>NW_028234428.1:32829197-32834197 GCF_977035675.1 Penaeus japonicus
TTATCGCTCTCATTATCTATTATCATCATCATTATTGCTGTTCTTATCATTATTATCATTAGCATTGTTATCATTGTTACTATCATCGGCATTATTATTATGACTATCATTATTATCACTATCGTGATCATAATTATCATTGGTCATTATAATTGTTATCACTATCATTGTTATCATTATTGTTGTCGTTATTATCATTGTTATTATGATTATTATTAATATCATTATGATTATCATTATGCTTGTTATCATTACTTTCATTATCATCTTTATTTTCATTGGTATTATTATCATTGTTATCATTATCATCATTATTATTACAATTGTTATTGTTGTTAATATTTATATTTTCATTATTAGTATTACTATTATTATCATTGTTGTTGCTTCCATAATTATCATAATCATTGTTATTATGATTATTACTGTTATCATTATCATTTCAATTATTACTTTATCCTCCTCCTCATCATCATCACCATCATCATCATAATCACTATCATCATCATCATTACCATTAT
Organism: Penaeus japonicus; assembly: GCF_977035675.1. Lineage (NCBI taxonomy): Eukaryota > Metazoa > Arthropoda > Malacostraca > Decapoda > Penaeidae > Penaeus > Penaeus japonicus. The sequence goes on from NW_028234428.1 coordinate 32,829,719, forward strand.
CATTATCATCATCATTATCATTACTATCATTATCATCGGCATAATCATTATAATCACTATTCTTATCATCATTATTACTGTCATCATTATTGTTATCATCATTATCATTAAAACGTTTATTTTCATTACCGGCATCATCACTATAATCATCATCTTCATCTCTTTAAGCTATTGAGAATGTTATTATGATTTCTTACAAGGCAGATTTAGTTGATAATAAAGAACGAGAAATAGTATGTGCATTTTGCATCACCACGTTATCATACACTCCAACATAGCTTATGCAATAAATATCAACAAATGTGTGTATAATAAGCAAAGTATTTTATCAAGAAGGAGGAAACGAGATAATAATAATTTGACCATATCTTGTATTTATTATTATTTTTATTATTATCATTATCATTATTATTATTATTATCATTATTATTATTATTATCATTATTATTATTATTATTGGAAAGGATACCACGCATGCAGTTTTTTTTTTTTTTTTTTTTTTTTTTTTTTTAAGATCAACCAATGTAATACAAGTTAAAGACCGTTAGATATGCGACCTGGTTGACTTCCTTCCACGGAGCAGTGGTCAAGAAAGCGAGAGTGTGTGTCTGTATGTGTCTGTATATGTGTCTGTATGTGTGTATATGTGTGCGTGTGTGTGTGACTGTGTACATTCGCGCGCTTTTGAACTCCTCGGTTCAACCTTCCTGTTCAAGGCAGCTGTTCACTTCGTCATGGCGCCGAACCTCGAATATAAAATCGGAAGTTAGCGCTAGTAGCATCAGTCTCTCACACAAGATCAGAAAGGGAAGTTGCAACAAAGGTACACTGAATTGTTGCGTCTATGCTTTCTGTCTTGTCTTGTCTTGCAGGTCTCACCTTCGAGCGACTTCGGAGAGAAGGAAGAAAAGTGTTTTTTTTTTTGTTTTTTTTTTTTTCGGTTCGGTAATGTGTCGATTAGTGAAGAGGGGGAATTTCGACTGTGCTTGAGGTTCCGTTCTCGATAAAGTGTATCGTTTATTAAATGAATTCACATCTTGGAAATATATATATGTATATAAATATATATCTATATATATATATACATATGTACATATATATATATATATATATATATATATATATATATATATATATATATGTAAATATATGTATATATATATACATATATATATATATATATATATATATATATATATATATATTATATATATATATATATATACATATATATGTATGTATGTATATGTATATATACATATACATACATACATACATACATACATATATATATATATATATATATATATATATATATATATATATATATACATACATACATATACATATATATATATATATATATATATATATATATATATATATATATGTATATATATATGTATATATATGTACATATGTATATAAACGTATATATATATATGTATATATGTATATATATACATATATATACATATATATCTATACATATGTATATATGTATATATATATATATATATATATATATATATATATGTATATATATATATATATATATATATATATATATATATATGTATGTATGTATGTATGTATATGTATATAAACGTATATATGTGTATATAAACACACACACACACACACACACACGAACACACACACACACACACACACGAACACACACACACACACACACACACACACAGACACACATATATCGACAGATAGATATATATGCACTTATTTCCATATGTATGTGCCTTAATAACCGGCAAATCTCCCTCCGAGATCCCCCCCCCCCCTCCCCCCCTCCCTCTCTCAGCCTCTCCCGGTCCTTCCTCCAGATGACCTGCTCTCGGCTGTGCTTGCTTGTGGCCTTTGTGTCCTGCCTAGCGGTGCTGGCGCGGGCTGAGGCTAACCCCGAGGCTGACCCAAGCCCCGCCGCTCACCCTAGTCCTGCAGCTGACCCGAGACCTGTAGCTGACCCTAGTCCTGTAGCTGACCCGAAACCTGTAGCCAGCCCTGCCCCCGAAGCTAATCCTAACCCGGTTGCTGACCCCAAAGCTGACCCTTCCCCCGCTGCTGACCCGGAAGCTGACCCTGTCCCTGCTGCTGACCCCGATGCTGATGCTGACCCGGAAGCTGACCCTAGCTACGCCGTGTACCCGACGCCTTGCTACCCGAGAGTGCATTACGTCACGAAGTACCAGACGCAAGTACAGGAGGTAAGGGGGAAGGAAATAACAGGTGAAGTTAAGGGCAGACTGACGTAGTGTAAAGGTGTTTATTTCAACTTTTTCGTTCAACTTTTTCGTTCAACTTTTTCGTTCAACTTTTTTGTTCAAATTTTTCGTTCAAATTTTCGCTCGATTTATTTTTGTGTAATGATCGTTCAAATTTTTCGTTCAAATATTTCGTTCAACTCTTTCGTTCAAAATTTTCGCTCATTTTTTTAGATATCGTTCAAATTTCTCGTTGAAAACTTACATTCAACTTTTTATTGTTGTTGTTTCCCTTTTGTGTGTCTTTCGTAGAAATTATGTTGATATGGGATCTTTTATTTAGTTAAATTTCTTTGACTTTGTTTTTATTTACTCTGTTATTTTGTTCTATTTATCTAAGATACATCGTCTATCTATATGTCTATTTTTTTTTCTTTTTTTGCTGTTTCTTTCTTTCATATATGTATCCATTTATCTATTCATCATTCTATCTATCTATCTGTCTAACTAATTATCTATCTATTGGTACGTTTTTTTCATGTCCACATATCCTATATCAATATGTCTTTTTGTATATAATATTTTTTGTCTATCTATTTATCTATCTCATTAACGATCAACATGTCTATCTATCTACCAATCTATATATCTCTCCGTCTAACGTTATCACTGTCATTCTTTGTATATTTCTAATTCTATCTAAATATATACGTTAAAAATCTCTCTCTCCCTATCTCTCTTTATCTCTTATTCTCTCTCTCTCTCTCTCTCTCTCTCTCTCTCTCTCTCTCTCTATCTATCTATCTATCTATCTATCTATCTATCTATCTCTTTCTTTCTTTCTCTATCTCTCTCTCCCTCTCTCTCTCTCTATCTATCTATCTATCTCTCTATCTCTATCTCTTTTTCCTTCTCTCTCTCTCATTCTCTCTCTCTCTCTCTCTCTCTCTCTCTCTCTCTCTCTCTCTCTCTCTCTCTCTCTCTCTCTCTCTCTCTCTCTCTCTCTATCTATCTATCTATCTATCTATCTCTATCAATCTATCTCCATCTCTCTCTCTCTCTCTCTCCTTTCTCCTCTCTCTTTTCCTCATTCTCTCTCTCCCCTTCTCTTCCTCACTCACTCCCACTTTCTTTTTTCTCTCTCTCTCTTTACCAGCTACCAGTGTACAAGACCGTCTACAAGCAACAGTACGTCCCCACAACTCTCTACCACACCCAGTACAATACCCAGTACCACACCGACTACGTCACCAACTACATCCCAAAGTACATCACCAAATCCGTGTACAAAACCAACGTGCAGTATGTAACGCAGTACAAGACCCACTTCTTCACCAACTACCACACGGCTTACGTCACCCAAACCCAGCTCGTGCCACAGTATTTTACCAAGACTTATTACCATACTTTGTACAAGACACAGGTGGCTTACGAGCCTATCTACAAGACGCAATATGTCCCTGAATACGTGACCAAGACGAAGGTGCAGTACCACACGCAGTACCAGACGCAGGTGGTACCCCAGTACTTCACCGTTACTAAGACCCATCATAGTTATAAGACTGTGTGTCCTAAGCCAGCCTATGTGTATTGAAAGGTTTTGATTGATTAAGAAGTTGATGGAGAAGAAGGAGGAGAAGGAGGAGGAGGAGAAGTAGATGAAGAGAAGGAATCGGAATTTAGATGATTGGATTGGAGAGGGAAAGAAGGAAGAGAGTGGGGGAAAGATTAATAAATGAATAAGGTTGAGGTAGAGATAATGGAGATGGAGAAAAGAGAGGGGAATATTTATGACATGTCCATTTATCATTCTCTACCTTGGGCCCTCCTCCCACCCACTTATACACATCCACCCTTCCCTCCACCCTCCCCCCACCCTCCCTATCTACCCCCCCCCCTACCCTAGTTGTGAGACTCAATAATTTTGCATAATCCTGTATTTTCCTATGGATTCATATCTTGCTTTATATATATCCATTTTTTTCTTCTTTATAGAGCGAGAATGGGTAGCTATTTGCTATGCCAATTGCCTATGTTTTTTATAGCTTTATTCTCGTTTCATATCTATCTTTATTTAATACCTTATCTTATGTAATGCTTGCTTATTTACTCATCATGTGTATATACTGTATAAGATATGTAAAGAAAAATATATAATATATATATGTATCATAATAAACACAAATTTGAATAGCCACAAAAATGTTTATAGAAATACCCTATTAAACAGATTACTAGAAATATTAATCACCAGAAG
>NW_028234428.1:32844197-32861697 GCF_977035675.1 Penaeus japonicus
CAATGGTAGGGGTTTCAGTGATATAGTAATGATACTGTTATGTCATAGCAATCATAATAGTAATATTCATATAAATATATATCATATATGATATGATATGATATGATAGAGTAATGATATATGATATAGTAATGATATACTATGATACACTAAAAAGAATTATATGATATATAATATGATATATAATAATGATGACATAATGTGACATGATATGATGCAGTAATGATAACTTATAATTAATATGTGAAATGGCATGACAATTGAAAATATAATAAATACATATTTGATACAATAAATTAGTGATAATGATAATAAAGTAAATCACGATTATGTTAACAACAAAGATGATAATCATGACGAGAACGGAGAACGCACTGGAATGCCCTCCTGCGTGACGCCGGTATACGTCTGCGACACCAGACTAGTGAGGCCACCGTACAAGCCTAGGCCAAGCCCCCGTATTCCAGCGGCAATGTGCTCAGCTCCACTGGCTGTCTGCTTGTTGCGGAGCCTCTGACGGTGCTCCTCGTGCTTGTCGTCCATCGTCACGCGGCCGACAGCATCAGACAGCGAACCTGAAAGGGGGCTGTCCTTAGTACAGAAGATACAGCCTGGTGCACAATATAAAAGAGTTGATTGCTCGACCTAAAAATATCCAACAATGTTCTTGATTAACAATCTAAACTAATTTAATTCTATTTTCAAACACTTCTTCAGTAGCTTTTTCATGTCTCAAGATACTGCATATTCTGAAATGTTAAAATTCCTGAAAAACCTGATGCACAATTAACCAAGATATTATATATGTCTATAATTCTGTAATAAAATTGCAAGCCGTTTTCTCCTTCAATATTAAACACAGCTGCCATATGATCAAAGTTATCAGCAATATATTCACAAATCATGAACTGATATATGAACCTGTCACTGGGATCTCTTCTTCCCTACAATTTATGACATAATTTATTACTTATGTTTCTCAAAGCTTCATTTTAGATTTTCCAAAAACAGTGGTACATTATTTTTTTAAATTTTACTTGTCAAACTGCACAATTTTTGCATATCAACTTGAATCATTTCATTAACCTAAGTAAATTCAAAAGTGACAAATCTATTTCACAAACTATCAAATTCATCTAGACTGCCACGAAAGATATCATATCCACAACAACTGCACTTGTACCATTGGGTCACCAGAGATATTAATCATTTCCCCAAATTCAAAAAAACTTGTAGCTTTCCCATACACTCGAGTCATATGGCTAAGCCTTCTACTCCTTCTCTTACTTTTAATACTCAATCGATAAACAATACATTGTATCTACTGCATGATATCTATCCTGCAGGCATACTTTCCACCAACAACATCTGACCTCCGTTCTCTGTTCACATACTAGCGTATTTCATCTTCCTAACAAAATCTTACCATCATCAACCCACAAAGCACATTTCTCAACAGCAGCCATATAACCACATTGAACATCTAGGGATTCATACACGTAACAGGAGGGCACTCATGACAACGAGTCAATAAATCACCAAATGACAACAGCGTATATAACCAAACACTTGTAGTAGCAATGCACGCGAAGGTTCAAGGCGGCTCTCATTCTCTACCCTTAAGACTCCAAAAGCGCTTTAGAACAACCCTGTTACGCCGGGTGCCTTCTGCCCACTTGGTAACAAGACCGCCTATCAGCTGGATGGGGTGTTGGCACGGATGAAATAAAGATAAAAGAGATTAAGCAAAAACTTAAAAAGAGGAAAATTCTGATACAAGTTAAATAAATCACTTTTGCAGCAAAAAATAAGTCTTCATAATTTGTGAGCAAAAAATAAATACTGACTGACAGTAATGACTAGCATAGCTGGCAAATAAAATATATATAGACCAAAATTACAAAACATGAGACAAAGGGGAAAAAAAAACAAGTTTTGCAAAATAAAAGCTTGCTGAATTTCCTTGTAAAATCACAAAAGCTAAAAAAAAAAAGGTGACGGGTATTCAGGTGAACGTAGAAAGAAGGAAAAATCAAGGAAGCAAATTAATCTTCAGGGAATCTTCAAGATCTTCCATTCTTTTTACAATTATTTCTTCATCTTTTTCCTTTCCTAATGGTTACATTATGTTCCATGGGTTCTTTCTCTTAGTCCTTAAAAAAAATATCAATATATATCTAATGATACAATCCCACATTAGCTGATTTACCATAAAACTCAAAAATTCCCTGAAGAGGACATAAGCTTAGGCAAAACAAGGTTTCACAAAACACAAAGGTGAACCACACAAAATCAGGATGAAAAAAACACAGTCTTCTTCATGGTATACCACACAAACAAAAATATGCTATATACAAAATTAAGTAATCTACTTCCTCAAAAAAAAAAAAAAAGACTCCTCAAGTGCATATTTCTTTCCTAGAGAAAAATTGCATTAACATATCATCTGTTATGAGTGACCTTGCTATATATGGTTAATGCTAACTGCTAATTCATCTAAAACAAGAATGTTTAAAAAAATACTATTTCTTATATTAAAACTCCCCAAAAAATTATATATATTACTATAAACATTCACAAAAAAAATCAAAATCTTTAAACATTTTCACAATATCTATATCAGAATTGAAAATAACAACAAAGTTTAAAAGCAAGACAAGAGAGTAGTCATCTAGGCAGAACCAATCCTAACAATCTATATAACTACCATAACAATCAGCAAACTAAATACGATTCTGGCAGGAGCTACACTAAAAGAAAAAAAGAAAACTCTTAAAAAATACTACGGACAGATCCTCCTTAATTCGCCTGCCCATTCAAAGTCAAACTTACCAAACTGAAAAGGTAGTACCTTAACATCTACTTCACTGCTACTTTAAAAAACACATCAATACACAGCAAAAGTTTATCTCATGTGCATATTAGGAGTGTCGGCACACATATGGCAACACATTCTTTGCTCAAACACACACTCAAACACACACAAACACACTATATATATTTGGTTAGTGGCACTTCAACTTTAAAGAATCCTTGCAATCATACAAACCTGTTGATGCATTACTAGCACAAAAAATAAGGTTCTACAGCTTCTGTAAGGTATATGGTCTAATGGCAAATATTACAGTACTTCAATACAAATACAACCCAACTGTATTCACCAAAGCCTACATGAAAAAATAACTACAGGCTGTAAGGTTTACTTTCCTAATATCCTCAACTACTAACTGTATCCTTCCAGCCTTTCGTGTATTCTGATTTTCAAAAGGGACTTGCTCCTTTTATGCTAAGAACCTTTCAAGCCCGCCTCCTTTCCTTAACCCATTCACACCAGGGCTGTTTCGGCTCTGACTGGTCAGAATGCCGGGGTTTTCAAACGCATAAGCCTAATGCCTCAGGACTCTCGGGCGCCCTAGCCGCAAGCCTGGGCTGTTTGCTCGCTCACGCCGAACGCCAGCCTTGACCAAATATCTCGTCGCCGGCGTCTGATGCAAAATCCACGAAACATGTCAGCACGTCCTCCGGCGCGAATGGGTTAAGGTTCATATTGTCTGGCTGGGCACTTGGACAATCTATTTTCTTTAATATTATTCTCGGGAAGATATATCATGTCAACTTGTAAAGGACTATCAGCATCATGATTATTTTGTAAGGCAACTTGATTGAGCATACATAAAATTAAAGAACTATAGCAAGTTGCAGTATCATAATATATTGCCTTCTTTGTTTAACCCTTTGGCTGCGGTATGTTTTAATAAGTGTATACAGCCTTTATACAGCGTGTCAGCATTATCATATATCCAAGTCTAGGCCTATTGCTTGCCTTGACAGCAAATGATGCTATCTGCAACCAATGGGTTAAAGGAGTATCCTATGAATGTCTAAGATGAAAAAAAAAGAAAAAAAAGAAAAAAAAAGAGGAAAAACTAAACAGTAAATCAAATCAATAAAAAAGAGTGGTATTAAACATCAATATGGAAGAAAAACAACAGAATCAATTAATCTAGATAACTAAATTTATTTTTTGTGATACCTACCATAACAAAAAATAAAAACAACTTCTAATCTAGTGTTGATAACTTCCAATCAATAGGCATACTTAAAGAGAAGGAGATGAAGGAAATCATTACTTGTGTCTATTTTTCAATTAAAAGTATTAGTAATACAGATCCCTTCCTTAAGTACTACTCTGAGCTCTTTCTTGTTTTATAAAAATGTCGCCCACCGACACCAGCAGATCCTCCATAAATAACTATAGGTGTGTATAGGTTACAGTGCAAAATATCTATTCCAGATCAGCAATACAAATATCATTTACTTCTACACAATCCTTTAACCCATTCATGATGGGATGTATTTTTGCCTACTCCCGCTTACGTCAGGAAGATAATAAGCGAGTGGCGATATTTTTCGACTACGTGATAGGAGATCAACTGGCACGAATGGGTTAAGTACTGAGTAAGAAATAGAGGAGGAGGAGGAGGAGGAGGAGGAGATTTCACTAACCCTCTAAAAGGAGTATTGCATAAGGGAAAATTTTTGCATATTTTCTACAATCTACAATCTATTCTCTTCACAATTTGTGTACTCGCAATCACACAAAGCGCAAATGTTTCATTCTGTACTCGTCTTTGCAAATCACAAGAAAGTTGCTCGCAAACCCTTTAAAGGCGTGTCTAGGTTGGCTTCAAACTTTTTTTTACATACTATAACAGCACAATATTGTTCAGCAAATTTCAGACTATCAGAGGCTATATATATATATCTATTCTCGGAGGTGACTCTACAGCTCCTCTAATCCCCTTGATAGTGCTCCTGTGCTTAACCAAAAGGGGGATAATCCTTGAGTGGAATTCCAAGCTATCTAATGTAAACAATGTTATCATCATTATAATATTATTGATGATTTGTGAAGTTATATATCCTTGGGCTTGTCTTCTTTTGATTGCTTATATTCTAACAAACAACAATAAGTTTCTTTTCTATGTAGTACTCAAACTAAAGCTCTCCCTTTGTCTGTTGTCGTGAGTACAGATTCAGTGGCGGAACTCCCAAGGAACTTTTGTATAAAGTCATTAATCTGCCTAAATTTGAAGAAAGTACACAGTAGGCATGTAGATTGTAGAAAGCACACAAAAAATTACCCTTGTGTGATAGCCCCTTGAAGTCTAAAAAGAATCATCTTTGAAAAATATAATCAAAGCATTACCCAGCAATGACCGTTTGGAAAGATAAGATACAAGATGAGACAACAACTAACAATTGTAATTACTTTATTACACATCTGGAAAAGTGGTCTACAATTTTTCTTTTTCCCATTACCTGTCATGTTCTATCCATTAGCTCAGAATAGCACTTATCTTTTAGGAATCAGGGAGACGTGTTCATTAAAGTGATGCTTATGTAAAAAGTAAGATTTTCCTCCATGGTCTTTCTCACTCAAGATTCTGCTCTGTATCTTGTTAAGAATTAATGAATTGTTTTTGAGTTTAATCTGCCTTGTGACGAGATGTTGCAATAAGTGTCACACCCTGAAACAAAAGGCTGAACGTTTACCTCACATCAATCGTCCTCTTGTGACAAACGCACTGGTGGAAGCTACACATAAATCACTTGCAATCAACAAAATTACAATAGATATGGTCAAGTACAACAAGGAAAAGCTGATCATGAGACTCTTATCTACAGACTCAAATCACAACACAATAAAATCCACAGTACGACAGCTGAAAAGGAAAAGCAAATATATTGCAGCAGGCCAAAAAGCTTACCCGTCACCTTGGCAGTAGAATTGGCCATGCCATGCGTCACGTTCCACACAAGACCACCAACAGAGCCTTCGTGAACCAGCTCACTTACGCCCTCGCTCACGTCAGCAAAGAAACCAAACGGATTACCTAAGAAGTCGGTCGATCCTAAAATGCTCATGGCTTGGGACTTCAGCTCCTGAAATAGGTGACATAATCAGCAGAGATCCAGAAATAGGTGACATAATCAACAGAGATCCAATATCCATCAATGTAACATTATTATACATTATGCATCAATATTAACATGAGAAAAACAGTTTTTAAGGCTAACTGTTACTTCTCTTGTAGATCAATATCACACATCAAGTTATCCTTATCAAAGTATCTGCAGGATCACACACAAATTATAACTTACCTCCTTGTAATGCTTGGTGATGCAGTCAAACAAGAAACGTGATGTCTCAAAGGGATGGCATCGCCTGAAGGGTTCTAGGTTAACGCTTGCATGCTCGAAGCGGACAAGGGTAAGACCCATTTTACGTTTAATATTCTGGAGGTCGGGGCTTAGTTTTTTCGATGTTAGGACACTTAGCCTGACTTGGTTAAGTTGAAGTTCTAGATTACTAAAATAGTATCTGAAATAATGACAGAAACAGAGTTAGTACCCTTGCATCAATCTCCATAAGTCCTTATTAGTGGAATCCTACATAATCATCTCCAACTGCTTGTCTTTATTATATATTGTACTCCTGTTGTATTTTGTTTGTCTTTTTGAGTAAATCAGTGCATATTATTTGTTGAATTTTACATTTTTCTCCAATACAAACCAAAACAAAAGAGTCTTTTGCCATTGCCCCCTTATGGGAACTCATACAAATATTTGTAAGATAGAATCTCTATGGCAATTTATTAAATCTATCCTCCCATAAAAAAATAAATATTTCTTTTCTTTCCTTCTTTCAAATCCATTTTATATAAACCAACATAAATAATTTAGCTACCTTGAAATCATATGATAAATAATCAAACACACAACCTATGAACCAATATAATTTGTTCATTCGGACAAAGACTTAGAAAATGCCCTTGTTTCTGTCAGCCCATGAGATTCACCATCATCCTTTGTTCTACCTTGTAGCATTGACCGAGGTGGCAGCAGCTAGCATTCTCCGCATGTCATACTGGTGTTCCTCCACCTTCTCCAGTTCCGAATCCGACTGATCATAGCCAGCCATGAGGAACAACTTGAAGAGCAAGGCTTCCTCTATTGTCAGTGTGAGGTTCTTTAAGGTCACCATCAGGTTCTGTTTTTGAGATCATTTAGTCATTATTACTCACTATTTGACCATATGCACTACAAAAATAGCTTAGTTAATACAAAATATAAATAGCTCAATTTTTTTTTTTTTTAAATGTACATATTAACTAATAAAAAGCATTAACTCACCTTGAAGATGTAGGCATTGCTGCATGAGGATACCAGATGATGGGCAGTGAGATAGAGAGCAGGGAGATGTCGTGTTTCATCCATCTTGCTTTGTGGAGTTACATAGAGGACAACAGGACACTGAGCATTCAACAGCTGATTATCCACCTTTAAATAAGAAAAGTGAAGCACAAAATTAACAACTAATTACCCAATAAATGTAAGATAAAACATATTTTCTCCTTCCTTCTTTCATTCTTAGTTTTCTTTAAGACGTGGCCTTTCACAAGAAGGTTGAGAAATTCTTCCTCTAATCCTTGGGAGCCTTAACCCATTCATGCCGGGGCTATTCCGGCTCTAAATGGTGGGAATGCTGGGGTAATCGAATGTATAAGCCTAACACCTCGGGATTCTCGGGCGCACTAGCCACGAGTGAGCGCTGTACGCCTGCTCAACCTGAGCGCCGGCCTAATGACCAAATATCTTGTCGCCGGCGTCTCACCCAAAAACCACTGAATGTGATAGCAAGTCAACCGGCGCGAATGGGTTAATACAGAAACTAACTACCCACCCATGCAAAACAAAGTAACCTAAATACTTTTCTGAATACAAGACATTCTATTCTCTCTCCCACCCAAATGAACATAATATATACAGCTACTCACCTGAATATCTCTGACACTACAGTGTACAGAGTGATGTTGCGTGGAGCTCTGGTACTCAAAGACAATATCGGTGAATTTGGCATAGATGAGCTCCTCTGGGGGGCTGCGCTGGATGACCGACAAGCCTAAGCCCCCTCTGATGTTCAGCTGGATCTGAGGACATAGAGGACATCGAGTGAGAAGGCTGGCAGATGTGGTCAATCGTCTTTCAATTAGCTCTTTTTTGTTTTTGTCTTTTTTACTGCAACTGGAAGAGGAGGAGGAGGAGGAGGAGGAGGAGGAGGAGGAGGAGGAGGAGGAGGAGGAGGAGGAGGAGGAGGAGGAGAAGAAGGAGGGGGAGAAGGAGGAGAAGGAGGAGGGGGAGGAGAAGAAGGGGGTGGGGGAGGAAAAGGAGAGGGAGGGGAAGGAGGAAGAGGGGGAAGGGGAGGGGAAGGGGAGGAGGAGGAGGAGGAGGAGGAGGGGGAAGGGGAGGAGGAATAATTAAGAAAAAACACAAAAATACAAGAAAAGAAGAAGAAGAAAAAAAAAAAATCACCTGCACTTCCTGAAGATTGGATCCCTCCTTGACCTGCTGAGTTCCAGCGCTGGTCTTCTTAATGGTAGTCGTTCCACCTTCCTCGCTCACACTCACCCAGTCTCCGCTCTCGGTTCGGGCCACCATGGAGGCGTTCTGTAATTGGAGAAAAGATCATGCACTAATTTATGAAGGAGGGAGCTGGTTCCATTTATATCAGTGAGTTTTCAAGAGTGTCTGTGTTTGGTTAAAAAAAAAATATATGTTCTTCAAAATAATATTAGGATTATGAGTAGAGTCTAGGGTGTTGGGTGATTAATGTTTGTTTATATATTTGTGCACCTGCTTGTATTTGTGTTTATAGCTATGTATATTTTTGAGACAAATTGGAGAAAAAATGAATGGTACAGAAGTGAAAAACCCTTACAATATATATATAAATATATAAATATATATATATATATATATTTTTTTTTATAGATTACAGTGTAATCTATAAAATCCAACACTGCATGTGCATGTGCCATAAGTTAGTGAAAAACCCTTACAATATATATATATATATATATATTTCCAAGGAAAATACAGTGTACTTCTATAAAATCCAACACTGCATGTACATGTGCCTGTATGTGCTTTTGTTCTTTATATTCCAAACATTTGCACCTTATTTCAGTTGCATAACTCACCTTGCTATGAACATCAGTAATCTGCAGGACTCTTGTTGGTCCATCTGTGTCCACCTTGACAGCTAGCACTCCTGAGCCCGGCCGCAATCGCTGCCTGGATATAGCTTGTTCCAAAGGTATTCCATTCTCCATTGTTCCATAGTGGACCATTTGGGGCGGACCCAGCACTACATCATTCCCTGAAAGCAGAAGGTTTTTCTTTTTCTCTCTCTCTCTTTCTTTTCTTTATTCAATATTTTCTAATATGAATGCATAATCTATTTCTGGGGAGAGGGATCTACTATAGCACATAGAAATATACAAAATAAGAATTAGTTAAAGATTGTTTAAGGGGTATGCTGCTAATATTTTATAATATTTATCTATAACATTATCATTCAGTTAGTTCCTGCATCAATAAGAATAATATGCAATAGATGTGTAGCATGCTTCATTTCCATTCAAAATATTTTGTTCTCCAAAAATAAAGTTAATGTTCAGTGCTCCATTCTCAAGATTAATGTTAATTTCTTCATACATAAGATTAATGTTCAGTTCTTCATACATAAGTTAACATTCAATAGCATGTTTAGCTTGTGATTCAGCCTGATTTCTCTACATACAAAAGCAGTTATTTGTTCTATCAATTTTCATAGCGTCTTACACTAAAACATTATTATTATGTTAATTTCAACTTATTCTTCAATTATGTGACTTAAAGCAAGGGATTAATAGCAGGATCAATCCTTCTGTCGAGGGATCATACACAAATGATCTGTCTGTACTGACAAATCATCTAAATGCTCAAGGTATCAGTTTAAATTATGTATGCCTCCTGTCTATCAATAGTATCAATTTCCCATATTCAGTCAACAGTTAATGGATTAGCCATTCATTTGAACGATCCAAGGGTACAGCCTGGCGAAAAATAAAATGATCTTCATAAAAACAGTCATAAATGAAATGAAGCCGAAAGTCATCACTAATACCTGTGAATAGGCTCTCTGGACCATATCAGTATTTTTTTTTTTTTTTAAGTACAATTTACCTACAATATAGCCTATGCTCTGTCCTGCTGAGCTGGAATTCGGCTTAAAAAATGAATACAGTTGCTGCTGAATTCAATTAAAAATTAGTAGTACCAAGACAAAAAACTAGTACTATATCAAAAATATATATACCAGCAAAGCATCAATAAAGATAACAATAGTGATTTACCCAGCAAATTAAATAAATTACAAATTTTTTTACTAGACACACCCAAAACTAATCCCATTATATACCTTATGTAAAATGAATGAAAGTCAGAGTACACTCTTGACTCCATAAAACAACACTGCCATTGAAATAAATCTTTAAAAACACATTTTTGCAAGATGAACATGATATGAAAAGCACAAAGTTATTTTCCTTTAAAATATATATGAGAGACAAGGATTCCTTATGATAGGAAACTTGCAAAAGGAACTATCATTCAACTCCTGCTATCCTCATATTAATTCTCATCCCAAAAGAACATTTCCAGATTTAAAACTTTTTGAACTACTGTACGGATGGTGCAAATTAAAACTGTAACGATACCTGTCACAGTAACACTCCAATATTAATTTTTAATCTTTTATAATGGCCAGGACCATATATAACAAATAGGGGCAAAATAAATAAATAATCATAGAAAAAATAATAATAAAATATATAGGAAATTCACTGATTAAAAAACAAGAATGCTAAGTGAAAAACTAAAAAACTAGTCTTGGGTTTCCCTATACAAGTAGCCTATCTCTATGAATATAATCCATTTCCCCCACATTTGGGCTATCCTTTTCGCCAAGATGATTCCCCGTGACGTGAGAGTAAAATTAAAGAAGCTGACAGTAGTGGCTGGAGTGAATGAGCAACAGACAAAATAAAGCACAGAGGGTTTATCCAAGTATTACTTCTCTGCTTGGTTCGACTCGCAGCTAAAGCTAACTTGTTCTATTCATTATCAAAGCTTTCAAAAATGTCGCCAATTTCTACTATAAGATACTATTCTATGGGTACATATCCAAAAGCTATTTCAAAGCAAAAGATTCAAACATTTTTTTTCTATCAAAAGAAGTATTGTCTACTTGGATGTGCCCTTCTACTTTGAATACCTACACAGCTGCCATGACCCCCCACATCCTGCCCCTGTAATAGTACAAATTTATAGGAATCACTGAAAAGCCAATTCATCTGTAATCCTTAAGACTATGCCAATTTAACATGCAGATCATTCATTCTGAGTCTCAAAAGCCAAAGCCTTAGAGTCTAGCTCTTTATTTTTCACTTCCTCTCATCATTAAGATATTCTTAAATGTTTAAAATTGTTGTAAATTCTCCCTTGAGATCATCTTCACTGACCATAATAAATGGTCATGAGAATGTCTATTTCTTATCATCAGTCAATTTATCTTATTTATATAATATATATATTTATATATTATATTATATATATATGTAATATATGTAATATATATATATATATATATATATATATATATATATATATATAATATATGTAATATATATATATATATATATATATATATATATATATATATATATATATATATAAATTTTAAAGAGAAAATCTCTATCTGTCGCCTCTTCCTTCTACACTCCCAAAATATCATCAACTCTCAAAATATCATCAATCATAAAATTTACTAAAATGAACAAAACACAGTCCATATAAAGCATTAAAAGCAAAATCAAATCTATGCAATCATAACAATAAAAATCACTAATACTCACCAGGAGCCAATCCAAGGAACCCATCCTTAGCCTGCACGTACATGTTGACGTGCACGCAGCAGAGTCTGCCGTCTTCGGTGAACCTCCACGTTTGTGTGAGGGACCTCCTCTCGTCGGGCTTTCGCAGCATCAGGGGTGTGTATTCTGTGGGCTGTGGTGCTGGACCTGCGATGTCTAGGACCTGCAATTAAGATTGTGACTGAAGGTCAGAAAAAGGGTAGATGGAAGCAAGTATTTCTATGATGAAGCATCTTCTGTTAAAAAGCCTAAGATGAGTTCTGTTTACCACTGTTTTATGTAAGAACAAAGTGTTGCTATCAACATAAAAAACATTTATAACCCAAAGAAAAAACATAATACTTGTTTATCGTGTTATGTTCTACTGAACATTAATCTGAAGACAAATCGTAAGAAAAAAAAAAGCAATCAAAAAAACGTGAGGAACAAGAAAAGAAAACAGAATCAGCTGAGAGAAATCACGTGACTCGCAAAGGAAAGTTGATGATCCGCTTCATAACCCAAATCACCATCATCATGCACATCAGGGACAAACCTGAGTCTCCCTGAATTAACACAAAAGAGGAAGAAGAAGAAGAAGAAGAAGAAGAATTTGAAGAAGAAGAATAATTTGAATAATTTGAATAATTTGAAGAAGAAGAAGAAGAAGACAAAAAAAGAAAAAGCCTCCCTCTACCAAAGCACATGTGCAATTATTCATCTAACGTCACTGTGAGTCATACCAAGTACGGCTGCCTGTTCTTGAGCTTCCGCCTACGGTCAAGATCTTTCACCTTTGTCACAAGAGATTGGACTTTGGATTTCCTGCTCTTAGCGGAGTCCCTTGCCTGCACATGCACCAGATACATTTTAATTTTCTTATTTTCTATCTATCCATGGCACCTAACAAGTGCTACATTTGCATTGCAGCATCTCGCATAACCTAAAAGGCCAAAGCTGCATGAACAAAATACAGAAATGCACTGTATAGGTTTTAATAGGCACATGCATGATGAAAAAAAACAAAAAAAACATCAAGTGATGATTAATGAGGTATCAGGATTGATCTTCTACTGCAATCCTTTTAAACGAGGCTACGGTGTGTATTAAATTATCGAGAAATGGTTAATGCCATAAACAAAGGAGAGAAAAAAACTTGGCACATCATGAACCTATGAAAATGTATGCACAAAATATATATATAAAAACGCATCTAAAACAAAAGCATGGGAAACATTCCATAAATATTTTCGAGACAATATACACCTTGAAATATAGGCATCATAGCACCGACTAAAACGAAACATCTAAACAATTACCAGAATATTAGAGTTGCTCCGTGACTTCTTGCTGGATGGATCGTGAGGAGGGGACGACCCCTCGTGCTGCAGCATCCCTGTGGAGGTCATGCGCCACAGCTGCGTGCGTGAGACTTCCTTGCGGGCCAGTTTGACCCGCGTCCCCTCTGGCACGTCCAGGACTAGCTGCTGGCACTCAACATCGGTGGGGTCTAAGGTTACGTCGCTGCCGTCGGCACTGCTACTGCCACAAGCCCTGTTGGTTTTAGGGGCATGATAAGGGTTCCTTTGAAGGGCAGGGGACACTACTTAAATCCAGTCTAAGTAACAGATGATGATCACAGACTTAAGTGAAAACAAAGGCAACATGGTTCTATGAAAGATCATTCTGACAATTAGTATTCAATTTTTTTCTGGGTTTCGATATTCAGTATTCTTTAAAACCTTCCCTCTGAGTAGCTTTCCCTTCTAAGTATCTTTACCACCTGGAATGAGTCACTTACCAGTGAATCATATAGCCACCTTTATATATCTTATAATTGCTCCCTTCATTAAAGCATTATCAATATACTCTGCACATAATAAGTCATTACTATGACAGTTCATTGTCTTGTGATATATTATATATATATTTTTTACATCTTTTATGGTTTGCTTTCATGAAATTTCTTTTATTTCTAAATTTCATGCACCGAGTATACAAACAAACATTTCTCAATATATGATGTAAGATTTCTAGAAAATCTGACATACCTGAAAAAAATAGCTATCTCTAAAAAAAAAATTACATATCTAACTTTGTTGCAAAAGATCTCATAACCGAACATTCACTAACATGAATCCTAACTACTTCTGTCAAGTCGAACTTACATCTCCCAAAAGGCCAGTCATATAACTAATCCCACATACAAAGAATAAAATAGAAAACAGAATAAAATAAAACCAATAAATAAGCTAAAATAAAATAGATGTTGCAGTGAGTGCATGAAGTGTTATAAGGAAGGTTGTGCCTAGCAAGGGCAAGATTTTGTAGTGGTAGTGAGCACCATAAACTGTTTAAAAAGCCTATACATTGCAACTAATTTGATTTTCAAGTATTCCTAAAATAAACATTTGTCAAGAAAGTATTTTGGTAAGATAGGAGAGTGTGCACACTTTTCAATGCTAATGGCATTTTGGTCGGTTCTATCATTAGTATTCGCAAATCAGTAATTTTGTTAATAAATACATCTCCGGTAAACACTTCAGCGTCTTTACCTTATATTTTCAAATCTGCATCGAACATCTTTTTTTCTTACATGACCTAAAGGAAATCAGTAGAAGAAAATATATTGCATGCATTATAAAAAAGAAGATGAAAGAAAAAAGCAGAGCAAAAAATACTTTCACACATCTATTAGATTTTTTTCCTTTTGTCACTTCGACAAGTCCCTTCCCTTCAAAGAAGACGGAACAACCAGCCCAGATCTTTTGTCTTCTACAAAATGCAAATAAAAGAAGAAAAAAATGACTTTTGAAACACAAAAAAGGTTAGGAAGAGATTCCTTTAACCATCAGATCATAAGTCAGCAATCATCATCCACATGCATATCTATGTGGGTTACATTTGGAGTTGATACTCGGCATTTAAAGACATTTCTAAAGCCTTATTTACTTTTCACGCTAAAAATCAAGAGGGAGAGAGAGAGAGTGAGAGAGTGAGAGTGAGAGAGAGAGAGAGGGAGAGAGAGAGAGTGAGAGAGAGAGAGAGAGAGAGGGAGAGAGTGAGAGAGAGAGAGAGAGGGAGAGAGTGAGAGAGAGGGAAAGAGGGGGAGGGAGAAAGAGAGAGAGAGAAAGAGAAAGAGAGAGAAGGGAGAGAAGAGAGAGAGGAGAAGAGAGAGAGAGAGAAAGAGAGAGAGAGAGAGAGAGAGAGAGAGAGAGAGAGAGAGAGAGAGAGAGAGAGAGAGAGAGAGAGAGAGAGAGAGAGAGAGAGAGAGAGAGAGAGAAAGGTGGATGCATGTGTGTTTCAGTCCCCTTGTACCGTTGTCACTCCTCCCAAATTATGGTTACAAGGAACCTAAAGAAAAGAAAAAATTGTTATCAAAGATGTTAATGTTTCACAGCCCCCAATGAATTAAGTTTCGACACACTCCATATCCTGTGATCTGTATCTTGTGGCATAACCAGCATTTTGAGTAAATCAGAGATTCCTTTCGTAAAGATTATCTGTAATTATTTGTTTGTTTTTGTATTTTCTCTGTTTTGTTTCTTACTTTTTTTTGCTTTTTGTCTTTATGTATGTGTGCATGGGCCTGTGACTGTGTGTAAACAGAACAATAAGTTACAGGTTGTAGAGATTTGGAATAGCTGCTTCACTGTAAACTATGTCACTATTCCACTCACTAATTCCTATATAAGAGGAAAATCCCATGCAATGTTATTTTGCCAGACAGGAACAGATGCAAGAATCAACAGCACAATCTGGGCAACCTCTTTAACTAAGAGGAGAAGAAAAAAGTTTCAATCGACTTGAAATTACTGAGTACAATAATACACTTTGGTCCTTTAAAGAATTATCATAAAGTACCAGCATCTGCCAAAAAAAGGTATGCTACATAAAATGTTTACACTACAACAGGATTTCTATGTACAAAAAATCTAAATAGTTTCTTAACACATAATACTACCATTACAGTACTTATATCTAATATCTGACAGATTAGAGAGAAAAAAATTTCTGTATGTAAAAAACAATTTACCTTTTCCTTTGGATTATGCTGAATCATTCAACTAACAATTCAATCTTTTAATCATCTTCGGGGAATTGATTCTTGCAAAATCCTTCACACTGCCTTTTCAAGCAGTCAGGCATTCACTCCTTCAAAATTTGCTATGACTATGCTATATAATATTACAAAGAATCATAACCATAACCAAACAGAATTTGTACATCATCATCAATAAACAAAAATGTCCATTCAAATTCATCACCAGTTAATATAAGGCAAAAGCTGGAGAATCCAGTAAGCTTCCTGAAGCACAAAGCAGTTCCGAACAATGGGATGAGTCTATTCAAAGGGACCCTTGGCCTTGTCATTTCAGTCTCATCTGTGACTGCCACCAAAGAGGTAATCTATTTTAAAATTCACAGCTGGCCAAGATACAGAGTAAAGGAACAAAACCAATGTCTATCTCAAAGATAATGCAATATTCAATTTGTATATTCTTTCTCTAAAAAACAGGTATCAGTTATGTCCTTCATACCACCACTAAGCTAATAACAGTCTTAATTTCTAGTAAAAATTCAACAATTACCATAATCATTCTCACATTTTGAAGCGACTGGCAAAAGACAAACATGAATAAAAAAAAATCAATCAAGGATAGAAGTATAAAAAATAGTAAGCTGTTTCTCACTGACAAACTGCAAATCCCTCCTTGCTAATAAACTAAATTCTATCTTACTATAAAAAAAAAAAAAAAAAAAAAAAAAAAAAAAAAGTTGAGAAAACCATCCTTCTTTCAAAAAAATGACCTCAAAAGCCATATGAACTTACAGATATTCTGGGTGGGGGGCATTTCAATTATCAGAGAAAAGGACCTTCATGTAAAAATTAAAAAGTTGAAGTCGTAAAAGGTAATCATTAATCCACTGCTGATAATCCTGATGCCGTGCAAAATAATAACCACATACAAAGTGAGCCCTTTCTCCCTATCCAATCCTGCTATGGGAAAACTATTACAAAAACCTTCTCTTAAACAATAAATGTGGCAGTGACAGATGAATGCCATAGTAATAAAATTTACAAACTTACTGAGCCACTGGACACATGAAAAACTTACAACAATCTATCACCTAACAACCTAACAGCTTCACTATGCTATCAGACCTCAATTCTCTTCCCACGAATAAACATTGCAAAGATTCTTACAAGGTTGTCACTAGGGTTGCATACTGTTGGCAAAGCCTGTGACATTAAGTGGCAAGCTACGTGCGCACAATGAAGGCTGGCAAGCAGGGGACGAGTGGCAACATTCCAAAGAATGTGGGATACTTACATGAGTAATGGCAACCTTCTTCCCAGGGGGATAAAAGATACCATTAGTTAAAGGGCCTCTCAACATGGTGGGAAGAAAAGCATTTCCAAAAAAAGCCAATTATTTTTTACGTTTTAACCGCAGGAAAATGCTTGAATGTGAGCAGTGAAAAGGATACCAAGCACTGGCCCAGAAAACAAATTTCTGAAACTCATTACTTTCAAAAAAAAAAAAAAAAAAAAAAACTAAGAAAAAGAGAATAAAGACAAATAAATGATGAAAAAACAAAAAACAAAAAAAATAATAAATAAAAAAAATAAAAAAAGCAAGGCAAAGGTTTTTACAAAAAAGAATAGCAACATCTAAACCAAATGAATAAGATAACTC
>NW_028234428.1:32864197-32896697 GCF_977035675.1 Penaeus japonicus
GTACGTGTCTCTGTATCGTCCACGGCCAGGTCTCACGTCAACGCCAACAATGTAGACGTGATCTGGTCGGGCATCTGAGGGGCTGACTCTCAAGCGACGGACCCAAGTCCCTTGTGTCAGGGGCAGCTTGTGACAAAACTAGGGGAGAATTCAAATAAAGTAAGGTCTCCCAACATGCACATTCATCAAACACTAGCTTATCCTCAAGTAATAGCTTCTTAAAAGAAAAAGAAATATTAAAAGGAAAGCTTTTACAAGAACAACTTCCACTCACAAATAATTGCCTTTTTACACTACAATTTCTCTAAGCTATTCTGATTGTCAAGTGCAGTCCATCCATCCTTACCTGTGCCCTCGACTCTGGATGTAATTTGCGCCCAACTCTCGCAACAAGCATGGGGTTAGCATCGCGATCAGTGAAGGAAAACATCAGTGGAGCTGCACAACGAGCTACCTCGTGTTCCGTGTCTTGCCCTGAAGGTAATTAAATAGGGAGATAAGTGTCTGATCTATATCAATTGATTTATTCACCCTATTCAATATCCTTATCATAATTTGCATAATTATTGTAAAGTAATTAGAACTGTCAGGTCAATATCATTAACCCTCTCCCAACGGGGCACGGCAATAAGTGAAAACCCCTATGCCGGGCCATTGCAATATTGCATTGGAAACGTCACACTGGCATGACGCCCCGGCATCGGGAATTTAGCTGTGTCACACTGGCATGACGCTCCGGCATCGGGAATTTAGCTGTGTCACACTGGCATGACGCCCCAGCATCGGGAATTTAGCTGTGTCACACTGGCATAACGCCCCGGCATCGGGAATTTAGCTGTGTCACACGGGTGTGACACACCGTCGTCATAGGGTTAATAGAGGCCATGTTCTCCTATCAAATAATCATAATAATTCTTTTTCCGCCAAATCATCAGTAGCATATTTTTAATCCAGGTTCTATCTAACAAAAGCATCACAATACCTCTTAACTTTCTAAACAGTGAAGATAAGCTGAACTTTATTAATCTTTTGAATGCTAGATACCTTAATGGCGACTTTAGGATTTGCAAATACTAAAAAGGGACACTCCTAGACTATAAACTCAAGGGCGCCCTCACAATTCATAAATAATAAGAGGGACTCGCTGGACCTTTCAAGCCTCCAAGCCAGTGGGCAGCTAATGGCAGTTCATGGACCAGGGCCAAATCAGCCTCAGGTGCTCTGCCACAATCAGGAACCAAGATGAGTCCACTGACTTACTGACACCAACGCTTCCTCATGAAATGTCTATAAATAGCATGATAACATCACTATTACATGATTAACACCATACAGTACATACCTGAAGATAACTGTGTCCATCATTTTGTAAAAAAAAATATATAAATAAAAAAAAAAACTTTACTCTTAACATCAAAGACTATACACACCTGCAGCATCAGCTGATACACCTTCCTGCTTGAAGACTAAGGGTAGCCCTGTCTTGTTGATCAGCCAATATCCACTATATATGACAACCTATAAAACAGGCTTCCATTAATCAAATTTTCATTTAGTATCTATACCGTTGCATTGAACATTCTTTGATATGGTTGCATTTATAATAAACTTGAAAAAATAAAATATTAAATCTATATCTATATCTCGCTCACTCTCACTCTCTCGCTCTCTCACTCTCTTGCTCACTCACTCTTTCACACTCTCACTCTCTCGGCTCTCTCGCTCTATCACTCTCTATCTCTCTCACACTCTCGCTTCCTCACTCTTTCACTCCTCACTCTTACTCCTTCATGTGTGTATATATACAAATAGCTTGATATATATAGATATATAACATTCAGAATTCAGACTTCAAATTGGCCAATCCCAAACAGACCTTCAGGGCTCCTCCAAACTGCGGCTTCACTTTCAAGTGGATGTACAGAATACGCTTCTGCGAGTCCTGCAACTTGAATGGCAGTACGTACATCGAGGTAGATGGATTTAGCGTTATCTCTCCACAGGGATCAAGAGTGTCTGTCCATATAGAGAGAGAGATGCTCTGAGCCGGGTCAACGGAGTGCAGGCAGTCGTCTTCCCCTGGCTTGACCCGACCCACATTGCCGGTTGCCTTGACCTCATAGTGTAGGTCATACGGGAGTAGGTTGACCAAGGTCAGGGGACTCACTAGTACTATTGTGTGGCCTGGCTGAACCTGTTTAAAGATTGGGAATAAATTCAAATACATAGTTATTGTGTTATCTGACATTACAAGAAGATCCTCAAGTATACCACAAGGGAAAGAATGGAAAATGCAGTATAATAATCATGGAGAAGCATAGGCCTAATCTCTACGTGATCTCTGCCGTAAACTCACCCACTCGTTATGCCGAGGTGTCAAATGCGGAGAGTTCGTAGGGGGTGAAGGAGGGGACGAGTCCACCGGGAAATTGTCTCTCTTCACGTGAACGCAAAACCTGTTTAACCGTTGCATGATTCAAATGTGATCTAGTTCATACACACTTTTGCTAAACTGACTTGAGTGGAAATAAGATATCAAATTCATAAATGAAAATATAATTGAAAAAAAGGCTACTCAAAAATAAACTGATAATTATACTTTTTGATATTCTTTAAAGATATCTTAGATAGAACTCTTCAACACTACAAGGAAGCTTATACAGTACTTTCCTTAAAAATCCAATGTCTAACAGTTATTCATGCACATCAACATCCAGAATTCCTATAACATTCAACTATATTCCCGAGCTTCAATAATGCATGGATACTCCAAGTCATGAATTACACCAACCGAATTAAAAGCTATATACAAAAGCTCTAAAAGTATCTCAATACATGTAAACAGAATCAAATTAATAAATGCCTTAACTAAAGATTTTAAAAAGCATAAAACTCAAATGAAAAATCAAAACTTCCTCCAGACCTAAAAGGTGGCAAGTGCGTGTTGATGGCGGGACAAGCTCTTAGGTCTGTGGCCTCCTGCCGGGGCTTGAGGAGGGTGAGCCAGTGCAGGGGCTCCTGGCAGTACAGCCAACCCCCCCCTGGAGCGGTGACTGGCCGCACCAAGATCCGAGCCCAAGCGTACACCAGTGGGACAGGTACTTTGGACTTTGGAGCCACTTGTAGGATTTTAACATCTGAGGTAACATGAAACAAAAACAAAAATGATTGCTACGTCAACAAAGAGGGAACTAGCAAACTGGAGGAGCCGTGCCATCTTAGCATGCTAGCTTGGGGGTAACGGAGCTAAAGATGAAAAAAAAAAAGAAAATACAAAAAATGAATAAAAATACAGACGTACTATACTATTGAACCGTTTCACAGCAATAACAACATATTTTATTATATATATATAAATAAATACACTTTCATGATATTGTAAAATAAAAAGAAAGAAAATATTGAAAATAATAAGTAATAATGATAATAGAACACAAGCAGTTGAGTATGTCATATGTCATCAAGAAATAATAAATGCCACTTTCCAAAACTTTGGTGGACTATCCTTTCATCACCAACTAACTTACTTCTCTGTTCAAAGTCCTATGCCAACTTTTCCCAAGTCCTATGTCCCTATTCAGAGTCCTCTTGTCACTTTTCAGAGTACAGTGTTCACGGTATGCCCTGACATTTCCTTGCTGTCTGTATCACTCCCTCAGAAATTATTCCTTGCCCTTCTTGCTTCTGGGTAGAACTAATGCTCTCATTTTTTCAGATAAAAAATAGCATGATTATACAACATGTCTCAGTCACTGGTAAGCTCCAACCCATTGCCATATACTTTGTATCTTCACTAATCAAGTACATTTCTATACAAGCTATCAGGTTATGGAAGATGATAATAGCATGCCTTTCATATATACAGTCAAGTTGAAAATTTCCAAGACACTGCTGGTGGAACTTCCACTTTAACATAATTGTTTATGATATGAGGATTAAATTGGCTACTGACTAGTCAATGATCACAATCACTTTTAAAACTCACTATATACAATATAATGCAGAATTGGAAATATCAACTAAAGAATCTTTCCTTAAACAATCTTTTTCCTAATTATCAACTCCACAAAATTTGGGCTTCGCATCTGTACAGTCTAAAAACACTACAGTTTTATTAATAATTAGAGCCCCCATCAAAATGTCACTGGGTCTTATCAATTCTTCTAAAACTGGACCAAACACCAGTGTAAACTATATGTGAGCAAGACTAAAAACAAAAAAAAAATTGATTGAAGAAAGAACCACAATGAAATCGTCACTGGGTCATAATTTTTTTTGAAAACTGGACCAAACACTTTGATCCAGCGACAAATAAAAATCTAAGTAGTAGACTATACATGGGCAAGACTAAAAAAGAGACTGTCCATTCCACAACACTGAGTGGTAAAGAAATGCCAGAACTGAGACAAGAACAGCTGGTCACTACTTCATGCAGCAGTGCAGACAATGCAAGCTGGACTCTCACCAACAGCAAGTTCTTTGTTAATCCACTTGTTAATTAAATTTTTCCTGGTTCACCTTACTCGTACATAGCACATCCAAAAGCGCGTAGGTCGGGATACATACAGCCTTTAGTGCTATGGAGGAATTCTGACAAGCTTTCAAGATTCAGGAAGGAAAGATACAGGGAAGAAAAGACTTTTAAAAAAAATAGATTCTCAACGGAAGGTTGGCAAAAGACAAGCTGGATTAACAATTTGGCATTCGCAGATGTGTCAAGGAACAAACCTATAGGGGTGTTCCTGATTACTGTTGAGGGCATGGCACTGTCTTGCCCCACCCTCCAAATAGCCCAATTTAAGGGACTGGGTACAAAACACCGGCTTGTTAGAGAAGCTGAAAACACTACGGCTCCTGTCCGGTACTGGGCGAACATTAACCTGTAACTCGACAAACTTGATGGGCACAGGGTAGACTGAACCCGGGGTCAGTCGCTTGATTAGCTGCGTTGGAGCTGAAACAAGTCATCGGCTTGTCAAAAAGAGGGATTCTTTGCCAGCCTAAATATAGATAAAGATATTATCTAGATGAAGATAATAGCAGAGTATGTGTTAGTTCTAGTCTACACTTTATTGGTGCATCAAAACCACATTGCATACCAACAGTACATGTTTAAGACAATCTCAAATCTGTAACAGATCTATTTACAAATTCAACATTCCTGAGAAGGTTACAGAATAAATGTTAAACAGAAAGATTAAATTAGTGACATTTTGTCATTTTGTAGCATTTATCAACTAGCTATTCTTGCCCATCCCTTTCTAACTTGATAACATTCCTTGCTAACTATACAGAGAAAAAAAATACGGAAAAAAAGGTTAAACTGTGTGCAAAACAAACAGAAACTTAAGGTTTAAGTAAAACATACGTATATAAATAAATTAAATACAAATTATAAAATATATATATATATATATATATATATATATATATCTATAAAACTCAAAAATCTGTCTCTGTTTTTGTCTTTGTCTCTGCTTTTTTTTTGTTTGTCTCTCACTCTCTCTTTCAATGTGCATGGATGCATGTGTGTGTGTGTGTGTGTGTGTGTGTGTGTGTGTGTGTGTGTGTGTGTGTGTGTGTGTGTGTGTGTGTGTGTGTGTGTGTGTGTGTGCGTGTGTGCGTGTGTGCGTGTGTGCGTGTGTGCGTGTGTGCGTGTGTGCGTGTGTGCGTGTGCATGCCAATGTATGTATATACATATAATATCATACTACTATCTTTGTTACATAAATCATCCCATTCATCATCAAATCATTATCATCTATACCACCCACCAGTCACACTGTAGCCCTCCCTTTCGTAGTGAGGTAAGTGACATAGTGGTCAATTTTGAAATATAACTTGCCTCACACTGGCTGATCATTCAGGCACTCTAAGGTAAACTTTCAGATTAACATTCGAAGAGCTGATGCTATTCAACTCCCATTTTTTTTTTTTTTTTTCAAACAAAGACCTAGGGGAAGTGACAGAAGTAATAAATCAAAGCGGTAGTGAAGAAAAGGCATGAGAGGGTTAGCAAAGCGAAGGATTCACTGGTGCATTAGTCTCCCACCCAGCCAGTCAGTGGGGAGAACAGACCTCATTCCCCCTCTCACCAAGCCCTTCTCCCTCTCACCCCAAACCTGCTATGCCCTTCATTTCTGTTCTCCCTCTCCCTCTCCCTCTACACCTGCTATGCCCTTCATTTCTGTTCTCCCTCTCCCTCTCTCTCTACACCTGCTATGCCTTTCATTTCTGTTCTCCCTCTCCCTCCCCCTCTCCCTCTACACCTGCTATGCCCTTCATTTCTGTTCTCCCTCTCCCTCTCCCTCTACACTTGCTATGCCCTTCATTTCTGTTGTTTCTTCTTGTAATTTCATTTCATTTCACTGCTCTGGGGATGATTCGAAGCAAAGATACAACATGAAACAGCAATCATCTCCTATCTTTAATCCCTGTTTCCTCATTTTCTTCGGGTGTCATGTCGGTCACTTCCCCTTAGATGTTGATTTGTGGCGTAAAGGGATGGCGGTTACCGCACGTGCAATTGCTATTTTCTCATTTCCTTGAACAAGTTGCTTACCTCACTTCAGCAGGGAGTCATCATTCATTACCTTTATGAATTATTTTGTGTGTGGAATATTTTGTATGGTTCTGATGTAAAACTGTCATAGTGGAATGTTAAGTCTTTGCTGCTTTGTTGTCTTTTGAAAAAAAATCCCTTGTTTTTTTTTCACAGGACTCCTTCAAAATTTAAATAATTCTAACTGAAAGAATAATAAATACAGAAGCAAGTAAAAAAATAATAATAATAAATAAAATAAATAAATAAATAAACAAATACATACCCAAACAAAAAACAAAAGTTTATCATTTGTTGACCATCTAACAGAATGACATTTTCTCCTTTAATTTAGCCAATGGCTTCAATTTAACACATATACATAGAAAAAAGGTTAAAGATATGCAAAAGAAATTTCACGAGAGTAGAAGCTGACGGAAATGTCAAAACTTGCATTTGAACAAATACTCTGTGACCTTCTTATATATACATATACACTATAATATTTGAAAATGCATAATAAAATCCCAACTAGCTGTTTTTGCCTCTTCTTTACCTTCCCCATCTGATGAAACCTCAAACCTTAAATATCAACTACTTTTCTCTTTGTCATGTGAAATGATGACATTTAGAATAAAGGAATACCACAAGAAAATTTCAAGGAGAAAATGATGACAGTGATTCGAAATGCAAAGATAACTTAAATGCGTGAACAGAATTACTGCAACTCATACCCCCTAGTCTGAGTGCGACGTTCTCCAGCTTAACATCCACAGGATAGTGAAGTCGGTTGGCAAGGAGTAGTGCAGACCTAACGGTGACCAGCTTCCTTGCAGAGCCGTCCAGCGTGACCGATACCACAACCCTTGCACTTGGCAATTCGTACAGCTGAGTTATAAGAGTGGACAGCATAAATTAGTAAAAATAGATGCATGGACATCAAAAATACATGATTCAAAGATAAATACTGTATCAAATCATAAATTTGGTATGTGAATAAACGAGTACAATTATGAATGCACAAACACATAGGCACAATGTAATTTAAATGCACAGAAAGTATATGTAGCTGCCACAGATATGTTACTACAACTAGACGTATGATCAAATTGAAGTTCGACTGAAAAGCACTGAATAAAAGCTACGTACATGTGATGTGGCTCCCACTGGCTGTGATACCGCGAGCCTGAAGAAGACCCCGACTTTATCGACCGTGACTGGACCAACTGCCTGCCATCCATCCACCTGAACTAAAAGCTGGTGAACCTTCAACTCGTGGGTGTCTCGGTGGCGCTGCTTTCCCCGGCCCTCAAAGGAGAAGGGGACTGTGTTGCCTGCCGGGACGCTGATCCAGTCTACCTCCGGCATGTTGCACTGTGCCATGTTCTCAATGTCGGCCATGCTGGAGAGTGGCAAGGATCAGAAATGTTTGAAAGAGGATATTTTTATGTGTGGTCATTCTAAATGCCCATTTTCACACTTTTAATGGAATTATTTGATTTCCCTCCTGATATGCAATAAATATATATCACTGAAAATGCATATCAAATATTCAACTATTCTGGTGATAATAAACTGCGCTTCCAATTTAAAACTCATCATTCTCTCAATTAAACTCCTGCAATAAATATCTATTCATGATGTTATTTCCACCCTCTCATATAACCTCCGGATATAAATTCCATCGATAGCTGCTCATGTCACTCTTTGCAACCTTACCTGTCTGGTGTTGTCGTCATGGTTGCAAAAGAGAGGTTGCATCCAGTGTCATTTTTGAGGGCAAAGGGTATGAAAGGTGAGCGTCGCCTGTATCCCTGGGGACTAACCACCACAGTTTTGCCACCATGTTCATTAGATACAATGCTGCTCTCTAACTCCAGCCTACAAACAATCATTAATAAAACGATAAGATGCATTAAAGAATCATACAATTAACTCTATCAAAGATTTTTTAAGCACACTCATAGACAATTGCATAAAAACAACAGAGAAAAAGAGATAAAAAGACAGCAGAGGACAAACCTGTCTCTGTTGTAATAGTCTAAGGTCCAGTTGTTCTTCACCATGTGATACAGTTCTAGTAGGGTGTTGGTTATGTTCACATTCACCGTATCTTCAGTCTTGACACGCAAGGACAGCCGTTCCCCAGTAAGATCTCTTGATGGACTTTTGTCCCACTTTGCTTTGCATCTGAAGTATGGGTAGGAAAGCTTAAACACATGCATGGTTGATTTTTCTGACTGACAAAACAATAGACCCCATACTTACTGCATGATCTGGCAGGTGGTGGCAAACTTCAAACTATCAGTAAAATATTAGATTGATTGCTCATTTACATGAATGGATTTGTTTCTCTCAAAGATGATTATACTGTATTACAAGAGTGGTTGTAAATGCAAAGTGTATGTGCAGATGAATTGCTTGGAGATATACTTACTGCCAAGGTTCTAGGAAAGGTTCCCAACCAGACAATGCCCTGTTATAGTAGTCAACCGAGAGAGAGCAGCTTGCTGATCCTTTCCCTTGCCAATCCTGCAAGTATAATTGTTGCTAGAGATTAAACAAAAAATAAATAAATAAATAAATAAATAAAAAGATAAAATCCAAAGCCCAGAGAAATGAGAAAGAATTGTGACAGCTCAAAGATGTCAATTTGAAATAATCTCTCCGACAAAGATTATCCTTATTTCCCTACTTTCATCTATCTTGCCCTATAATATTTGATGAACATCGCACTCACCACACAACCAGAAAACACTACCTGTTTCAAGCCCAGATGGGAGAGGGAAATCTCAAGCAAGGGGACATCACAGTCTCCGCAGTCGTCGATGACACACACGTTGACGCTCCCTGTCTTGATTTCCACAGCATGGAAGTTGATGGTGCCGGACTTGCCTTGGTCCTGGATTGTCACCGTAGGGGCAGGCACAGGCTGGGCATTGTGGGTCAGCCAAAGAGCGGCGTCATCGAGCCTCCCTCCGCACTCCTCCAGGGCGCGTGTGCAATCAGCAGGCCGGAATCCCAAAGCTGACAACTTGTCCACTTGTGCTGTTAAGAAATACAAAAAGTATATCTAACAATAGGGAGTTATCATTAATGATTTATAAAAAAAACAGACATGTAGTTTCTACTTAGATGTAATTTCAGAATACCTAGATTCTCACAACTAAAATTTCCTTCTACATGTGCAAAGGAGATACACAATTCATTAAAATACAGATAGCACAAACCTTGGAAATTTGCAGGCTGTTTTTTTTCTCTAGCAATAGATGGCTTCCTGGCAACTTCCCTCTGCTTTGGTATGGACTCCAGAATTTGTTGGAACATCTTCATGTCATGGTAACTCAGACGAATATTCAGTTGGTGCATCACAACCTACACAAAATAAAATAGCAAGTTATAAGTAGAAGTTAATGCATGTATCAGTTTCTCACTTGCAAAATTTCTTCTTCTATCATCAACATTACCTCAAATATTAAATGACGTACCTCAACAGTATGCTGCACTGCCATTGACACATTGGATATGTCAACCAGCTGATTTTGCCCTAGTCTGTCATTGACTTCAATGTTGATTGTGACAGGGTCAATGATTGAAAGAGCAGTGTCATCCTCCAGACCTAATATACACGAGTACAGCTCACACTGGTTTAAGTTGCATGACAGGGGGCGCTCCTGGTGTTGTGGCCGGTAACTGATGACTGCTGTACTCTGCAAAAAGGATTTACAGTTAATGTCACGTCCTACATCACAATCGTTTTCAAAGTTACTATTCCATAGGACCATGAGTGTAAATAAAGATAACAAAAAATATTTAAAAATAGCAAGACTATTTAAAACAAATATAAAGAAAATCTGAAAGTTCATCCTTTGACCCATCGATCCCACCAACCTTTAATATGACTGCGCTAGTATCCCACACGGCTGTGTTCTCCAGTACCACAAGCTCTGAGTCTGTGATGTTCAGCTTCAGTTCGAAGGGAACTTTGTGCTGTTCTTGGATGAGGGCATGCTTGGTCATGACGCCGGTCGATTCTACCATGGGGTTCAGTCTGGGTGTGGCAGACCTGTGACTCATCTCCCTTTGCAGGGAAGGAGACTGTGAGCGAGGGGACTGTGTCTGAGGAGACTGGGGCTGTGGGGAATGCCCTTGAGGTGAGCTGAGGATAGGCGTATGGATAGGGGAGAACATTAGAGGAGTAGCGGAGTAACTGTGGCGCACTGAAACTCCAGGGCTGCTGCAGGACGTTGCATTGTCTGCAAAAAGTTCAATATTGTGTCAGTAGAACAGCAATCCAAACTTTTCTCAAATCAAAACAACAATCACTCTCTATGTCACATATAAAACTATAAAAAACTGTCTGGGTAGCAAGTGTCTCCTATTCTCCCCACCTGAAAGGACTGGGTCATCTGGCATCTTGTAGATGAAGTCCAATACTTCCATCCACCAATCCAAAATTCCCATTAATCTCATGTTATTTAGAAGAATGGTAAATCTTGTGACGTCTTTTGTTGATCTGGGGAAGTCATCATGGAAGTTAATGCAAGTAAAACCTGTGCAAGTAGACAAATCTACTCAGCTGGATATTCCTATCACACTGACTCCTTAAAAAGGGCATATATCAAATATAATAAAATGCAAACTACCAAAACAATGATCCAAAAACTACTTGAGAAAAAAAAGAAGAGAGGAGGAGGAAGAGGAGGAGGAAGAGGAGGAGAAAGAGGAGGAAGAGGAGGAGGAGGAGCTGGAGGAGTAGGAGGAACAGGAGGAGGAGGAAGAGGAGGAACAGGAGGAAGAGGAGGAACAGGAGGAGGAGGAGGAGGAGGAGGAGGAGGAGGAGGAGGAACAGGAGCAGGAGTAGGAGCAGGAGGAGGAGGAGGAGGAAGAACAGGAGGAGGAGGAACAGGAGGAGGAGGAGGAGGAGGAGGAGGAGGAGGAGGAGGAGGAGGGGGAGCAGGAGGAGGAGGAGGAGGAGGAAGAACAGGAGCAGGAGGAGGAAGTGGAAAAGGAAGAGGAAGAGGATGAAGAAGAAGAAGAAGAGGAGAATATATATAAGAAGATATATATACACATAAATATACATAAACAAAACAGCAATATAAATCAATCAAAACGAAAACCTATCTCCCCCGCTTGTACCAAAACATCCAGTACCTGTAATGGACTTCCGCCTGCAACTGGCTGTTATTCTTTGCACTTTTCAAAGGTGTGGGTTGCAAGATATTGGTGAAGATATTTGATCGCTTGTTCATCGGGAAGCCTGGAAAGATATAATCACCGTTATACCTGGGGAATTACATCAAAATTAATTATACAGAATTAGACAGAATTAAACATATCAAATATTTGTAAAAAAAAAACTAATAGTCAGCAGAATAATACAAAGAAATATCTCATGACAAATCTATGGCATATACATACACCACAGGCAGCACTTCATAAAAATAGGAATAAAATCGATATCGCCACTACAAATATAATCGTAATATCTGATCCCAAAACATATCAGAAACTCTATCAGCCAATATAACATTAAGTTGACCCTTTTACATGCTATTAGATTCTAATGATGATGATGCTGATAATGAAATAGATAATGATAATGATACTGACAATGAAATAGACAAATGATAATGATAATGATACTGATAAAAATAATGATAATAATAATGATAACAACAATGATAATAGTAATAATAATAATAATAATAATAATAATAATAATAATAATAATAATAATAATAATAATAATAATAATAATAATAATAATAATAATAATAATAATAATAATAATCATAATCATGACAATAATCATGATGATAAAAAAAAAAAAAAAAATAATAATAATAATAATAATTACAGTAACAATAACAGTAATAATAACAATAACAGTGACAATAATAATAACAACAATAATGATAAAAATAATAAAAAAATAATAACATCAATAAAGATAATAATTGAAAAAAAAAAGTAAGGGCAAAATGGCAAACTCCATCACTTGCTTCAGTAATAACTACAATAACTGACCCTCAAATCTGGTGTCGCTGATTAGGATTTCCTGAGACACGAGATCCACGTCTTTGGTCTGATCCGAGAAGCTCTCGAAGGTGAGCCTCGAGCTGATGAAGTTGACGCAGGCGAGGGGGGTGCAGGGCTTGGGCTCTTGCACGCTCTCCTCATCAAGGTTCTCCAACTCGAGTGTAACGTTGTCCAGGTTGAGAATGATGGTGAGCGAGGTCCACACCGACCCTAGGTCGTACCAGGTCTGGAAGAAGGAAGGGTTGTGAGAAAGCTTCAGTGAGGTTGACTTACAATGAATTAAATAGTCATAGCCTTAAAATATGTTATCAGACAATGGTGTGATCCGGCTGACTTTTTCATTTGAAGAAGAAAAATTAAATAAAAAGACACAATATATCACTGTTTCTTACAATAGTCATTAACCCAGCTGACAAAAAAATTCCTCCTACCTGCTGTGGCTGCGTTTGGTAGAGGTAAATAGGAGGAGGAGGAGGCAAAGGCTCCCCAAAGTTGTACATCAGTAATCCACGGATGAACTTGTACTCTGCTGTGTGTATGGTGGCGTGGACCTTTTTAACTGTGCCATGAATGCTCATATCCGGCACTAGAAGAAATCGCGGGTTCAGGATCATTTACTGAGATACTAATGTTTTCATTTTAAATGCTTATGATAAATAGTTACACACTTTTTTATCAAGATAACAAAAAGACACTTCCAAACTTTGGAAATTGTGCCTCTGTACCTATTTCCTCTATACTAAAATGAACTTAAGAAATAATATCATAACAACAGCCACACAAATAAACTCAAATATCTCCATAGATATAAGACATGAAACTTCTACCATCTCCCATAAATGCACCACAGCTTGAACCCCAAACCATAGACCGAACTAGGCAAAGTCAACATACCAGCATGACTGATGGCAGTGTCCAAGTTCCTCTCCACCTGGAGCTTGATCGCGCATTTCTCCTGAAGCAACGACTTCCCCTGCCGAACAACGCAGTAAGCCCTGAACATCCACTCGACACAGTCCTCCGTCACCCTGCCTCCTACTTCCTTCTCAGTCCCCTTCGTCGCCTTGGCCTTCGAACTCGCTTTCCGCTGGCTGTACTTGGATCGCGTGGCTCTCGTGCTTGTGTAGAGGTCCATGTTTACCAGGTCTATGTACATGACGTCAAGGAGGCACTTGTGGGAGGCACTTGCTGCTAACGCCTGCTGTCTCAGGTCACCTTCCATGTCAGAATCACTTAGGTAGGACAGGTTTGGATCCCGGTGTCTGCTGTGGGACCGGGATCTTGAATCATGAGACCTGGGATTAGAAAAAGGATTATATTGATAAAATATGGCACATATTGACTCAATGAAAAAAAAAAAATAATCTAAAAGTACCTAATTTCTTTCATTAGAATCCATGATACCCATATCCATCATCTACAACTCTTAAACAAAAGGGGAAATAGCAAGCAACATCCATCATCTCACCTTGAGCGTCCTGAGGGACCACTTGGATACGAAGACATGAATTTCTCCTCTAAGCTCTGCCTCTGCACCTGGTGAGGAGAACAGAAGTCAAAATTATATACATCAGTGTATATCTCTGAATATGAATCACTTTCAAATATCTAATATCTTAAAATAAACAAACCTCAAATGTGATATGTGATGATAAATCACCTTGGACTTCTAACAAAAAAAAAGTTGAACATTTTGGAATGTATTAGAATCACTTACCTGACTTATGGTTCCCTTTGACCCCGCCCAAAGGAATTTGTTGTTTATGGTCAAGCTTCCTAGTTCTGCCACAAGGAGTGTCTCTGATCGACTAGACATTGGAAGGAATATGACAGGAGAGCCTGCGGTGATGTCAAGTGACACACGTGACCCTCTGCTGAAATCCGATACCTGTAAAGAAAAAGTATTTTCAAAATGGATGAAATTACACAATCATTCAGACTGGATCATTTCCTATAATCATGGTCAAATCAACTTCTCTGACTTGAAATCCTTTATTGTTTATTTACGATTTCATTCTGATTTGACAGCAACCTGAGATCTACCACTTTGTATCTGCTCAGACTGTCACTTATTCAAACCTAAGGACTAAGCACTAAGGAGTATAATTACCTTTAATCCAGCACTAGTAGCTCTCCATCTTGACACAATATCTCTTAACTGATTAAACTCCTGCACAAACTGCGTAAGCTCTGAAGCAAAACGGTGTGTGTGCAGGTACATCACAGAAGACATTTTCAATTTCATACGAATATCACATTCTCTCAGCATGTCCGGGTCATCATGCCCATACCTGGAGGAGTCAATTATGAGATCTTAATTTTGGAATTTGGAATAAAAAGTACTAACATAAATAAAAACTGGTCTACAATCAAAACAACTACAACCTGATCTTTACAACAAAATACACTTTACAGTTTGCCAAGGTTGGGTATCAAAATCATGATAATTATCTGTTATATCCATTTCTTTTTTTTATACATTATCTTTTTATCAGTGGTGACAAATTAATGCTAACAAGGATGAATAATATCTTCACTCCATATCCATCCATCTCAATGTCTACTAATAACCATCCAACCTCCTTAAGACAGCCAAGAGTAGACTAGGCTCCCGCAACTTACTTGAACACCTGGAACGTCATGGCCTCTGAGCCGGTAGTGATGAACTTTTCCCTGTAAAGGCGTCCATGGCTCGTGCAGTCCACTAGAGAGAGGGAGCCTAGTCGGCCAGTAAGAGTTAGGTTCCCTTCTGATCCTACAGACCGCACCAGGACCTGGGAAATGCTTGCCTGGGCTAGCTCACACTCGGGCTTATTCAAGATTAAGGTGAGGGATCGCACCTGGACCTCCATGATGGTGTTCAACTCGTCCAGGCCTGAAAGGTTTCAAAGGAAAATCATCTCTTTAGTTATTAGATCACTTGAAATTTCAAAATAGGAATTTATCATGCAGCTACATAATTTGGCAGATAAAAAATCATGTTTCAAGTTGAATCTTGCTTAACCCATTGCAGACAGGTATTATGACATACATGACGTAGGAGCTCTGGCTTGATGACAGGTGTCAAGACCTAGATGACTTTTGGGGATTTTGGAGCACTGTGTTTTTTTTATTGTGTTATGAGTAATGAGTGAGTGATGATGACAATTGCAGTCAAAATTACTATAATTGCCATAATATTATACAAAATGGGTTTCACCTAACATCCAAAATGTAGATAGCACCACTTTCATCTAGCACCAGCAGGAGAGAGAGCCTTGAATGGCACCCATCTACAGTCTCTAGCAAGCACTACCTTTATAGAGCGGCGGTACATACCAAGTTGCCAACCTCTTGCTCTAAAGTACCGCCAATGAAGGATGTGCATGCAAAACGAGAAGAGGAAGGTGACTTAAACCATGCCTAGTGTCTAAAATGTGTACTTGTGCAAGTACAGATGCCTTTTATTTATGGCACTCACAGTCATAAGCACAAGTTTCCTTCCTCTTCCCTACCTCTTCATGTTATCTTCATTGTCGATGGTTACATGTTTTGCATTCATTCACAACAGTACATGAATACAAAAAAATAAAGTTGCATTTTGTCCTCCTATAAAACAACAATACTTCTATCACACTGAGTATAAAGAAAATAATGAGCTGCTATGGACCCTAAACAACAATTTTAGTCACCTGTAGCATTGACATGACAGATATATATCTAAATACAGTAAGACACACAAAAACTGAAACACAAAAATGGCTATAGCTTTACAATGAGTAACAAAAAGTCAAGGTATGTTGCATGACTCTGCCTCACTCTGAAATAAAACCCTTCCTGGTGATTAGGCAAGCATATATACCCCCCGTCCGCAATGGGTTAATACAAAAGTACAAGAATCAATAGTGTATAAAATTGTATAAAATGTTATGCTGATCAATTGATGATAGGACAGAATACCTTTTATAAAACCTATTTCCACTTGCTTTCTAGACAGAGGAGGTGTCTCAGAGAAATGAATACTCGGAGAGTTGACACAATATCAGAATATAAAGTATGAAACTGACAGATTTCAAAAGCCTTCAATCATTCTGAAGACCAAATTCTAAAAATGTAACAAAATTACCACAAAATGATTCCCTCACAGATGACAATGCAGTACGCATCACCTTACCCTTATGCGAGGAAGACAGTGAAGTATCGGGGGTAACTTTCCCATCATTCTTAGCAGGAGAGCTCTCGTCCTGGTCAGTGCTAAAGAAATCTAATACCATAACCCAGGAAGGAATGTTGATGACTGTGTTCAGGCTGTTGAAATCCACGTCAATGAAGCGATTAGTCTGGAAGAGGAGGAAGTTTGTTGGGAACGTGACTCAAAGTTTAGTTTCACCAAGAGAAGTAATAATTAACAGAATTTACAAATATAATAATCTCTATGTATTTTCTGCCATGTAATATACTGCACTGGCAATTTCCAGTCAGCATACTAGCCATAGCAATTTACATATCACAAAGTTTCCCCACTATACAATAACCATAGATACATTTTCAAGAGAAGCTCTCTACAGCAAGAATGTTATCTACCTACTTCCTTAATTAATCTTTTAAAAAAATATCACGCACTTGTACAGGGAATCCTCCCACCAAATCATACTTACGCCATCATACTTGCTGTGGAACTCGGGGCATTTCTTGTCGATGGTAGAGATGGTGATGGTGACAAGTGTGGTGTCTGGCCTGAGGGTCTCCTCCTCCCCCTCCCCTGGGGTGGGTGAGGGTGGGGGAGTGCTGGGGCTCATCGTCGCTTTGCCTCCTGGCTTGATGCTTGTCCGCGGGCTCTGCGACGACAGGCCTTTTCCGGAGAGAATAGGGAATAGAGCATGTTTTTTGCTTGGTAATAGTCCCTTCAAAGTAAAAACATCTAAGCAAGATGAAAGTATAGGCTATTTTGAAAGAATTTCTATTCCTCCTTTTCTGATAATGCATATTCGTTAATCAATAGTTAGGTAATTCAATACTCTTAATACTTAGGCTGTTAGAGCCATCTGAATAAAAGAGCATTGGGGCTGCCTGAGTTTCTTGAATTTTCTTTATAAAAATGCCACACTGATATTATCATAGGTAGACTTGATCTATCTACTATTTGTGGGTCACTATGACCAAGGCAAAACACTGTAATAGGTGTATAACTTTACTTTTATGCATTTTATGATATTTAGGGGAGGTGTGGGTTATTGTGTAAAAGTGAAGCACGGTAACAACAACAACAGCAACAACCTAGCACCAAACTCACTTTCCAAATGCCTCCTTGGCACAGGCTTCTGTGCTGCCTTGAAAAATGGCTTTTCCATCTTTAACTTGTCAGGTAATGAAGACGAGGTGAAGCAGACCGGCTGGTGAGGATATCGCTCGGGACAGGAGGTGGAAATGAACTCTGGGACGTGCTGCTCGTTCATGAAATGCAAATGAGGATGGTGCCCAGGGTGCAGGTGCATCCCATAGGGAGCCGGACCGTCTGGGGAGTGCAGCGGCAGCGTGTCCGACTTCATGAGGAACCTGTGCTGGGCACTGGTGTCCAGTTGTTGCAGGTCTTCCATCATCAGAGAACGAAGGGTTACCTGCGGGTGGTTTGTTCAACAATCAGCGTTTACCAATGGAACTTTAGCAAGCAAGTCACAGAGTTAATGGTCGCAGTTCTTTCAAACAGATAAAATGTTGAGATACCTGTGTTCGTGTCTTGTACGCTTCACAAGACTCATATGAGGCCTTTATCTCTTCCAGGAGTAAATTGACAAGTGGCTTCTCCTTCTCCCCTACATCTCCACGCAGCTCAACACACATACTAGGCACTGAGAAGGATCCTGAAGAGGTATTGAAAATTTCATCAAATGGCTCTCTATTTTTTTTAAATGCTTCTACAACAAATGCAGCATGCTTTATTCTCTAAAAATATTCTACATTTTTTCTTTTATTGAAATTACAAGCTATCCATTCCCCATGGTGACCTATTAGATCAAATGCTAATTAGATCCTTTTGCTAATATATCATACATAGATTAGAGGTAGATAGCTAGAATATTATTTGGTTGACTTGCCTTTGACTGATATTGACGAGACTTCATTCTCCCTGCGTTTTACACTTTCTCTCCTCTGTGAATAGGATTCTGATGTCGCTGCTCCTGGCATTTCTTCATGGATAGAATCTGCAGATGAAAGAGATGCAATCCTCAAAAAGGTGAGGTCAAGTATTTTGCACTAAATTTCAAACATGCATATAAATACAATCAATTCCACCGTTAATCATAATATCCAGCTCAATAATCCAGTCCCTAATTTGACGGCATGTAAGCCAAAACACTTCTCTTAATCCTTGTGACTAACATTACAACTCACCCAAGGTTTGCCCATCTGGTGCCTGGATATCAGCCTCCACAGATAAGTTGGACATGGTCTTCATAACCTGCCTGTACTGGTGCCGTGACACACTGATCTTGAGCGGCGTCACAATACCGCCATCAATCTGTTCACAGCCACATGAAATTTGAATATGGTCCCCCCAAAAAATAATAAAAAAAAAAGTGAAACAAAGAAATACATACAGATTAAAACCAAATCTTACACTCAAAACAAATTTAGTAATGCACACCCTCCCTATACACACTAATACATCATTCACAGATTCCATACCTGCAGAGAGTCCCTAGAGGCAGCCGGGTACAAATCAACGAAGATGTCATTGGGAAAGTAGAGTCCAGAATCATGATCAGCCATAAGAGCAGCTGCTAGCTCGTGCCTTACTCGCAGTTCGATGGTAGTGCTGTGCAAGATGGGTCTGCCATGGTCACGACAGCTGTACAGGTCTTCAGCACACATCATGGTGGTCGAAAGAGGGCTGTGGGAACCAAGGTTTATGCTATAAGATCTGATATATCTATGTTTCTAAAAGGGACTGGCATAACTAATCAACTTGGAACCTTAGGAATAAATATTGCTAATTGGATTTATCAATGTCTAATCATACATCTTAATTGTAAAATGAACATTTCAACTAAATTCTAAGAAGTTTCATGACTTGAAACATAAAAAAAGTCACTTCTATCAATTACAAAGGAATTTCGATATGAAATAAAATAAAAATATTAACATGTTTATACAAACTAACAATAACAAATATACATCATGTAACTCATGGTTTCATAAGCCTTATGAGGTATATCAAATAGCCTTCCTTAAAAACAATAATTACATGATGATTTTTCTCCAGACATATTGCGACTCCTGCATAGACGCTCCTCGTTTTACACAAAATTTCACCCAAAAGTAAACCAAATGTGACATAAAATTGATAAAAGTTTACTGAAGATACTCTATGACCTCTGTCAAATCCTCACAACTGAGATATCATATCTGTAAAACAACCATTATTACAAGAATGACTAAAACTGTTAGTACAAACCAAAGGGAAATGTCGGGGATTTTTCCACACACACTGAGAAAAAAATGTCTGATTCTGAAGATAGTCAAACTGTTTGATTTTTTTTTTCTTTTTTACTATTTTAAAACCCAATTAACTCAACAGACATCAATGAAAATAAGACACTGATCCCATTCCTGCCCATAAATAAATAAAAAGAGATCATCCATGAGAGAAGAGCGAAAGGAAGGTGATAAAGCCACACACACAAACATCAGTGGCACATCCAGAGAAGGTATAATAAAGCATCTGAAATACATGTCTGATGAGAGGTGATCTGTCCTAGAGAGAGACTATTCTGTAAAATAACCTTTATTTCAAATCCTGTAATGATATGAATATTCTCAGAAATATACAATAGATACCTAAATACCAATAACAATTTTGTTACCAATCATAAGCACTGTCAAATGATCAATCCAAATGATGAGATGTATTTCATAGGCCTAATACACAATCATTCACCTAAATATAATATAATACACAAAAAAGTCTCAATTCAATTACAAGTGAATAAATACACAAATACAAAAGTGACAGTATGCAAATTACACAAAAATATTTAGGGAACAAGATCAAGGAATTGTGGTGGCTTAGTGATAGTAGAAAAGACAAGCACTACCATTCAATACAGCAAGCACAAGAGACACACAGAGAAAGACAGAACACACTGACAGATCTTGAGAGAAATAAGGGATACAGATAACTTACAAGGCCAACAAGGCATTTTCTCTCTCTACTTACGCAATAATCGGCAGATGACCGCTAGAGGAAAAGAGGCAATAATCAATCTCTTTATTCTCTGTCTGTATGAAAATTAACAAGGCTCTTCCCACCCTCATACTCAATGTTATATGTATTGTGAAGTGTTGTAGTAAACGGACCAATTTCAATCACAATCAAATGACAATTCTAAGTTTTATAAAAGACTATTTAATTGTTTATCTAACCAGTTCACAGGAAAAGTGTAGTCATACTTTATCAACCCATTGACACAGAAGACATGCCCTATCCATAATGGTTTTGTTTTATTATTTTATTTTTTATTTTTCTTTACACAAAGATCTTTGCAAAAGTGCTTAGTCACCAAGGAGTTAATCAGTAGGTTTACCTGATCTCAACTCTTTACCCTGAATTTAAAAAGAAAGTTTCTATTACCACCTTCATTATCGTTATTAACATAATCATTACTATCATTT
Source organism: Penaeus japonicus (assembly GCF_977035675.1). NCBI lineage: Eukaryota > Metazoa > Arthropoda > Malacostraca > Decapoda > Penaeidae > Penaeus > Penaeus japonicus. The sequence goes on from NW_028234428.1 coordinate 32,885,436, forward strand.
TCATCTTAACCCACTGATAGCGGACGGCATGATTTGCTGTCAAGGCAGCATCGGTCATAAACGCAAATGGCACCGTGCCATACAACATAAACCTGCCACATGACTGTATACACATTTTGTTAATACCGCGGCCAATGGGTTAATAATGTTAATTACAATAATAATTGTAATGAAATAAAAAATCAGAAATTCACAAAATATACCAAGTGGGGTTAAACTGATAAGGTCAGGTAAGCTCCCAAGTGATCAAGTGAAACCATCTACTTGAAAACCACAGTCAACAGTAGACAGACACAGAGTGAGTGAGTGAGTGAGTGAGTGAGAGAGAGAGTGAGTGAGTGAGTGAGTGAGTGAGTGAGTGAGTGAGTGAGTGAGTGAGTGAGTGAGTGAGTGAGTGAGTGAGTGAGTGAGTGAGTGAGTGAGTGAGTGAGTGAGTGAGTGAGTGTGAGTGAGAGTGAGTGAGTGAGTGAGTGTGAGTGTATGTGAGTGAGTGTGTGTGAGTGAGAGTGAGTGAGTGAGTGTGTGTGAGTGAGTGAGTGAGTGAGAGAGTTAGAGTAAGAGTAAGAGTAAGAGTGTGTGTGTGTGTGTGTGTGTGTGTGTGTGTGTGTGTGTGTGTGTGTGTGTGTGTGTGTGTGTGTGTGTGTGTGTGTGTGTGTGTGTGTGTGTAGTGTGTGTGGGGTGTGTGTGAGTGTGGTGAGTGAGTGTGTGTGTGTAGTGTGTGTATGTGTGTGTAGTGTGTGTGGGAGCGTGTATGTGTGTGTGAGTGTGTGTGTGTGTGTTGTGTGTGTGTGTGTGTGTGTGTGTGTGTGTGTGTGTGTGTGTGTATGTGTGTGTGTATGTGTGTGTGTGTGTGTGTGTGTGTGTGTGTGTGTATGTGTGTGTGTGTGTGTGTGTGTGTGTGTGTGTGTATGTGCGTGTGTGTATGTGCACAAACGCGCCCCCACATATACATGTCCATGATATAAATATATAAAGAGCAAACACTCTGAATTCCTTTTCATTTATCAATAAAGGTTTACAAAATGTTTCTTTAGATTAACAATGGTCAATTCATGAAATACTATAATCAACCTGGTCCCACTAGTAAATACCTGACAATCCTTGCTTGCCTCAGTGCCCACTCTGCCAATTTTCATTTTGGAAATATTGGTTTCCCTATAAGATGATTAAAACTTTGTATCCCTGCCTACTGCAACAGCTGTTATTCTAATTGCCAATATAAACTCAAGGCTTTACGAGTATCAACTATTTTACCACTCTTTTCAACACCATACTACCTATTATTTATCTATTCCATCACTCCACACAATGTCATAAACACCATATATCTAAACACTCCTCACAAATTCAAACATACTATATATGTATAGACTACCACTCCTTTTCAAAATCACAGCTATCATATATCTAAACTACCACTGATCAAAAATTCACAAATCATTCCAAGGCACCCCCAAAGGCACAAGAAAAAAGGTGGAAACTTACTGGAAAGTCGTGTCTCGGCTCTTGAGTCTCTCCTCCACGTTGAGTGAAAACAAGCTCATGTCCCGCACTGCAACCTGGTACTCTGCCACCCTGGTTTAGGCGTGAAAAGATTGCATTTGAACGTCTTGTACTTTGACAGCCTTGACAGCTAATTTTTATTCATCACTCTCTCATCAAAAAATATATTTGAATAAAATCTAGGTGACATTCAGTACCTAAATTTCTAGAAGCTTAGTGACACAATGAGGAGCCCTGTCTCGGATTTCCATATCAGTGAATGTATATAAAAATTCATGACTTAATAGCATTTCAAGTATTACCCTCTGCTTTTATAATATGCATAAAGAAACATAACTTTCTAAACTTCCTAATTTCTTTGCCCTCTTTCTGTTTAAACATAAAAAATCATGACACAATCATATGCAAAAATCCATGACTCAGTATGCATCCACATCTTGTTATTTCCTTTTCACAAGGTGTATATATGAAAATTTTTTATACCTACCTACAACTGACAAGCATGAAAAATCCATATATTTACCTGAAATAGACAACCAAAGAATTCCAACTTACTTGCTAGGTGGGAAAGATAGGAAGGCCTCCTGATTGACTGACTGGGGTGGGAGTGCATTGGCAACTGTGATTTGGCCAAGGTGCGCCACCAGGACATCCGGGCTGTTCAGAGACTCAGGAATGACAACGACAGGAGTTTCCAGGATCACGTCCAGGCTTTGGAAGGATGGGAAGGGGAATCGTTTATGGCTCATGTCACCTATACATGGCTGTGCATAGTAAAATCCTACAAAATGGATATCCTTGAATCCAAATAATCATTAATATCACTGTTGATTTCCCAGATTAAAACTCTGTGGGCTGGCAGATCACGAGTAACATTCAATAAACGATCATGAACCATTAAGATGATTAAGAATGTGATGAATTCTCAATCTCAAATATCTTAACATTGCATAATAAACTTTCATATTATGTGCAAAAAAAAAATTGAAAACGACAGAACCATGAGAAACTTGTCTCATGCCATGAATCAAAAATATTACATCATGATCTCTGACATATAAGTGAAATCAGAGGGACATACTTGAGAGCGAAGGGTAACTCTGTGCTCTCCTCATGGGCTGGGCTGAACCTTGACCCTGAGGCCGATGCTGGAGGAGGAGCTGGCAGGTTTAGGGTGTCGGTAGATTGTGAGACACTCATCCTACGCCGGTGACGTGGCGAAGCTTCCCAGGCGCTACCGGACAGGTTTACAAACGACTCGATCCTGTTACAATAAGGGAGATCCGATACCTTTAATTCTGTATAACATTTTAAAAATGATCAATACATTATCAAACACAACAATAATTCTTCTCTTTCTCTGGTTACTCTTATCCACCTACCATAATTCAGTAATTCAGCATTGAAATAAAGTAATCTTAATCTCATGATAAATCCGTATCAATACAACTCATGCATGACGAACCATACGTCTTCCCCTACCGTTTGCTCACTAGACCCATGGCCATTTCCGTTGCTGCGTGTTTGATGGATGAAGCCACGCGAGCCATGTACTGCTTAAATTCTGTGGCACATGAGCGCAACTCCAGGAGGAAGTGGGGCGAGTGTGTGTAACAGACAGAAGCTAGTCGCAACTTCACCGTCAGATTTTCCTCTTCGGGCGAAGGTAAATATCCTGAAATGAGAAATCACCCATGACTGTCTTTATCCTAATTATTTTTCTCTCTACTCCTCTCCGTCCTTTATCTCTTACCTTGTCTTTCTTTTCCCCTTTCCCTTTGACTTTCCTACCCCTTAGACTTTCCATGACATTAAAATCTTTTACATTTCTTAATCATCTTCACCATATTACCCTTTACAAGTTTAATTAAACATATAAAAATGTGCAATATATTTCTGTTACCTAAATACAATGAGCTAATGAAATAAAGCTTTTAAAAAGACCCAAGCGTTTTCTTACTCTGCGAGCTCGAGCTTGAGAATGCAACTGGTCGGATCACAGTAAAGCTGAAGGCTCTTGCTGCGCTATCGTTCTGTGAGTACGAGCGGTAGATGTCGCTGTTCAACCGAGAAAATAGATCCTGAAAAACATAGACAAGCATGTCATATTAATAACAGATTACAAATTACAAATTTTCTTTTATCTTTTAATTCACAAAATCTCTCCTCATCTCAATACCAACTTGAATGAAGTGTACCTGTGAACGTTCAACAATGGGGTCTTGACCAACACTTATGATGCACTGATGCTTGTTGCCTTCTGGAGTTACATCTCGTACTTGGAACCCCCCTAAGGACCCTTCCACAGTCAAGATGTCATTTTCTACGAATAGAAAAAAAGATAATGCAGATGACGTAATGAAAGAAAAGTGTTTCTTTACAAAGACAAGATTTTACCAAATAAATCCTCTCTTCCTAAGTGGTTATAATGCTCATCTGCATAATGGATTCTTAGTGATGTAATCCAGACCAAGAGATCCTTCTCATCCTAAACAACTCACCAACAGTTGCCTGTATTTTGGCATCCGATAGGACTGCAGTGCAAACCTTCCTGCCCATCAGCTCCTTGTCCTTATAGACTCCCCTGAGAAGGAGAACAGTCAGCTTGTGGAAGTCAAAGCTGACCTCCGCACGCACGGGGTTCTTCTGGGGGGCCACATAATACAGACTTGTAGCGTGCGAGAGGCCGCCTTGGTCCTCCTTCTCTGGGGACATGGTGGCACTGGGGCTCAAAGGGGTCACGTTGGCCATGTGGGTGTGGAGGCGTGAAGATGATGTCGGAGGCTGATGGGGGAATAGCTGGTGCACAAAGCCCACCAGTTCAACCACTGTTTCCTGGTTTGCTGTAGAGATATGGATTCACATGAATGACCTACTGTGTAAGATACTTGACTTCAATATTATTATACATCCCTCATGCTCTAGTCCTAAAAAAGATATGTACATAAAGTCTGGTCAAATACTGAACCACTGGCATTCCTGAGAACTGAAGCATAATATATAAAAATGTGTATTCCCCTTTATCTTATGATTTACTGAAATACCTACTGACTACTGACATCAGCCCTTCTTACCTATGATATCCAAGGTATTGAACTGAACAGATGCAAGAAGCAAAGCTCCAGCCCCCTGTTGTGTGGGACACTCTGATGACACATAGGTGATCTCCAGTGTAATGAGGGCCTCAGCATCACGATTCTCCATCAGCTGGGGTCCACTGCCTAGGCCACCAAAGCTCGGGGAACTGATAAGAGGAGGTGTGGAGAGGTTCCGAGAGGTCTGAGGTGGAGACTGGGCTGGCATGAGCAGTGCTGGAAAAGATATTGAGTTCGTGTTAATACTATATAATATCTACCAAACATTATTAAGGAAGAACAAAAGAATACCTTCACACACAAACAAAACCCTTAAATTCCTAACTCTACCCTTTAACCCATTGCCTAATAACCTAACTGGCAGTCAGGACCAAACGACCTAACTGGCATAGGGATGGGGAAAGTGCCTAATCGGCACCATCATGAATGCCATGACACCCGTACTCAATGGGTTTAAACAAGCCCACAATCAATTATAACACTACATAACAACATACACTGCACCAGTCACCAAAAATTCACACCAAGAAATCTCCCCTCCCACTATATCGAAGAGAGGTCCTTCCACTAACCTCTTGAGGCTGCATAAGATGATATGGCCTGGCTGAGGGTCACTGGAGAGGTCGGTTTAAAGGGCGCATTGTGGTCAGGGGAGGCAGGCGACGTGGGCGAGCATGGTTCACTGTCCAGCAAGCTACCACTCACACTATCCATGCTGTGAAGAATATAACCACATTACACTTTTCATTTATTCTATTTCAATTTGAAAAGGCAACATCATAATGAATCCATCACTCTCTAAATGAAGGACATGTTATGCAGTGACACTCACCACCATAAGTCAATGTTTTAAGTGCTTTTTCATCCCTTTACTACACTATCCAAAAGCAATATCACATGATTCCATCCATACAAATCCCTTCATTAATGAACTAACCTGACATGCTTATGACTGGCAACAAGCAACTCAAAGTCGGGTCCAAACGTCTGCAGAGCATCCACAAGGAGGAGAGAGTGCACGCTGAGTGTAACTGTGCTATCAAAGGGACGTTTGTTTAGGTTGGCTCTCACTCCAGTGACCTGTAATTCTGCAATGCTCCTTCCACGTGACTGCAACTGTAGAGAAAATGAATGAGTATTCTAACCTCTGAGAGATTCTGGAAAGACATATGCTTTTTCCTCCTCTTTTTGTTCGCCAAAATCAAAATCAATTATAAAAACTCCCACCAAAGCCCATTGGAGTTTAATACTTATAAACTTTTCAAAGTTACATACCAGAAACTTATCTCACATCAGAGACACTTACCTCCAAGGACAGCTTATCTACTGTGAATTGCACCACCAACAGTTTTCCCTCGTCTGTCGGGGAAGAGCTTCCCTTGCTCAGGTCTTCCAGTGATTGGTCATCGATGGTCATGAGGGTACTGGACCGGGTCATTGCTCCTGTAACTGTGTCTGAATCTGTGGAGTCCATCCTGGGAATTCCAACAACAAAATTTAGTTAAAAATTAAAAATATGTGTGTATATATGTATACATAAAAAAAAAAAAAAAAACATATATATATATATATATATATATATCTATATATATATATATATCTATATATCTATATCTATCTATCTATCTATCTATCTATATATATATATATATATATATATATAGATAGACCTGAAGATGGGATCCAGATGGATCCTGAAACTGTTGTCTCAATTTCAATAAATCTGTTTTGTGTATAGTGGGTTTATCTGCCATTTACCAACACGGAAGAGTGTTTTTGCAAGTCATATATATATATATAATATGTATGTATATATATATGTATATATATATATATATATATATATATATTATATAATATATATATATATATATATATATATATATATATATTATATTATATATATATAATATATATGTATATTATATGTATATGTATATGTATATGTATATGTATATATAAATATATATATATATATATATATGTATATATATATATATATATATATATATATATATGTATGTATGTATATATATATATATGTATAAAATATATATATATATATATATATATATATATATATATATATGTATATATATATATATATATATATATATATTATATATATATATATATATACAATATTCATGTGATTTACCTTTTTTATAACTGTATTTCATGGACAACAAACCTGTTTCTATAGTCCAATATTATGTCCCTAGAAACAAAATTATGGCTCTACCTCATGAAAAGCATTAAAGCTACTGCAAATAAAGAGTTACACACCTGGCAGGCTTTGCTGCATGATCACTGTAGAATTGAGATATCATATTCCGTAGAGCTTGTACTTTTTGCTCATTGACATGAACCACCAGGCTGGGTAGTGTGCCCGACAATGTGGCACTGGGCCACTGCTGTTGTGCATCGGGCATCGCTACTACACGTCTCTCTAGCTGCAGGTTGATGCTAAATCTATCTAAGACATGCATTTGTCCTGCAAAAGAAAGCTCAAATGACATATAATTCAGCATATAAATTTTCTGAAGCAAAGATGTTTTCCCATATCACTTTAATAACATCAAAGGAAAGATGATCTTACCTGTGCCCTTCAGGTAAGCAAATCGCCAATTATCCCGTACTTTTCCGACTAGCACCTGCATATCGCAGAGTCGCAGGTCATACCTGGAATACCAATCCTAAATCAATGTCAAATGTATCTTCAGATTCATACTTGCTATTAGCATTATATGGTATTGATATAACAAAAACAAAAAAATAAACAAAGGCAAAACTATTACTAACAGAACAACACAAAACCTCAAAATTACTTTGAGCCAATATAACAAAAATGCTATTCAATATAGTGCACTCTAACCTCTGACTACCTTATATCCAAATGCACCACACAATGAACACCCAAAGTCACCTATCATAAATCCTGTCGTGCAAATCGGACTCAGAGAATATGGCTTGCTTGTCCGGCAAAGAGGACTTCCTTTCCAACCCTTCTTTGGCTCCATCCATGGACATCATTTCCAGCTCATCGGGGGTAGAACAAGGTGTAGCAAACTCATCTGCCAGACAAAGGTACAAGTTTTGAGGTACACCTAACATCGGTGATAATTCTGGTTGCCCCCGAAACACCACATGTATGGAAATTATAAGAGCAAAATAATCACTGAACTTGAAATAAATGTCAAAGAATCTAATCCGTCATGGCAAAAATATGCCGACACACAATGTAAGGTCGGAATAAATTCAAGAAAGTACCTTCATCGTCACTGACAGTATCCAGTTCATCATTCAGCTTCGTCTGGGACAGAGGCTGGGCAGAGCAGAAGATCAGCTTTCCGAAGTCAAGCACGACCAGCGTTGCATTGCGATCTTTGAAATGCTCTGGCATGATGATCTGCGGCGCTGAGATGTCCAACTTGATGTCCCACCGTTTCCTCATCATCTGTGAGATATAAGGAAAAGAAATAGTTAGGGAATATATAATATCTTAAGGTCTTTCAACAGCAGTTAAACCACTCATGCCGGGGGCATTCTAGCCTTTTAGGCCTTTTGGCCGGGGCTCTCGAACGCATAGGCCTAAATCAGTTAAATAACGGACGGCGTTTGACGTCAGCCGCTGATATGGCCAAAAATGCATGGTACACAAGTGTACCGCCCGACAGCAATGGGTTAATGGTAATGTTTCATAATTTCAGAACATGAGGTAACTTTACATACAAATTTGCAATGATACAAAGAAAAGACAACAGCCTGTTCCCCTAAAATCAAGGACTGTTTAATTTCTCATCAAGCCGTTTTTAATTTTTACTTACAAGACTTCCATCCATAATCTGTTCCCAGTTCCGCTTTAACTCTTGCTTAGTCTGTTCCTTCAATTCTTCATATCTGTGCAAGAAAAAAAATCAATCAGAGGAAAATATCATAGTTAAAAAATAAAATTATCATCCATAAAAACTGCAAAATGAACATTCACTTCCAAGACTCATTATCAGATTTCATGAAAGATGATTATTAATTTATTTAGCTTCCATATAGGAAAAAGCAACATCTATGTCTATAATTACACCAATCAGCTTACTGACCATCTACTAAGACAACCATTACATCTTGCTTCCTATTTGGAAATTTATCCAACCCTCAACAAATCAGAATTTTCTCTTTAAACAAAAGTCTTCAACAACAAAACACCAAGAATGATAATATCAACAACAACAATAACACCACCCAATATATCTAGCATTCATTCAAACAATATATCCTACTTCCATAACTTCCTAAAAAAAAAAATAAATAAATAAATAAAAATAAATAAATAAATAAAAAAAAAATCACTGCTCTATCTTCAATAAAAAAAATCCCTACCTCTTCTTGGCAGCTGAAGTGAGGGCCGTCAATTGCGCTGGGTGGCCGTAACCCTCTTTCTTTTGGTAGGGTGTGGTGAAGAAGTTGCTAATGGCTTCCAAGGCAGAGGGATTGTACACAATGTCCAAGGAGGTGGAACTGACGACAAGCCTGGGGATGAATAGATCAGGTTTCATTTTCACTCATAAAGGTTCAAAATTCGAGCACGAATTCGAGGCAACCGTAAAATGACATGCAAAACAGACTAATCTGAAGCAACCTACTTATGATCTGCGCGGGAATTAAAGGGTCGAGATTCGTAAGTGAGAGAAAACAGGGGGCCTTCACTCTTGCTTTGCGATGGAGATATCATGGTGGTCAGTTTGGCATACATGGTCGAAGTTCTTGACATGGCTGCCTTAAGGCCAGAGCCAGAGTCCCGCGTCTGGGGGGACACCAGCAGCGGGAAAGCCGAGTCCTCAGTGACCTGCGACACAAAGTATTAGCAATCCCTTTAACAAACAAAAAACAACAAGATAATCTGAAAAAAAGTCAGATATGTAATGTAAAGTTCAAAATTGTATCAAATGGCTACTACGATAAAGTGCATTCTGTCACAAACCTCAACTTGTGCCTGCCATTTTGCAATGACCAAACCAACAACAGTTTTATCTTTAAGAATTTAACAACTGTCATGACCACTTCAGACTTCTCAATTATGCCAGGTAATCCTTACCTTGTCTTTCAAGTTCATAGAGCCGAGTTCAATGTCAAATTTATAGGACTTGCTTCTTGGACGTGACTCTAGAGCCATCTTTACATTAGCGAACTCCAGCTCAAACAATTCCATTCTGTTTCAAAGAATGAACACATTTTATTGTTAATACAATCTATAACACTAGAAAAGCAAAAATTTATATCATATCCAATTCTATAAGCTTGCCTTTTTAAAAATGTCTCAAATCAAAATTTTACCAAACAAACAGGAACCATTAAAAAACTCACTTCTCTTTCCCTTCCGTGGATGATCCTGGAGACGGTGGCTTCTTTGAGGAGAGAGAAAAAATGCCTTGCTTCAAGGTGAAGCTCAACTGGCAAAACACAGCATCTCTCTTCATGAAAGTGTTGTTCTCCACACTATCTGATAGCACATAAAGGATTTCCTCTTCAAGGGATCCTGACACCTGTTTCTCAGATTCCTTAGGGGCAGGAGAGAATTCTATGGCCAGAGGAGTCTTGGGATCCACCTCGGGGCTCTTTGATTCCAGTTGTTCTTCTGGAGGTGTTGTTGGGGAGGTGGGCTCTGTGTCTGATGCATACCATCCTCCCCACATGGGAAACCAGCGGTGCAGGATGCCCTCGCCACTCTGCGTGGGGGACGTGGGCTCTTCTGCCTCCATTGGGCTTTTGGGTTTGGGAGGGGGTGATGCACTGGAGCGAGAGGCCTCCTGTTCCTTTGCTACCTTCTCCATTGCCATCTCTCGAAGCGACCGGAGCTCGGTGAAGTCAAGCTCCTGCTCAATCTTCAGTTGGTGGGCTTTGTGCTCTGTCAGAACTGTTGCAGGGTTCCGGAGGTGATCACTGTAAACATTCACATACGTAACAATGTCCCTTGCTCTTTGTTGGGCCGCGGCCCAGTTCCGCCCAGCATACCGCCGGTGGATTTTATCAAGATGTGACTGAATGGCATACTGCCACCAGTCATACGGGTTTTCCTTCACTGTGCACGTGGGTCTCCATTTCCTGTAATGACGTGCTTTTTCCAAACGATCATACTCCTTGTTCCATTTCACAGCCTGGCGATACTGGGAATCAATCAGACTCAGAGGAAACTTTTCTAGTTTGAGATCGCACGTTAGGCGAGGCGTGGCCCGTGACCGCAGAGGAGCCTCACTCAGGTTACGCTTGACACACGCTGTGGCACTCACTGGTGTCAAGATATATTCATGGTCGCGTTTCCCAATTGCTGATAACATGTGTGCCTGTGGAGGAGCGACAAGAAAGATACAATAGATTCTAATTATTAGTAAAGGATTACATTCTCACTCCAATAATGATAAATTTACTTCCCTACGACTCTACAAACACGTCTACATATACATCAATCATCACAAACATCCAAATTACTGAACAATAATAACGAGATTAGTAGACTTACTGCTAGTTCCCCCAAAGACATGTTGCTATAAACATCAGCTGTTGTATCCCAGTATATCCCCATATTTTGCAGTTCAAGCAATTTGTATGCCATTTTAGTATTGCCTCCATATACAAATCTGGAAAAAAGGTCAGAAGTTAAACACATTTT
>NW_028234428.1:32906697-32916697 GCF_977035675.1 Penaeus japonicus
ACTTATAATTGTTGTACTAATAGAAAGAAAGAAAAAAAGCTAAACTGTGTGAATGCAAGAACCTTTGTTTAGTTTTCATAATTGTTTTGATGATTTAACTACGATAGCTTTAATCATAAGGGAAAAAGGCAGCCTGTATAATAAAAAAGTATCCTACCTTGTACATCATCCACCAGCTTCACTAGCACAGACACGTATGTGAACACCCACATAGTCATGCGCACAAATACATATACACTTATGTATAAATGAACACAAACACACGGACATGCTCGCGCGCACACACACTAATACACGTGTCACGAAGGCGACTAGCCAGACTATCGTCTCTATGGCTGGTGGTATTAAGAGCCCTAAATTACCCGTGCAACAGCCACAAAAGCCCTAGTATGCCAAAAGAATTTTCTAAGTTGATGGCAGTAGAAGTTCCCTATGAGTGTATGTGGTCATGCCATCGACATGGAAAATTCCTTGACAAAGACACGTATACATACACACAGACCAACAAACGACCATACACACATACGACCATACACATATGGACATACATACTTGGATACTTTTCAATGATAGGTTCACATCACAAAACCCATCGAAATGGGTTATTATTAATGGATTCCTTGTGATGTGATTTCAGGTTGACATGATATGCATGTCATACGAGTTTTTGGCCTGACGGCGGTGCCATGACGTGGGTTCCAATAGTCTTTATGACATATTTGATGTTAAGGGAGACTTATTCGCTTCGCTTCTCTATTACACTATGAGTAATAACTCTATTTAGTTACTGATGAAGCCAATGGCAGTTAGGATTGCCGTAATTGCCCATCTACGGTCTCTAGAAAGCCCTATCTTCAAAGAACGATGACACACACATATTCTTTTACTAAAGGTACATGGATAAAAATGTAACGCTCCTCTCACCCTGAATGTTAAAAGAATGATAAGCTGATATAAACTCTATTCATTAATAAACATTGCCAGATGGTACATAAGAGTCTCACAAGATAATAAAACACAAAGAATAGCGAATGCAAATATGGCTCTTATACTATGGCGAGTGAAGGAAATGAGATGACGTTGGGTAACCCCCCCCCCCCCCCCCCCCCCCCCCCCCCCGGCCCCTCGCACTGCTAATTTTAAAAAAAGGCCCTCGCACTGAAATAAAACCCACCTTGAGGGTTTCAGCCTACTCGCAGGTAGCATTGGCAAAGAGTGGCTTCGAGTCCTATTCTCTCTATATATATAAATATATAAAAAATTAACTTAGTCAATAGTATCCGACATGCAGTCATGCTAGGACCAGTCATGCAGATCAATCCCTGTCTGCAACATCGTACATATATATATGTAGATGTTAAACCTGATTCTGGATTTCACAAAGATTTAACACGTCCGATTCTGAAAAAAAACTATAAAGCTTTGAAAATATAATTTATTTTCGTGGCGGTGATGCCTCAGGCTAATAGAAAAGGTTAATATGTAAATTAGTAAATATCTAATTAGATGGACAATCTGAATGTATTACAGGTATATCTGGCACTTAAACGCTTCAGGGTCACAGTATGTAAATGATCTTTTCCGGAAGAGATATCTGAAATATGCCATGGAAAATAAATCCAATTAATTTGACCCCATCCCCCCTCCAATAAAAAAAAAAAAAAAATAGCGGCGAAAATACATTCCTAAAAAAAATTAGTTCCAGATTTAAGTATCCTCACCCTTCCTCTCTCGCAGTCACACCACCGAGGAGATTACGTCTATCAAGCGCTTATGTCACGGAGACTTGAGTGCCTTAAGAGCCATTCTGGTAAGCTGTTGGGAAGATAAGATGAGTCAGCCGTAAAATAGCTTGGAGAGACTGAAGGGTAATGGCCGCCCGCGCTTCACCTTCGCGAATCTCACTCGAATAAACGGAAGTGAACTTTGTATCTCATTTTCTTTATGTCTCACCTTCGGAAATCTCACTCTCTCAGTCTCTCTCTCTCTCTTTCTCTCTCCATCTATCTCTATCTCTTTCTTTCTCTGTCTCTTCTTCTCTCTCTCTTCTCTCTCTCTCAGTCTCTCTCTCTCTCACTCTCCATCTATCTATATCTCTTTCTTTCTCTGTCTCTTCTTCTCTCTCTCTCTCTACCTTTCTCTCTCTCCTTCTCTCTCTCTCTCTCTCCCTCTCTCTTTCTTCTTCTCTCTCTCTCTCTACCTTTCCTCTCTCTCCTTCTCTCTCTCTCTCTCTCCCCCCCCCTCTCTCTCTCTCTCTCTCTCTCTCTCTCTCTCTCTCTCTCTCTCTCTCTCTCTCTCTCTCTCTTCTCTCTCTCTCTCTTCTCCCCCCCCCCCCCCCCCCCCCCCCCCCCCCCCCCCCCCCCCCCCCCACCTCACTCTCTCTCTCTCTCACTCCACTCTCACTCTTCTCTCTACTCTCTCTTTCTCTCTCTCTTCTCTCTCTCTCTCCCCCCTTTTCACTTCTCTCTCTCCCCCCCCCCCCTTCTACTCTCTCTCATCTCTCTCTCTCTCTCTCCCTCCGCCTCTCTCTCTCTCTCTCTCCCTTTCTCTCTCTCCTTCTCTCTCTCTCTCTCTCTCTCTCTCTCTCTCTCTCTCTCTCATTCCATCATCTACCACTTCCCCCATGGCCTCGCATATGTTAAAACGTGTTTCTCACTGAAACTCCGTACGTCGTTAATCCTGAAAAGGGAAACGGTTGATGCTTTATAACCTCATGGTCGCTATAGGCACGCACCACTATGGCACACGATCTGTAATCCTGGCCAGATTAAACGAGGGAGTTCTCTCCCCCCCCCCCCCCCCCCCCCCACACCCACCCCCCCCCCCCCCCCCCCCCACCCCGTACTATGTACAAGTTTCCAATGTGTCTCTTGTAGTCATGGTTTATGATTAATGTGTGTATATGTGGTTATGATAAATGGGAGTGATACATGGTTATCATTAATAGTTATTAGAGCTCCTTTAAGAATTTTCGATCCTGTAACAAAACTGTCGTATCATTATTGTTGTTATTATCATTATTATTATCATTATTGTTATTGTTATTATTATTATGCATTGGTCTCGCATGATTGATAGAAAATTCCTGAGCAACAGCTTACAAGAGTCTATAATTCGTTTATATATTAAGGTGTGCTGACAAGAGCCATTTCCCGACACCTAATCTCTGCTAATCTTAACAATGCGATAAGGAGGACTTAAAGAGTGTTGGATCGTATAACGTAGGCTCGACGGCGCCTCTAAAACGGTTCAGAGTAGAACCTGAAGTGAACTGATTCATAGAGTAAATTTTGAATCGTCAATCGTACGTGTTTTCGAGTATAAAGTACTCTAGGGTGGCAGAAAGACCAGACGTGTCCTGTACTGTACTTTGGAGACAGTAGCTCTAACCAAGAGGCAAGAGGCAGGAATAGAGGTAGCAAAAATGAGGATGTTAAGGCTCTCAGAATAGAATCAGAAGTGAAGACGTAAGAGGAACAACACATAAGGGAGAATTTGGAAATAAAGCAAGATTAAGGTAGTTCGGGGGAAGTGATGAAGGAGAGACGAAGAAGAAGAAGAAAAAGAGGAAATGAAGCAAGGGAAGCAAGGTTAAGGTAATTGGGGGATGTGATGAAGGAGAGACGAAGAAGAAAAAGAGGAAGGGAAGCAAGGTTAAGGTAGTTCGGGGGATGTGATGAAGGAGAGACGAAGAAGAAAAAGAGGAAGGGAAGCAAGGTTAAGGTAGTTGGGGGGATGTGATGAAGGAGAGACGAAGAAGAAAAAGAGGAAGGGAAGCAAGGTTAAGGTAGTTGGGGGGATGTGATGAAGGAGAGACGAAGAAGAAAAAGAGGAAGGGAAGCAAGGTTAAGGTAGTTGGGGGGATGTGATGAAGGAGAGACGAAGAAGGAAATAAGAAGAGGAAGAAGGAAATAAGAAGAGGAAGAAGGAAATAAGAAGAGGAAGAAGGAAATAAGAAGAGGAAGAAGGAAATAAGAAGAGGAAGAAGGAAATAAGAAGAGGAAGAAGGAAATAAGAAGAGGAAGAAGGAAATAAGAAGAGGAAGAAGGAAATAAGAAGAGGAAGAAGGAAATAAGAAGAGGAAGAAGGAAATAAGAAGAGGAAGAAGGAAATAAGAAGAGGAAGAAGGAAATAAGAAGAGGAAGAAGGAAATAAGAAGAGGAAGAAGGAAATAAGAAGAGGAAGAAGGAAATAAGAAGAGGAAGAAGGAAATAAGAAGAGGAAGAAGGAAATAAGAAGAGGAAGAAGGAAATAAGAAGAGGAAGAAGGAAATAAGAAGAGGAAGAAGGAAATAAGAAGAGGAAGAAGGAAATAAGAAGAGGAAGAAGGAAATAAGAAGAGGAAGAAGGAAATAAGAAGAGGAAGAAGGAAATAAGAAGAGGAAGAAGGAAATAAGAAGAGGAAGAAGGAAATAAGAAGAGGAAGAAGGAAATAAGAAGAGGAAGAAGGAAATAAGAAGAGGAAGAAGGAAATAAGAAGAGGAAGAAGGAAATAAGAAGAGGAAGAAGGAAATAAGAAGAGGAAGAAGGAAATAAGAAGAGGAAGAAGGAAATAAGAAGAGGAAGAAGGAAATAAGAAGAGGAAGAAGGAAATAAGAAGAGGAAGAAGGAAATAAGAAGAGGAAGAAGGAAATAAGAAGAGGAAGAAGGAAATAAGAAGAGGAAGAAGGAAATAAGAAGAGGAAGAAGGAAATAAGAAGAGGAAGAAGGAAATAAGAAGAGGAAGAAGGAAATAAGAAGAGGAAGAAGGAAATAAGAAGAGGAAGAAGGAAATAAGAAGAGGAAGAAGGAAATAAGAAGAGGAAGAAGGAAATAAGAAGAGGAAGAAGGAAATAAGAAGAGGAAGAAGGAAATAAGAAGAGGAAGAAGGAAATAAGAAGAGGAAGAAGGAAATAAGAAGAGGAAGAAGGAAATAAGAAGAGGAAGAAGGAAATAAGAAGAGGAAGAAGGAAATAAGAAGAGGAAGAAGGAAATAAGAAGAGGAAGAAGGAAATAAGAAGAGGAAGAAGGAAATAAGAAGAGGAAGAAGGAAATAAGAAGAGGAAGAAGGAAATAAGAAGAGGAAGAAGGAAATAAGAAGAGGAAGAAGGAAATAAGAAGAGGAAGAAGGAAATAAGAAGAGGAAGAAGGAAATAAGAAGAGGAAGAAGGAAATAAGAAGAGGAAGAAGGAAATAAGAAGAGGAAGAAGGAAATAAGAAGAGGAAGAAGGAAATAAGAAGAGGAAGAAGGAAATAAGAAGAGGAAGAAGGAAATAAGAAGAGGAAGAAGGAAATAAGAAGAGGAAGAAGGAAATAAGAAGAGGAAGAAGGAAATAAGAAGAGGAAGAAGGAAATAAGAAGAGGAAGAAGGAAATAAGAAGAGGAAGAAGGAAATAAGAAGAGGAAGAAGGAAATAAGAAGAGGAAGAAGGAAATAAGAAGAGGAAGAAGGAAATAAGAAGAGGAAGAAGGAAATAAGAAGAGGAAGAAGGAAATAAGAAGAGGAAGAAGGAAATAAGAAGAGGAAGAAGGAAATAAGAAGAGGAAGAAGGAAATAAGAAGAGGAAGAAGGAAATAAGAAGAGGAAGAAGGAAATAAGAAGAGGAAGAAGGAAATAAGAAGAGGAAGAAGGAAATAAGAAGAGGAAGAAGGAAATAAGAAGAGGAAGAAGGAAATAAGAAGAGGAAGAAGGAAATAAGAAGAGGAAGAAGGAAATAAGAAGAGGAAGAAGGAAATAAGAAGAGGAAGAAGGAAATAAGAAGAGGAAGAAGGAAATAAGAAGAGGAAGAAGGAAATAAGAAGAGGAAGAAGGAAATAAGAAGAGGAAGAAGGAAATAAGAAGAGGAAGAAGGAAATAAGAAGAGGAAGAAGGAAATAAGAAGAGGAAGAAGGAAATAAGAAGAGGAAGAAGGAAATAAGAAGAGGAAGAAGGAAATAAGAAGAGGAAGAAGGAAATAAGAAGAGGAAGAAGGAAATAAGAAGAGGAAGAAGGAAATAAGAAGAGGAAGAAGGAAATAAGAAGAGGAAGAAGGAAATAAGAAGAGGAAGAAGGAAATAAGAAGAGGAAGAAGGAAATAAGAAGAGGAAGAAGGAAATAAGAAGAGGAAGAAGGAAATAAGAAGAGGAAGAAGGAAATAAGAAGAGGAAGAAGGAAATAAGAAGAGGAAGAAGGAAATAAGAAGAGGAAGAAGGAAATAAGAAGAGGAAGAAGGAAATAAGAAGAGGAAGAAGGAAATAAGAAGAGGAAGAAGGAAATAAGAAGAGGAAGAAGGAAATAAGAAGAGGAAGAAGGAAATAAGAAGAGGAAGAAGGAAATAAGAAGAGGAAGAAGGAAATAAGAAGAGGAAGAAGGAAATAAGAAGAGGAAGAAGGAAATAAGAAGAGGAAGAAGGAAATAAGAAGAGGAAGAAGGAAATAAGAAGAGGAAGAAGGAAATAAGAAGAGGAAGAAGGAAATAAGAAGAGGAAGAAGGAAATAAGAAGAGGAAGAAGGAAATAAGAAGAGGAAGAAGGAAATAAGAAGAGGAAGAAGGAAATAAGAAGAGGAAGAAGGAAATAAGAAGAGGAAGAAGGAAATAAGAAGAGGAAGAAGGAAATAAGAAGAGGAAGAAGGAAATAAGAAGAGGAAGAAGGAAATAAGAAGAGGAAGAAGGAAATAAGAAGAGGAAGAAGGAAATAAGAAGAGGAAGAAGGAAATAAGAAGAGGAAGAAGGAAATAAGAAGAGGAAGAAGGAAATAAGAAGAGGAAGAAGGAAATAAGAAGAGGAAGAAGGAAATAAGAAGAGGAAGAAGGAAATAAGAAGAGGAAGAAGGAAATAAGAAGAGGAAGAAGGAAATAAGAAGAGGAAGAAGGAAATAAGAAGAGGAAGAAGGAAATAAGAAGAGGAAGAAGGAAATAAGAAGAGGAAGAAGGAAATAAGAAGAGGAAGAAGGAAATAAGAAGAGGAAGAAGGAAATAAGAAGAGGAAGAAGGAAATAAGAAGAGGAAGAAGGAAATAAGAAGAGGAAGAAGGAAATAAGAAGAGGAAGAAGGAAATAAGAAGAGGAAGAAGGAAATAAGAAGAGGAAGAAGGAAATAAGAAGAGGAAGAAGGAAATAAGAAGAGGAAGAAGGAAATAAGAAGAGGAAGAAGGAAATAAGAAGAGGAAGAAGGAAATAAGAAGAGGAAGAAGGAAATAAGAAGAGGAAGAAGGAAATAAGAAGAGGAAGAAGGAAATAAGAAGAGGAAGAAGGAAATAAGAAGAGGAAGAAGGAAATAAGAAGAGGAAGAAGGAAATAAGAAGAGGAAGAAGGAAATAAGAAGAGGAAGAAGGAAATAAGAAGAGGAAGAAGGAAATAAGAAGAGGAAGAAGGAAATAAGAAGAGGAAGAAGGAAATAAGAAGAGGAAGAAGGAAATAAGAAGAGGAAGAAGGAAATAAGAAGAGGAAGAAGGAAATAAGAAGAGGAAGAAGGAAATAAGAAGAGGAAGAAGGAAATAAGAAGAGGAAGAAGGAAATAAGAAGAGGAAGAAGGAAATAAGAAGAGGAAGAAGGAAATAAGAAGAGGAAGAAGGAAATAAGAAGAGGAAGAAGGAAATAAGAAGAGGAAGAAGGAAATAAGAAGAGGAAGAAGGAAATAAGAAGAGGAAGAAGGAAATAAGAAGAGGAAGAAGGAAATAAGAAGAGGAAGAAGGAAATAAGAAGAGGAAGAAGGAAATAAGAAGAGGAAGAAGGAAATAAGAAGAGGAAGAAGGAAATAAGAAGAGGAAGAAGGAAATAAGAAGAGGAAGAAGGAAATAAGAAGAGGAAGAAGGAAATAAGAAGAGGAAGAAGGAAATAAGAAGAGGAAGAAGGAAATAAGAAGAGGAAGAAGGAAATAAGAAGAGGAAGAAGGAAATAAGAAGAGGAAGAAGGAAATAAGAAGAGGAAGAAGGAAATAAGAAGAGGAAGAAGGAAATAAGAAGAGGAAGAAGGAAATAAGAAGAGGAAGAAGGAAATAAGAAGAGGAAGAAGGAAATAAGAAGAGGAAGAAGGAAATAAGAAGAGGAAGAAGGAAATAAGAAGAGGAAGAAGGAAATAAGAAGAGGAAGAAGGAAATAAGAAGAGGAAGAAGGAAATAAGAAGAGGAAGAAGGAAATAAGAAGAGGAAGAAGGAAATAAGAAGAGGAAGAAGGAAATAAGAAGAGGAAGAAGGAAATAAGAAGAGGAAGAAGGAAATAAGAAGAGGAAGAAGGAAATAAGAAGAGGAAGAAGGAAATAAGAAGAGGAAGAAGGAAATAAGAAGAGGAAGAAGGAAATAAGAAGAGGAAGAAGGAAATAAGAAGAGGAAGAAGGAAATAAGAAGAGGAAGAAGGAAATAAGAAGAGGAAGAAGGAAATAAGAAGAGGAAGAAGGAAATAAGAAGAGGAAGAAGGAAATAAGAAGAGGAAGAAGGAAATAAGAAGAGGAAGAAGGAAATAAGAAGAGGAAGAAGGAAATAAGAAGAGGAAGAAGGAAATAAGAAGAGGAAGAAGGAAATAAGAAGAGGAAGAAGGAAATAAGAAGAGGAAGAAGGAAATAAGAAGAGGAAGAAGGAAATAAGAAGAGGAAGAAGGAAATAAGAAGAGGAAGAAGGAAATAAGAAGAGGAAGAAGGAAATAAGAAGAGGAAGAAGGAAATAAGAAGAGGAAGAAGGAAATAAGAAGAGGAAGAAGGAAATAAGAAGAGGAAGAAGGAAATAAGAAGAGGAAGAAGGAAATAAGAAGAGGAAGAAGGAAATAAGAAGAGGAAGAAGGAAATAAGAAGAGGAAGAAGGAAATAAGAAGAGGAAGAAGGAAATAAGAAGAGGAAGAAGGAAATAAGAAGAGGAAGAAGGAAATAAGAAGAGGAAGAAGGAAATAAGAAGAGGAAGAAGGAAATAAGAAGAGGAAGAAGGAAATAAGAAGAGGAAGAAGGAAATAAGAAGAGGAAGAAGGAAATAAGAAGAGGAAGAAGGAAATAAGAAGAGGAAGAAGGAAATAAGAAGAGGAAGAAGGAAATAAGAAGAGGAAGAAGGAAATAAGAAGAGGAAGAAGGAAATAAGAAGAGGAAGAAGGAAATAAGAAGAGGAAGAAGGAAATAAGAAGAGGAAGAAGGAAATAAGAAGAGGAAGAAGGAAATAAGAAGAGGAAGAAGGAAATAAGAAGAGGAAGAAGGAAATAAGAAGAGGAAGAAGGAAATAAGAAGAGGAAGAAGGAAATAAGAAGAGGAAGAAGGAAATAAGAAGAGGAAGAAGGAAATAAGAAGAGGAAGAAGGAAATAAGAAGAGGAAGAAGGAAATAAGAAGAGGAAGAAGGAAATAAGAAGAGGAAGAAGGAAATAAGAAGAGGAAGAAGGAAATAAGAAGAGGAAGAAGGAAATAAGAAGAGGAAGAAGGAAATAAGAAGAGGAAGAAGGAAATAAGAAGAGGAAGAAGGAAATAAGAAGAGGAAGAAGGAAATAAGAAGAGGAAGAAGGAAATAAGAAGAGGAAGAAGGAAATAAGAAGAGGAAGAAGGAAATAAGAAGAGGAAGAAGGAAATAAGAAGAGGAAGAAGGAAATAAGAAGAGGAAGAAGGAAATAAGAAGAGGAAGAAGGAAATAAGAAGAGGAAGAAGGAAATAAGAAGAGGAAGAAGGAAATAAGAAGAGGAAGAAGGAAATAAGAAGAGGAAGAAGGAAATAAGAAGAGGAAGAAGGAAATAAGAAGAGGAAGAAGGAAATAAGAAGAGGAAGAAGGAAATAAGAAGAGGAAGAAGGAAATAAGAAGAGGAAGAAGGAAATAAGAAGAGGAAGAAGGAAATAAGAAGAGGAAGAAGGAAATAAGAAGAGGAAGAAGGAAATAAGAAGAGGAAGAAGGAAATAAGAAGAGGAAGAAGGAAATAAGAAGAGGAAGAAGGAAATAAGAAGAGGAAGAAGGAAATAAGAAGAGGAAGAAGGAAATAAGAAGAGGAAGAAGGAAATAAGAAGAGGAAGAAGGAAATAAGAAGAGGAAGAAGGAAATAAGAAGAGGAAGAAGGAAATAAGAAGAGGAAGAAGGAAATAAGAAGA
>NW_028234428.1:32926697-32929197 GCF_977035675.1 Penaeus japonicus
TGACGAGATCCAAAGAGAAAAAAAAAGATGGCAAGGTGGTTACGTGACGAAATTGATGAGATGCTTGAGGAAGGAGACACGCTCAGATGTCAAAGCGAAGGAGGTGAGCAGCAGATGGAGGCGGACAGATGGTGAGAAGCAGATGGAGGCGGACAGATGGTGAGAAGCAGATGGAGGCGGACAGATGGTGAGCAGCAGATGGAGGCGGACAGATGGTGAGCAGCAGATGGAGGCGGACAGATGGTGAGCAGCAGATGGAGGCGGACAGATGGTGAGCCGCAGATGGAGGCGGACAGGCAGGTGGACAAAAATGATTAATAATGAGGAAGTAAAAGAAAACTTTTGTAACATGTGGAAGCAGCTAAAGCTAAAAATTCGTCATTGCAAGAATATACTAGGGTGGTGGGAAGAGTGTGCGAAACCAGAATGTAAGATTTTCCTTTATGAAAGAAACTAAAAGGATTTCAGCTGAATAATATGGATTGCTTAATCTTCTCTAAAGTAGGCTAAAACAATTGTACTTCTTGGTAAATACCGGAAATATAAAATACATTAAAATCAGATATTTAAAAGAGAAAATTGAAAGAATTCAAAATGAAATATGTGAGGGAATAAAACTAAGGGCTAAACTTCGGGATAGAGTAGAAGGTGAAAGGATATCTTTGCATCTATTATCTAAAAAGAAAGAAAAGAAAAGAAAAGAAAAAAAACGTAAGATATAACAAAATGATGACTAAAATCGCTGACGGTGTAGGAAATGTTATAACAAATACAGAAAGCATATCTCTACATATCAAAAATTATTTTAGCCAATTGTTCATGATGAAAGTTGATGGCAATGAGGGTGTGCAACTAAAGTTTCTGAAAAAAATGCACTGATAAATTAAACGAAATTGATAAAGAAATGTTAACTGACATTGTTGCTGAAAAGGAAATATACAAAACAATAAAAGGAATGAAACGGCAAATCGCTTGGCTCAGATGGGTTACCGATAGAATTTTACAAAGTCTTCTGGCCCGTAATAAGACAGGAATTCATAAATGTTGTAAAAGCGATATTTATGACAAATAAACTTTCTGAATCTCAACACTTAGGATTCATTAAATTGATACCGAAGAAAGGAAATATCGAAAAGCTTGAGAACTGGAGACCAATCACCTTATTGAATGTAGATTATAAAACAGTAGCTAAGTTGCTAGCAAACAGGCTGAAGTTAGTGATGGAGAAAATCATATCAAATGAACAATTTTGTGGAATCTATGGTAGATCCATAATCAATTGTAATAATATTATCAGAGACATTGTGTGTTTTGCTGATACTGAACAAAATGAACTTGCACTGCTGAACCTTGATTGGGCTAAGGCCTTTGATCGAGTTAACATACCATTTCTGATGAAAAACATGAAAGTCTTTGGTATACCTGAGAGGTTCATTGAATGGATATTAATGTTATATACCAAATGTAGAAGTAAAGTCATAAAAGTCGATGTTATTGTATGTCATCTTTCAAGAACCTTTGTATTTATCTATCAAAAAGAATAACCAAATAAAATTTCCCAAAAATTCCCTAATGGGAAGAACTTACTTATTTTAGGTTAAGCAGATGACTCGACCATTGTAATTTCTAATAACGAATCACCATTAGGAGTGGACGAGGAAGTAAGGAAATTTGAAAAAGCCACAAACTCTGAATGAAATGGAAAGAAAACTTGTATAATGGATATTGGAAGTTGGAGAAAAAAAGAGGATGTGGCCATTAAATTGGCTGAAAATAGTTGACTCAATGAAAATACTCGGATTATATTATGAACACTCATATACCGAGTCTGAAAATAAGAATTGGACAGAAGCCATTGCGAAATTACAAAAAGCAACAGATATGCTTTCAATTAGATATCTCTCCATACTTCAGAAAGGAATTATCATAAATACTTTAATATTATAAAAAAGGTATATATCCCATACGTTTAAAATAAATAGTGAACAGATAGAGCAGATAAATTCTAGAATATCCAGGTATATTTGGAAAGGTATGTATCAACCAATTGGCAGAAACACCCTTTGTCTACCCACACGGAGAGGAGGTATAGGAATAACTAATGTACAGTGTAAAGCGAACGCACTATTAACCAAAGCATGTTTAGATGATGCAATGCAAGAAAGAGGTTTAACACCATTTTATTGTCAAATCAGACTTAGCCACCTTATTGATAATACGGAATTAAAAGCTGTATGCTATGTTACACCCCCTTATTACTAAAAAAAAAAAAAAAAAGAGAATATAAGGAAAATTATATAAAAAAATACAATTTTTTTTTTCCAAATGTGAAGACAAAGAATATTTATGAAATGTTAATGCCAGATGTAAATCCACAGGTAGAAAAAAAATATCCTTTAATTAATGAAATGGGACATGATCTGAAAAAAAATATATAAACAGCAAATTTATAGGAATACCAGAAAGGAAATTTATTCTTAGGTATATACAGTACATGAAA
>NW_028234428.1:32944197-32946390 GCF_977035675.1 Penaeus japonicus
TTGTAAAAGACAGATAGAACGGTATGCATCATTGCAATATAATTGGTATAGCAGCATCACTGGCAGCATTAAAAAGACCAGTAATGCTTGCAATAATGATTATAAACACACTTTATTGATAGAACCATACCAAGCAACTGTAAACTAGCCCAACCATCAGTTCCTTGCGGTTCAAGTGTCGGTCGGTAGACAGAGATTTTAAAAACGACTTCATAAATCTATATACCTCTACATAAGAACAATTTTAAAGTCTAACAAAACTCACTGTCTTTAAAATCACACCTTTAATCTTATTATTCCATAACTACCAGCCTTGGACACAACAGAGTACCGAAATGAAATGACAAAAGACCAAACAAACTGTAAACACCATTTCCCTCAAGAAGTTTCACCAAAACGAGACCATCCAAAAGCACACCGATGTAAACTTCAATAACTTCACGTCATCTTCCCACGCGAAGAGCACCCGGAAGATCATCCAGATTAAGTCTTAATTGAAGGAACTGAAGCTCACACCCGCCATAAACCCAGGTGTCTCATCGTATTCGCGGCCGTCGTGACATACAAGGGATTGGCGCAACATTAATTAACCTCCGAGGGTCATTTGTGGCGCGAGATGGTTATGTCTGACAAGTCAAACGAGCGAGTGCTTGTTGACTACTTAAAACACATTCAGGGAAGATAATTGGGAATTCTCCAATGCCTCGCCAATGCCCCAGTGCATACAGGAAAAGGGGGCATTTTGACTGCGATCTTTATTTTGATTGTTTATTGTGAATCTTCTCTGTGGGATTGTAAAGTAAATTGTTGTTATATTAGGTCGGCAAAACGGTTAAAGAGTTCAATCTATCATTTAGGTTTCCTAATGCAAATATAGAGTACGTTTATACTTTCAACATAAGTATGAATTCATCACTGAATGTAGCTAAACTGTCGCATATATGCCGCATATATACAATGTATCTATATATATATGTATATATATATATATATGTGTGTGTGTGTGTGTGTGTGTGTGTGTGTGTGTGTGTGTGCATGTGTGTGTGTGTGTGTAAATTGGATGCCAAACGTGAGGGAGGTCCTACGAGCTATACCGGCTTGTGAAAGGATTTCTCATTACTTTCATCTTTCTTCATGAAGCAAAACGTTGAATTATATAAACTTCAAGGATGCAGACACTTACGACAGAACCGTGGCGATATCTGGGCCCAAAGAGGGACTAAGATTGGGGTGAGGATAACCTATGTTAACCTCATCCTTTTGAGATGTATACGTAATCGCTTGTCTCAATAAACTTGTCAAAGTCACAGTCAAAGTCAAAGTCAAAGTCATGGCATTAGCTCCGGATTTCAAGTCCTAACTAAGAAGCACAGACCAAAATAAAAGAGTTTTATCTCGAGTCAGTCAAACCAACTGTTAAATGAAATATGGAGTCCCGGGATTAATCTGGATAAGTCATATCCAACGAAACATTTCTATGTTATGATATCCGACATATATGCAATTATTAGGTATCCTCTCTCTCTCTCTCTCTTTCTCTCTCTCTCTCTCTCTCTCTCTCTCTCTCTCTCTCTCTCTCTTTCTCTCTCTCTCTCTCTCTCTCTCTCTCTCTCTCTCTCTCTCTCTCTCTTTCTCTCTCTTTTTCTTTTTTTTTTCTTTTTTTTTTACCACACTACACTGCAGATATTCTAGAACATGAAATTCGAATGAATGGTTGAAAGCGAGATGTAATTTGTAACTCTCTCGTTAAAACTCTTGAAGTATTTGCCCGTAAGTGAGTGTTAGTCATTATATATAGCTCAATATTAATTGCATAAAATAATCTATCGTTCGTATATACTTTCTTATATTTCTTGTTTCATTGTTCAAAATCTAATATTATCAAAGTTGATTCTCAGTCATAACGTCATTTAGTTTGATTTTTCTTACCTTAAAATACGATTTTTATTTGTTATCATCATTATCTATTGTACATAGTTCCTTGTCCAATAAACTAAATCCACACAAAAAGGAAAATAAAAGAACAAGCCAGTAAGTGTACTAAAAAAAAAAAAAAAAAACTCAGGGCATAGTGTCTATAGAAACTATCCTGAAGATAGTTTTTGAAGATAGAAAACTATCCTGATATTTATTTGGTCTCTTTTTAAACTACAAGATTGACTTAAAAGGGGCACTATTCAAGGCTGAAATACG
>NW_028234428.1:32958990-32961490 GCF_977035675.1 Penaeus japonicus
GGGCTAAGGCCTTTGATCGAGTTAAAATACCATTTCTGATGAAAAGCATGAAAGTCTTTGGTATACCCGAGAGGTTCATTGAAAGGAAATTAATGTTATATAACAAATGTAGAAGTAAAGTCATAAAAGTCGATGTTATTGTATATCATCTTTCAAGAACCTTTGTATTTATCTATTAAAAACAATAACCAAATATAATTTCCAAAATTCCCAAATGGGAAGAACTTACTTATTTTAGGTTATGCAGATGACTCGACCATTGTCATTTCTAATAACGAATCACTATTAGGAGTGGACGAGGAAGTAAGGAAATTTGAAAAAGCCACAAACTCTGAATTAAATAGAAAGAAAACTTGTATAATGGATATTGGAAGATGGAGAAAAAAAGAGGATGTGGCCATTAAATTGGCTGAAAGCAGCTGACTCTATGAAAATACTCGGATTATATTATGAACACTCATATGCCGAGTCTGAAAATAAGAAATGAACAGAAGCCATTGCGAAATTACAAAAAAAGCAACAGATATGCTTTCAGTTAGATATCTCTCCATACTTCAGAAAGGAATTATCATAAATACTTTAATATTACAAAAAAAAAGGTATATATCCCATACGTTCAAAATAAATAGGGAACAGATAAAGCAGATAAATTCTAGAATACTCAGGTATATTTGGAAAGGTATGTATTAACCAATTGGCAGAAACACCCTTTGTCTACCCAGACGGAGAGGAGGAATAGGAATAACCAATGTATAGAGTGTAAAGCGAACGCACTGTTAACCAAAGCATGTTTAGATGATGCAATGCAAGAGAGAGGTTTAACACCATATTGTTGTCAAATCAGATTTAGCCACCTTATTGATAATACGGAATTAAAAGCTGTATGCTATGTTACACCACCTTATTACTAAAAAAAAAAAAAAAAGAGAATATAAGGAAAATTATATAAAAAAATACAATTTTTTTTTCCAAATGTGAAGACAAAGAATATTTATGAAATGTTAATGCCAGATGTAAATCCACAGGTAGAAACAAAATATCTTTTTATGAAATGGGACATGATCTGAAAAACAACAACTATAAACAGCAAATTTATAGGAATACAAGAAAGGAATTTTATTTATAGGTATATACATGAAAATTATTCCAACTAATAGTAAACTGGAAATGCTAAATATAAGAGAGGATAACAAGTGTTTACAGTGTGGCGAGCCTGAAGCAGTGTTGCATTTATTCCATTTTTGCAAAGAAGTAAGACATGTGGTCAGGTTTTTCCCAACCATATTAAAGAAAACTTGCAATATAAATGTAAAGAGCTTTATTGAGACACTTATGTTTAATATCAAAGGGGAAAATAATAAAGACAGGAATACTGCTATAGTCTTAATCGCAGACTATTTATATAGCTTATG
This sequence comes from Penaeus japonicus, assembly GCF_977035675.1. NCBI lineage: Eukaryota > Metazoa > Arthropoda > Malacostraca > Decapoda > Penaeidae > Penaeus > Penaeus japonicus. The sequence goes on from NW_028234428.1 coordinate 32,960,403, forward strand.
GAGATGTATACTACAGATAAATAGCACAGTGAATGTAATCAGTAACCTAGAATGGAAAATCTATAACAGTAAATGGATATTGCAACACGTTTTAAAAGGAAAAAATCTCAACATATTTTAACAGAAGAATATATAAAGATGTAATATATGATGTAATATATACCCACAGTGTATTAATAAATGTCGCTTGTGTGAATTGTGTACTATGTAATACTTTTAATACTTTTAATACTTTGTAATACTTTGGGTTTAGATAAGAATATAACACCGGTAGAATGTATCAACCTTGTCATGATAGTTTCCTTTGATCGTAAATAATCAACTTCTGTTGTATCTCAATATATTGCAATAATGCATTTGTAAATTGTGTAAACAATTATTTATTAAATAAAAGATAAAATTATTAAATAAAAGATAAAAAAAGATTTGAAGACACTTGTTGAATGGCATTAATGGAACTGAAGAATGCACAGGAAGTTGCACAGTATTGCTATGACCGGAAAATTAAAGACAGGGATATAAACCCGGGAGATGGCGTATAACTATTATTACCTACGAACTCAAATGAATTGCTGTTTCAGTGGAAATGTCCTTTTAAGGTAGTAGGGAGTCCGAATAGACAGAATAAGATAGCGGATGTGAACGGAACTTTAAGGAAATACCACATAAACATGCTAAAAAGGTTGTGGATGTGAACGGAACATTAAGGAAATACCACATAAACATGCTAAAAAGATTGTGGAAGTGAACGGAACTTTAAGGAAATACCACATAAACATGCTAAAAAGATTGTGGAAGTGAACGGAACTTTAAGGAAATACCACATAAACATGCTAAAAAAAAGGTAGTGGATGTGAACGCAACTTTAAGGAAATACCACATAAACATGCTGAAAAAGTTGTAGATGTGAACGGAACTTTAAGGAAATATCACATAAACATGCTAAAAAGGTTGTGGATGTGAACGGAACTGGAGTGAAACCTGGAGTGATGTCTCCTTGGATTTCGACTTGCCAGCTGATCATCGAGGCGGTGCGAGAGGCGGATACTGCAAGCAAGCGTTTGGCGACGTTCTCACCGATGTCCCAC
>NW_028234428.1:32976490-32978990 GCF_977035675.1 Penaeus japonicus
ATATATATATATATATATATATATATATATATATATATATATACATATATATACATATATATATACATATATATATATACGTGCGTGTATGAGAATCCTTATCTGAATATCATTTCCCGATTCTTCTTGATGTCTTTTGATACGTAACATTTTTTATTTTTAAATTCAAAATAAATATAGAAATTTGAGGAGGAAATTATTTTATTTTAAAATTTCTTTGATTTCGTCACGGAAGAATTTTGGAGAATTAAAATAATTATTTTTTATCGTTAGATTTTTAATTTCTTATGGATTTTTTTCTGATGATAATTATCATACCATCAAATAAGAAAATAACAATGATAATTATTATTAATCATTATGATAATCATGATGAATGCTGACGAAAACAATGATGAAAACAAAAATGATATTCATAGTAATGTCATAGAACGATAGATATGATGCAAAAGATAATTATGATTTTGATTATAAGAATTGTAATAATGACAAACATGATGATGATAATTGTAATGATAATGTTGTTCATAATGATAATAATAATGATAATAATGACAATGATGATAATGATTATGATAATAATAGCAACAACAATAATACTAATTATGATAACAATACTAGTAATAAGAGTGACGATAATAATAAAAGAAGAGTAATAATGATAGAAATGATGATAATGATAATCATGATAAGTTGATAACAATGATAATGATAATAATAATTATTATAAAAATGATCAAAAACAATAATAACAATGATAATAACAATAATAATAATTATAATGATAACGACAGAAAAGAAAATGAAAATAAACATTATGATAATCATAATTAAAAAAAAAAGATGATAACGAGATAAATAATAACAAAATTGGTGGTAATTAATGATTGCTCCTTTAACTTTATTTTCCTTTCACTCCCGCTTTCTTAGTCTCTCTCTCTATCTCTCTTTCTCTCTCTTTCTCTATTTGTCTTTTTTATCCTCTCTAATTATCTCTGTCTCTCTATCTCTCTCTCTATTTCTTTCTCTCTCTCTCTCTCTCTCTCTTTCTCTCTCTATCTCTCTCTCTCCCTCCCTCCCTCTCTCTCCCTCTCTTTCTCTCTCTCTCTCTCTCTCTCTCTCTCTCTCTCTCTCTCTTTCTCTCTCTCTTACTCTCTCTTTCTCTCACTCCCTCTTTCTCAGTCTCTCTCTTTCTCTACCTCTCATTCTTTCTCTCTCTCCTCATCATCACACTGTCTCTTTCTGCCTTGCTCTCTTTCTCTCTCTCTCTCTCTCTCTCTCTCTCTCTCTCTATCTATCTATCTATCTGTCTAACTATCTATCTATCTCACTCTCCCTCTCTCTCTCTCTTTCTCTCTAATTAGAGAGATAGATAGATAGATAGACAGATGGATAGATGAATAGATAGATATATAGGTAGACAGGCGAATGGATCGATAGATAGATAGACAGATAGACAGATAGATAGATGGACAGACAGATAGATAGATAGATAAGCAGACGGATAAATCGATAGATAGTTAGATAGTATCAAACCATGTCTATTTGTGCAGGAATAGTGGTGATGATAATGGCAATAAAGTAATCGTGATGATGCAATAAAGAAAGAGAGAGAGAGAGAGAGAGAGAGAGAGAGAGAGAGAGAGAGAGAGAGAGAGAGAGAGAGAGAGAGAGAGAGAGAGAGAGAGAGAGAGAGAGAGAGAAAGGGGGGGAGAGAGGGAGGGAGAGAGGGAGAGAGAAAGAAAGAAAGAAAGAGAGAGAGAGATAGAGAGAGGGGGGGGAGGGGGGGAGAGCGAGGGAGAGGGAGGGAGAGAGGGAGAGAGAAAGAAAGAAAGAAAGAAAGAGAGAGAGAGAGAGAGAAAGAGAGAGAAGGAAAGAGAAAGAGAGAGAGAGACAGAGAGAGAGAGAGAGAGAGAAAACAGAGAGAGAGAGAAAGACAGACAGAGAGAGAGAGACAGAGAGAAAGAGAGAGAGAGAGAGAGAGAGAGAGAGAGAGAGAGAGAGAGAGAGAGAGAGAGAGAGAGAGAGAGAGAGAGAGAGTTATCACCATCGTGTTTCTATTCTCTATGATAATGATGCTGGTGATAATAGTAATAATGACAATAATGAAAACAACAAAGATGATAATGATGATAATAACAACATACCATTAACAACAATATTAGTGGAAATCCTGTCACTGTTGATAAAAGAGTTTGATATCAATCACGTCATTGAAATTGCAACTGCAAACAGGTATGAATCTACGGGAATCTACGAGAATAAGTCTAAGACCACACACACACACACACACTCATATATATATATATATATATATATATATATATATATATATATATATACATATATGATAGGGCTGGTTTGCCGCCAAAATATTGGTTGTTATTGGTTGTTCCTTCATACTAAATAGTTTGAAAACCACTGATCTAGACAAACAGGTGTTTATATAATAAATTGTATCTTAAAAGAACCATTTTTTCGTAGCAAATCAAATTGATAA
>NW_028234428.1:32991490-32996490 GCF_977035675.1 Penaeus japonicus
ACGACGGCCACGGATACGATGAGACACCTGGGTTTATGGCGGGTGTGAGCTTCAGTTCCTTCAATTAAGACTTAATCTGGATGATCTTCCGGGTGCTCTTCGCGTGGGAAGATGACGTGAAGTTATTGAAGTTTACATTGGTGTGCTTTTGGATGGTCTCGTTTTGGTGAAACTTCTTGAGGGAAATGGTGTTTACTGTTTGTTTGGCCTTTTGTCATTTCATTTCGGTACTCTGTTGTGTCCAAGGCTGGTAGTTATGGAATAATAATATCAAAGATGGGATTTTAAAGACAGTGAGTTTTGTTAGACTTTAAAATTGTTCTTCTGCAGAGGTATATAGATTTATGAAGTCGTTTTTAAAATCTCTGTCTACCGACCGACACTTGAACCGCAAGGAACTGTTGGATGGGCTAGTTTACAGTTGCATGGTATGGTTCTATCAATAAAGTGTGTTTATAATCATTATTGCAAGCATTAGTGGTCTTATTAATGCTGTCAGTGATGCTGCTATACCAATTATATTGCAATGATACATACCGTTCTATCTGTCTTTTACAATGAACATGAGTATTTGATAAATAGTGAACATCTGACAAAAGAAAACAAGCTAAAACAAACATAACTAGGAGAGGAAAACATTATAGAAAACATCACACACAACAAGAAAATCAACAGTGTCTGTATTTATAAAAAAAAAAAAAAAAAAAAAAAAATGGACGCGATATGCATTTCCAGCGTCGTTTCCCGTCACGAGCCCTCCCCTCCCCACCCCTCCCCCTCCCCCTCCTCCTCGCCCTGCTCGTCCCTGATCCTCTGTTTTGACTTCCCAATGGATGAGTTCGACGTTTCACTCGTCTTTACTCGATTCTGTGGCTGTTACGTGGAGTATTTTCGTACTAATGACCGTGGGAGAGTTAAAGGAAGTATTCGGTACGGTGTGAGTGTTTGAATATTTGCATAAGTTTCTTCGTATAAGTGGGTGTCATATTGTTCAAGGGGAACTTATTACCTTGTATCTTTACTGAGGAAGATGCTCTTGAGTTAAATCAGTGGAAGCAATATAGACGCGTGGAAGATGGATGATAATGAAGATAATTCTATTCATTACATAATCTGCACACACTTTACATTTTTTTTAGATAATATTGTGCGTCATTAGCCAAATATTGCGTACCAGTCGGTTGAGAACAATTACGTCAGTAGAATTTGCTTTGTCACGAGGTTAATAAAATACTCAATCTTTTATGACATGTTTGCCACTGAAGGTGTCCTTATAAAAGAAAATGCCGTAATCAGGTTGCCATTTGGTAAAAACTGTGGTTTTGATATATCATGAAGTACAGTTGTAGTATTCACTCAAAGCATATTTTATCGCGAGCAATTTGGGTTATATTTTCAAAATCGAAAGGGCCTTTTCTGCAATCAGATCTACAGATCAAAAAAAAAAGAAAAAAAAAATGCAAAGAGATTCATTCTCAGTGTTTATTTGTTTGATTAGAAAAACAAGGGATCAACAAGGAAAAACTGTCCTTGTGTTTCTGAAGAAACCATTTTTTCCAAAAAAACTTTGTTAAAGAAGGACAGTAAATTATATTAACCACGGTGCCACACGAGAATGAATTACATAATAAAATAAATGCAGTACCTCCTTACTCTGAGTAGCGAACCAAATAAGGGTTTTTCATACCGTGATATCATCATTATTAGGTTTTTATCGGTTTTGGATGCCAGGCGCACCGTCAGTCTGCATTGCAAAAGTGCCTCTGTGGCCTGTGTTGAGTGGTGGCCTCCAGTTTGTATATAGAGCCATTTTTTTTTAGTCAGGATCGATAGAGGCACTGATTTGCATATTAAAGTTCCATTGATATTCATTTGTAGGAAAATTATTTAACTCCAATTTCATGTTATACACCCGTTTTACGCAAAATTTAGAAACGAGATATCATCCTCTGTTGTTCTTAATAACCTTTCCAGAACAAGGGAACCTCCCATTTAATATAAATATAACCTGTAACTGTTTAACTTTTGTTTTCCTTTTCCTGACAGTATTGTTGTGATTATTATCATAATAATTACCAGTATAACTACCATTCTTGAAAAAAAAAATAAAAATAAAAAATAAATGAAAAATAAATAAATAAATAAAAAATGAAAAATAAATAAATAAATAAATAAATAAATAAATCGCTATCTTTGGATATATTACATACCGAAGAGTTAGCAACCCATCTCTAACACTTAAGAAATCTGCAAAATGCACTGCCAGCTGAAACGAAATCCGATCGTCGAGGCCCAAGGGGGGAGGGGGGGGGGGCATTCACCGACCCTGAGACTCCGCCTCGTGACCCCTGGCCTCCCTGCCTGACCCTGATCCTCTGTTGTGACGTCAGGACGACCTCGCCCGCTGTGACACTTGTCTTAAGAAGATTTCGTTGCGCGGTGACGGTCGTGGGAATGTCAGTGGCATCGCTTCTTTTGATCTTTTGGAATGTTGAATGTCTGTTTAGCGTTCTCTGCCAAAAAAAGATGGAAGTTCTTTTCTCTGAGGAACCGTTTTTTTTTTTTTTTTTTTTTTTTTTGTCGTTTTTCTTGAGATAGTATTAGAGGATAGATGGTTCAGCTTTGAATTGTAATCTTTTTGGTTCGATCTTTAGCTGTGAAGATATGGACGAGCAATATTTTATGACTGATGCATTGTTTTAGATCTTATTCCACATACACACACACAAGCGCGCGCGATATATTTATGTGTGTGTGTATGTGTGTGTGTGTTTGCAGATCATTCGGTATAAACAAACGATTACAGTTTGATTCAAGGTTGAACTGCTGACTCACGTACAAGCGACATTTTATTGACGAAAAGTACAACTTATATATATTTTTTAACCCCATAATCCCCATGCCAGTTTCTTTTACTGGGTCTTATTCCCAGATCAATCAGCATAGACCAGCATTATCTCAGGCCATCTTCCCACGCGATTAACAGTCAGTCAGTGAATCATCCAGACCAGTCTTGAGGAAACGTAATTGTCACGCCCGTCATAAACCCCATCCCAGGGGGAGGGGGGGGCGGGGGCGTTTCGGATCAGCTCGACCCATCGGGGAAACGCCGTCACCCCCCCCCCTCCCCCCGAGGCAACATTTGCGGTGCAGGCTGGCCGGCAAGACCCAAGAAATGCTCGAAAACGGATTAATTCATCACTTGGAATACGACAGCTCCAAGAGGCGTCTTTTTGGTGTGTCCGTTTGACTGCAGTGGGTGTGACGGGTTTCACGTGACGCCCACTGCCATCCGATCTCCAAGCCAAGCCGCTAAGCTCAGCACGATCTTTGCGGAGTGGTGGTCGCTGGAGAGTCAGGAGCTTCATCCTCTCAAAACGGATGACGTACTGACAGATTAACATGCACATTCATGCAGTTGTGTATAAAAACATGGATAAGCATTTGATTACATGAGGGTAGATTTAGACACCCAGTAACGAACAGCTGGTAAAGTGAGCCCGCGCCGTGCGACCTCTTGAAATAACCTGTGGCTTCGAGGGGCTTAAGGTCAACTCTTTGATTTATTGGTTATTGTAAGCGCACGTCAGACACATCACGCGATGCACCGCGAATGTCTTCCTGGCGGTCAGTGTTGAGTGGGTCTCGTCAGCATCAAAGACCAGTCTGACAAATATCCTGAAGGTGTTTACTGCTTATGCCTCTTCGGGGTGTGAGGTTTGTGGCTTCGTTAAAAGGATTCTGATAACCTGTGAATGGCAACGAAGGAGCAAATACAGTAAAGTGGGTATGGTGAGTCGAAAATATTCACTCATTTGTATTCTACTTGTACCCTCTTTTTTTTCTCTCTTTTTTCTCTCTCTTTTTTTTTTCTTTTCTTTTTTTCCTTTTTTTGCATGTGTCATTTACTTGAATTTCATGTTTCGCTGTCTCACAATTTACTGTTCGTTCTGTAAAATGTTCTTTTCTTCTAATTTTCACTATGAATGATTTGCGTGCCTTGTAGACGCCACATATTGAATGGGTCAGTGGTATAGAGTGCAGTGTTTCTAATCGATGCACGAATTAAGAATTCGTGATTAATCTTGCTTACTCATGTTCTTTTTTTTCTCTCTTTTTTTAATCTAGCTGAGTTCTTGAACCTTCTTCCCTTGGAATTCATGCATAATTCGTTTAATTTTTTTTTTTTTTTTACTCATCGCTGTTTTGGGAAATATGTATGTTGCTCTCATAAACTCTTTTTTTATGATATTCACTATTTATGTAGGACCTTCCGGCCTCACACCATGTATGCATGACCAGTGGTATAACAGTCGCTTTGTGTGTTCATGATTGACATATTGATCAGGAATACATTAGACTTATAATTACAACATCACGAATAAGTCAACAAATTTACCATAATACACCACCAGTCCTTCAATCAGCTGAGAAATCTCTCAGTCGCCATCGCTCAAGCTAGTTGGTTTGGTCTCTGAACGTATCAAAACATTTCTCAGATGCCATAGCTATTAAATTAATCTGGAATTAATCTGCTTTCCAGCAATGATTATCTCTAGCTATCGAATGAACCTCCATTAAGGAATCTCTGATATATCATAGCTCGAGGAATTAAAACCAGTTCTCCAGCAAGCAATTACTATCTTTATCTATCAAAGGTCCCTCCATATCTATTCCTTTATCATAGGAATATCTTCATCTTCATTATATCACAACTATTAACATATCACAGCTCGAGGAATTAAAACCAGTTTTCCAGCAAGCAATTATCATCTTTATCTATCGAATGTCCCTCCATATCTATTCCTTTATCATAGGAATATCTTCATCTTCATTATATCATAACTATGAACATATCATAGCTCGAGGAATTAACCAGTTCTCCAGCAAGCAATTGTTATCTTTATCTATCGAATGTCCCTCCATATCTATTCCTTTATCATAGGAATATCTTCATCTTCATTATATCATAACTATTAACAGATCATAGCTCGAGGAAT
>NW_028234428.1:33011490-33013990 GCF_977035675.1 Penaeus japonicus
TGTGTCTTGTTCTCACGGCCGCTGAAGTGACACTCCGAGCGTGTCAATTAGTATCGGATCTTCTCCGATTTGGTATTTGTTTCGTCGTCTGTTCTCTCTCTATAAATATTGCAAAATGTAGTGGAAATATTGGTATGTTTTAGTTCATCCCTTTCAAAAAAAATGAAAAAAAATGTACAAGACCGTTCTGTAATGACTTTTTTTTTTTTTTTTTACCGACTAGTTTCTTGAAGGATGAGTTACTGCCATTATAATGCGGAAGATATCCGAGTCCACGCACTTCCGACAAGCATAGAAGCCAAAGTCCTGCCTTATACCTATCATTCTTCAACCTTAAGGACAAGTAAGAACTCGTCCTCCGCATCCGTCACTCACACTCCCTTTAGATCGCGAATGTGTCTTTCCTGAGACCCATGTAAAAGCGATGATATTAGAGAAAAACCAATCTTTTTGAAAGAACACTCTTGTCGGTCTCATTTGAATAATGATTGACACACGGTAAGAATGGGCGGTTTGGGCGTGGAAATGGGTGTCTTTGAGTGTATACTGACATGGTATTGCTAATATCATACGATTGTAATTGTGTTTTAAAACAGAATAACAAGAAAACTTAACATTAACAAACTTATCATTCTATATTTCGGATGAAACAATGATTATTACAGAAATTAATGTAATGATGATGGTACTGATAAAACAAAATAATGATAGCCCCTATTACTGGTATGACATTTGATGAAATAAACTTAATGTACTGAAAGCCTATTTTGAAGAAATACGTGAAAAAAATATAGTAATCGAAAACAGTATGCATAAAAAGGTAAATAGTAACATATATTATAATTACTAAAAAAATAGTTTATAATAATAACAATAGCAATCATATATATGTATACACAAACACGCACATAATTGTATATAATGTGTGGGGAGGGTTGCACGTGTGTGTGTGTGTGTGTGTGTTTAATTTATTTATTTTGCTACCTATCTATCTATCTATCTATCTAGAGAAAGAGAGAGAGAGAGAAAGAGAAAGTGTGAAAGAGAGAGAGAAAGTGAGAGAGAGAGGGGGGGGATGATTGAGAGAGAGAGAGAGAGAGAGAGAGAGAAAGAGAAAGTTTGAAACAGAGAGAGAAATTGAGAGAGAGAGGGGGGGGACGATTGAGAGAGAGAGAGAGAGAGCGAGAGAGAAAGAAAGAGAAAGTGTGAAAGAGAGGGGGGGGTGTGATTGAGAGAGAGAGAGAGAGAGAGAGAGAGAGAGAGAGAGAGAGAGAGAGAGAGAGAGAGAGAGAGAGAGAGAGAGAGAGAGAGAGAGAGAAAGAAAGAGAGGCATAATAATATAACACTGAAAGTTTTCCAACCATTTAGAATTCTTAAATCATATCTCGATCATTTTCCTTATCTCATAATCATTTGGCCAAAGTAAGATTATTGATTTACTTCAAGAGTAATATTCCCACGTCTAATGTGCAACAGATTGGGTATTACTTCCATCTTTCTCTTGTACATTTGATTAAGCATTTATTCAAATATCTTTCCTTCTTTGTCTAAATTGGTCAGCATATCCTCAAATTCTTCTCATTTTTTTTCGACATAACGAAATATGTATATTATATAATTGTTTTAATTACAGTGTTTATTATTCCTTCATTCCGAACACAATCGTAAAAAAAAAATGCTTACAGATAAACAGTAAATATTTGAGAAGATGTAAGAGGAGTATTTAAAGTCAAGGTGTGTGGAGGGGGGGGGGGATTCAGCCCCATTTTCAAAGCATTTTAGAGTAAATTATGTTGTTGTTGTTGTTGTTTTTTTGTAATTTAATGCTACAATCATGATATCAGTAGTAAGTAGGAGATCTAGACTCTCATGGTTTTAGTAAGGGAATACGTTACAGATACACGAACACACACACACACACACACACACACACACACACACACACACACATATATATATACATATATATATATATATATATATATATATATATATATATATGTATGTATATATATATATGTGTGTGTGTGTGTGTGTGTGTGTGTGTGTGTGTGTGTGTGTGTGCGTGTGTGTATGTATGTATATGTATATATTCACGTCAATTCAGCCAACATTTCATTACTCTATTGTGGGGGGGGGGGATGTGATATATCCCCATCATATATAATTCACACAGTATAATTTTTGTCTTAATCACAGGCTCACGTACCCATGTAAAAAGCTAAGGCCATTACACGTCCAGTTTTCATGATGACGTCACACAGAGAGGGGTAGAGGGAGGGGGGAGGATACGCGAGTGACTGACATGATGGCCTGTCATGAAATGTTTATGTCAATTGCATGGCGTGTTAGGGTCTTATATTATGGCTGCAAGACATGCAATGATAAGGAAGTATCATCAGTTTTTTGGGTAGTAACAGTGAATCCTTGAATATTTTATTTCAGGTATGACTTTTACAGGAAATTGCTACTTAATGGTTTACCTTTTATTAGCCAAATT
>NW_028234428.1:33026490-33033990 GCF_977035675.1 Penaeus japonicus
ACAGAGTAAGTAAGAGTGACAAGTGCATGTGTGTTTACATGCATGGCGTAACAGCCCACAGCGGCAGGCAGCGCGAGGCATGTGGGCATATCCCGTAATTGCATGCGGGCCAAATAGACCTGTTGGCATAACTCTTGACTCATAAACCTCCCCCCCCCCCCTAGATCAACATGCGGGCGTGTGCGGGCTTACTCTTGCTCCTTGTGGTGTGGGCGGACGCTAAGAAGAGGTTTTCGCTGCCTCTAGCCGAAGGGGCGGTGTCTCAAGATCAACTTAATGACTCCAACTTGCCCAAACTGCCTCTGGGAAATCCTGACACGGTAGGTAATGGTGGCGGTTATCCTTGGATTTGGTGCGTTTGGGTCTTAATTGCTTGTTTGGTTTAATTATCCATTATCATTACCTTTCACTTGATCGTAACTTTGTCGGGAGTTTTACCTGATTGTATCATAAAAAAAACATAAACACAGTAACGTGTACATAACAGATATGATAAAACAGCCACAAAATGAAATGAAAAACTCGTGACGTTTCGAACTTTTTAAAGAAAGTTCCTTATCAGGCGTAAGCAATCCATTTTTTTTTTTTTTTATTGCTAACGCCTGATGAGGAACTCTCTTTAAAAAGTTCGAAACGTCGCGAGTTTGTCCTTTCATTTTGTAGCTGTGTTTTATTTTACCTAATTGTATCATTTGACATTTCTATCACCATGATTCATAAACACTCTTCTCCTCCTTTTTTTCCTCTTCTTCTTCTTCACACCCGAACGGTTATATATGCAAATAGGCTATACAGATTCAGTTCATTGCCCTTCTGATAAGCATCATTGGGTTCTTCTCTCTCTCCAGATGGACAACGATATACCCGGAGAACCTCTAAGTCCTGATGACTTCATGGAAGGACTTGCCATGGGTACGTGACCCTTCGAAATGGTTCATGACTTTTGATTATGGTTCGACTCTGTCACTGGACGAGTGGTTTGAATATGAACGTTTTTTGTCTATATATTTATCTGATTATGTGTGTGTTCTTCTTAGTGGTTTTTTTTTTATGTTTCTGTCTGTCTCTCTGTCTATTTTTCTGTCTGTTTCTGTTTCTGTCTCTGTTTCTGTTTCTGTCTCTGTCTCTGTCTCTCTCTCTCTCTCTCTCTCTCTCTGTCTCTGTCTCTCTCTCTCTCTCTCTCTCTCTCTCTCTCTCTCTCTCTCTCTATATATATATATATATATATATATATATATATATATATATATATATATATATATACATACATACACAACTTTATATATATATATATATATACAACTTCATATATATATATGTATAGATATATACTCATCTACCTACCTACCTACCTATCTCTCTACCAACCTACCAACCACTTAACTAACCACTCAACCACCCAACCAACCAACTTACCACTCAACCTAACTAACCCATGTCTCCCCTCCCCCTTCCCCCCCCCCCTTCCCCTCCCCCGTCGACAGTGCACGAGGACGTCGACACGAAAGCGACAGCCGACCCCATCGAGTTGGCTGGTCTGTTTCAGGGGGACATCAACCTCAACAGCCCAGAGGAGTTCTTCGACCTGGCGGTGGTAAGCTGCGAGCGGAGGCTGTGGTTTGGAGATGGGTTGTTTTGATTTTTTTTTTTTTTTTTTTTTTTTTTTTTGGGGGGGGGGGGGGGGGGGGGGGGTAAGGGGGGGGGTGGGGGGGTTGGATTGTTTTGATTTTTCTTTTTCTTTTTTTTGTTGTTGTATAATGTTTATTTTATTTTATTTTATTTTATATATTTATTTATTATTTTTTTTTTGTGTGTGTGCCTTTTTTTAAAGGGGTTGAGGTGGGTGTGTTTTTCTGTTTATTTGTTTATTTTGGGTTATGGTTTTTTTCTGGGGGGTGTTGTAATTTTGTTTGTGTGTTTGTTCACGAGATAATACAGTTAACGGATCAATCTCCACCAAGAAGTGAAAACAAAAATCCCCAACCACCTACCCCCCCCAAAAAAAAAAAAAAAAAAAAAAAATCTAACCCACAAACCCTACCCACAAACTAATAGTTGGCGAAAAAAAAATAAACAAACACTCAAAAAACCACCAAATCACCAGCAGAGCCTTAATCTTCCTTCGTTCCTTCCCCGACCGACGCCAAGCAGCCATCCGACGCCTTCCCGACTCAAGGACGGAACGCAATCATCTCCATGCACAAGCGATGGCCCAACGGCGTCATCCCGTACGTCATCTCTTCGTCTTACAGTGAGTGACGCTCAGGCAGGTCGTTCGTTCGTGTGTGTGTGTGGGGGGGGGGAGGGGTGAAGGAGGGGGGAGAGGGAGGGAGGGAGGGAGAATGGGATAGAATAAATGAATTAATTAATATATATATGTATATGTGTATGTATGTATATATATATATATATATATGCATATATATATATGTATATATATATACATATGCATATATATATATATATATATATATATATACAGAAATATACATATGCATTAATAGCAGTATTGACAGCAATAGTAGTTAAAGTGAAAATGGGTAATAGGAAAAAAAATATGATGATAAGGCCCAACATGCAAAAAAAAAAAAAATAAAAAAAAAAAAAAAAAAAAAAAATATATATATATAAACATCTCTATATATATCTATATATCTATATCTATTTATCAATCTATCTATCTATATCTATATATATATATATATATAAATACATATATATCAGTAAACAAAGTACCCGTTTCATCACATAGCTTTTGCAATTGCACTTATTCCAGACAAGCGAGAGCGAGGCACCATTGCAACGGCCATGAACAAGTACCACGAAAACACCTGCATCCGCTTCGTGCCCCGAACCTTCGAGAAGGACTACATCCACATCATCAAGGGCGACGGGTAAGCATAGGACATCACTACCATCCGCACTGATTGGTTGTGATTCGACCAGTCCGTGAATCAGGGATTAGATTTCTTATTGGCATCTGATTAAGGTTGTTGTCTGATTTGTATTTGGTTTTATCATTCTATCAATGCCGCATAGAAGCTTCCCCGATGGGTTTAACGTTGAGTCATTGTTGCATAGTAATGGTTTCAAATTTGTGTCAATATTGCATAGTATCTTCCTGGATTAATGGATTATCCGAAAGGCTTCTCTTCTGTGTTGATAACTCGGCGAGGAGAATCTTCCCGGCAGTAAAAGCCACAGGGGAAAGGGTCTTTAAGCCTCCTCCCTTTCTCTCATGCACCCTCTCATCCCCCACCCACCCCTACATCCACCCACCCACCCACCCACCTCCCTTCCTCCCCCCAGGTGCTCGAGCTCCGTCGGCAGAGTAGGGGGCGCCCAGGCTCTCTCCCTTGGACCTGGTTGCATATACGTGGGGATCGTCATGCACGAGATGATGCACGCCGCTGGCTTCTGGCACGAGCAGTCACGCCAAGACAGGGACAACTTCATCACCATTAACACGTACAACATCCAGAGCGGAATGGAATATAACTTCCAGAAGTATGGTTGGGACAGAATCCAGAGCCTTGGGGTGGATTACGATCTGGGTAGGTGATTTTGACTTTGATTTTGACTTTGACTTTGACTTTGATTTTGACTTTGACTTTGACTTTTTTTTTAATTTTGGTTCTTATATTTTCTCCCAAACATAGGTAATCTTGAATATACCTATGCAAAATACAGGTACCTTGGGTAAGGGGAAGTTTCATCCAAACATGACTTTTTACAAAGCAATATACCTGAAATCAGATCGCTGTCTCCCATATTTTCTCCCAAACATATCCCTTTATCTCCAATGATTCCTACCTGAAATACATCCTATCTGTCTCCCATATTTTCTCCCAAACATGACCCTTTATTTCCAATAATTCCTACCTAAAATACATCCTATCGCTGTCTCCCATATTTTCTCCCAAACATAATCCTTTATCTCCAATAATTTCCTACCTAAAAAAATATCCTATCGCTGTCTCCCTATCCACCTTTCGCCGTGCATGAATTCCTTTCTCATCTCCTGCAGGTTCCATCATGCACTACGGCCCTTACGCCTTCGCTAAGGACAGGACCAAGCCCACTATCATTCCTAGGGTCACGGGCGCCGAGATCGGTCAACGTCGTGGATTCTCGCAGGTGAGGGAGTGAGGGAAGGAGGGGAGGGAGGGAGGGAGGAGGGAGGGGAGGAGGGAGGGAAGGAGGGAGGGGAGGAAGGGAAGGAGGGAAGGAGGGAGGGAGGGAGGGAAGGAGGGAAGGAGGGAGGGAGGGAGGGAGGGAAGGAGGGAGGGAAGGAGGGAAGGAGGGAGGGAGGGAGGGAGGGAGGGAGGGGAGGAGGGAGGGAAGGAGGGAGGGAGGGAGAGAAGGAGGGTACTGTTTCCGGTTGCATTGACAACCAGCACTAGCTCACAGTCACTAGAACACAATATTTTCTTTAGTTCTATATATAATTTTTTTTTTTTCTTCTTTTTTTGGGGGGAGGGGGGAGTTACCTACTCCCTCGTGTGTGACTAGTTATAACCTGTGGCTTGAATTAAAAATTGCGTGTAGTTTTGTTTGCGTATTTTTTTCTCGTGCAATCACACACATTGACTTAACTATCACCATTACTAATCACCAGCTGCAACTAACTGCATGCAATGTTAGTTTATTGTCGCAATAGTTTTAAAAAAATCTATTTAAGTAAATGGTAGCAGATGATCACATAGTATTTAATTATGATAGCAATTAATGCCTATCATCACTAGCTCATAGATTCAGTGATTATAAATTTCCATTCCACGTGTACAATACGATTTATAATTCATAAACGTAACTAATAACCCATATATTTCTTTTAAACTTTCTTGACACTACATTTTGGGTTAAAGCTACTTCCCGAGAAATAGATAGACAGATAGATAGATAGAGAAGGTGTGTGTGGGGAGGGGAGGGGGGGAGGGGCAGGTAGAACATAGAAGAAGAAAAAAAAGGGGCTGACAGTAAAATGACACCTTTTACATTCCAGTCTGACATTGACAAGCTGATGAAGCTGGTAGAACATAGAAGAAAAAAAAAGGGCTGACAGTAAAATGACACTTTTTACATTCCAGTCTGACATTGACAAGCTGATGAAGCTGTACAACTGCGCCAACACCGGAGAAATCACAACGGAAGCTCCTATTACTCACATCACCACAGGTACAGTATCAATTTCTCACATCATTATAGGACTGGGATGCCACAGGTCCATCTCCGTCTCTTTGATGTTCCTTAGATGTTCCTTAGATGTTCCTTAGATGTTCCTTAGATGTTCCTTAGATGTTCCTTTGATGTTCCTTAGATGTTCCTTTGATGTTCCTTAGATGTTCCTTAGATGTTCCTTAGATGTTCCTTAGATGTTCCTTAGATGTTCTTTAGATGTTCCTTAGATGTTCCTTAGATGTTCCTTAGATGTTCCTTAGATGTTCCTTAGATGTTCTTTAGATGTTCCTTAGATGTTCCTTAGATGTGATGTTACGTACCCAAGGAGAGTGTATATATGATGTGACTGGGAGTGTTTGTGTTTCTGTGTTGTCAGTGTTTTCGAAAGATGATGAATAATGATAAGGAATAAGTTAATTAGTCAGTGGATGATAGTTGGGGAATGATAGATAATAATGTGATGGTAATTATGATGATAATGATAGTCATGATAGTGATGATGATGATGATGATGATGAGGAGGAGGAGGAGGAGGATGGTGAGGAGGAGGAGGAGGAGGAAAAGAATGATGTTGATAGCTATGGTGATGATGATGACGATGATGATAGTGACGATAATAATGATAAGGATGATGATAATGATAATGAAGATACCTCTAAGAAAACTCACCTATCACAAGATTCTAAACAAAACCCTAAACTCAAATCAGACCCAACCTCCACAGACACTTGCACTGATAACAACCAATTCTGTGACACTTGGTCGGCGATGGGCGAGTGCAACAAAAACCCCACTTGGATGAACGTCAATTGCAAGAAGGCATGCAAGCAATGCGGTAAGGCTTCGGCTAAAGTCGAAAAGCAATGAGATACATTTTGTCGCTTGAGAAAAAAAAATCGACTTTCATACCGTCAAGAAATTTATTTTTTTCATTTTTTTTTTTTTCTCTCAATTCATTTATGTTGATGTGATATTTCTTCCTATATATTGATGTGATATTTCCTCTTCAAATAAACCAAACACGCTTTTTATTATGACATATCAGAATGAACACGAACCCGATGACACTCAAACACCCATAACCAAAAAAAAAAAAAATAAATAAAAAAAAATAAATAAATAAAAAAAAAAAAAATAAAAAAAAACTTTTTGTGTCCCAACAGGCAAGGAATGTCCAGACCACAACGAACACTGCTCTTACTGGGCGAGCAAAGGAGAGTGTGTGAAGAACGCCGCTTATATGGGTCGCTTTTGTAAGAAGTCATGTGGATCTTGTCATTCCGCAGGTGAGGTCTTCTTCTTCTTCTTCTTCTTCTTCTTCTTCTTCTTTCGTTTCTCCTTTGTCCTTTTCCATCGGTTCCTGTTCCTAGCGGTTCCGATTTATGTGCTGTTTCGTTTGTTTCAACTGGGGACATGAGGATATCTATGATGTTACAGTAATTGTAGACGCAGTTTGTTTACTGTGGTGGCTCTACCTGGATAAGCTCGTGTCTGCCTTATTTCAGACGAGTTCTGAAGTAAGAGTACGTAGCATACCTCAGTCCAGCTTTATATCAGACGAGTTCTGAAGTAAGAACAGATTTCATACCTCATTCCTGCCTTATTTCAGACGAGTTCTGAAGTAAGAACACATAACATACCTCATCCCAACCATATCTCAGACGAGTTCTGAAGTAAGAACACATAACATACCTCATCCCAACCATATCTCAGACGGGTTCTGAAGTAAGAACACATAACATACCTCATTCTTGCCTCATTCCAGACGAGTTCAAGAAAGACACGTGTGAGGACAGCCACGAGCACTGCGGGGCCTGGGCCACGGACGGGCAGTGCCGCTCCAATCCCAACTACATGCTGGTCTGGTGTCGCAAGTCTTGTAAGCAGTGCTGATTCTAACTCTCCTGTGCCAAGGTTCATGAGCACCGGAAGTACATCGATGTCAATGAGATCCCTTTTTTAAGTACTTCGGTGTTTCTAAGATTCTTTTTAAAGGTGTCAAAGAGATCTTTTTTTTTAAAGAACATCGGAAGTACTTCGGTGTTTCTAAGATCTTTTTTAAAAGGTGTCACTGAGATCCCTTTTTTAAAGAACACCTTCAGAAGGTACGTCGGTGTTACGTAACCCCCCCTCCCCCCTTCACCATATTTTTCCTTTCATATATTCCCCGTTCATCATCTTCCCACCCCATCCCTCCCCTTCCCCCTCCTCACCTCATATGCTCCCCCTATGCTTGGATCTGTCACTGACTATGTGGACTGTTTGTGGCCTTTGAACTCCGGTTAGAGATTTTTGACTTATTATTCGATACTGTTGATG
>NW_028234428.1:33038990-33041490 GCF_977035675.1 Penaeus japonicus
TTACTGTCTTGAATATTATATTATTATCATTATTGTTCTTATTATTATTACTATCATTATCATCATCATTATTACCATCATTATCGTTAATATCGTTATTGGCATTGCTATCATTATTATTACTGTAATTATCTTCATTAATACTATTATAATTCTTATCATCATTGCAATTATCATCATTATCATTATCTATATTACTACCAGTATAATCATTTTCATTCGCATTACGAATAATACTATTTTTTCAATTCATTTTTTGTTTTTTTCAGTTTATGTATTTTCCTTTTCTTTCAATTCATTTTTCATTTCAATTCCTTTAACTTTTTTCTTTCATTTCATATCTTATTTTGTTTCTTTCAATTCATAAGGGAAAAGAAGCAGATTCCTCCCCTATTTCTCCCATTAATCAGCGTCAGAAAATTACAGACAAAAGCCGCCATTTTATTCTCCCAGTCGTCAATTTCCTTCGCCACAAAACCCACATTTATTAGTTGAATATTACATTCATCTTGAATCAATCAACAGTAGCACATGCGATAGCCATCACACCTTCGACCACAAGAATGGTATTCCTGGAGCCAAATCGACACTGAAAGCCTGTTATTGTGTTTTTTTTCATAAGTGATAAGCGTTATGTGAAACACGTGGGACCGGTTCTCTCACGACTGGTGTGATGGTTCTCTTGTCAAATCGTTGCGGCTGAATTTTCCAAAGGCCTTTTTTTTCCTTTTTCAGCCTTCAGTATTACCTGATTTAAGATAGATAGATAGATAGATAGATAGATAGATAGATAGGAGTATCGCTTGACTATCCAACGAAGAATCTAGAAGAAGAAGAAAAAACTGATACAATACAGAGATTTCGAAAGGCTTTGTCATTTGGATTTCATTTATTGACTTTTTGTTTAACAACCCTCGCTAAAAAAAAGGGGACTAACCCGCTCATTATTAACTTATCACCTATTGTTACAGCCACAATCACAAGGGTAGGGTAGAGGGTGAGTGAAAGGTGGGGGAGAGGGAGGGGGGGAGGGGGTTATGGGAACACGTTAACGAAATGAGCATGTCACTTCACACCGAAAAGGTATCACACTTTTTATCATTGTTAATCGAACTTCTGATATGACAAGATGACATATTCGTAACCTGGCGATGGCGGGGCTATTCTAACATAAATTTCCTTTAACAAAAAGACAAATAGGAATGAACAGAGACAAGAAATACGACCAAAAGATAAGTAAATTACGAGAAAATAAGGTGAACTGAATATGTTAAGGGAGAGGGGTGAATAATTGTGATTTTGATGAAAAGGGGGCAAGGGGAGAGAAAGCGAGAGAAATAAGGGTTTGTTTGTGGAAACAGAGAGCGAGAGAGAGATAGAGAGAGAGAGAGAGAGAGAGAGAGGAGAGAACGAGAGAGAGAGACAGAGAGAGATTATCTAAACAGCCACCAGATAATCAGGGGAGAGTGAGAGAGAGAGAGAGAAAGAGAGACAGAGAGAGAGAGAGAAAGAAAAAGAGAGAGACAGAGAGAATGAGAGAGGACAAACAGAGGGTGGGAGTTGGTGGGGGGGGGAGCTTGGAGGGATGAGAAATATAATGGTACATACTGAATGATTGTTGAGTAAATACATGGACATTTTTTACCCCAATAAATAGGTACAAATATTAGAACAGGAATTCCTGAGACAACAAACATGTTTCATAATTGATTATAACTATAATCATGGTGATTATGGTCGACTTTATTGATGTTATGATTAGTACTATCACCACAAATATCATCATTATTGTTGTTATTATAACCTTGTGAATTGTTGTTGTTAGCTTTATTGCTCTATTATTCTCGTTATCATTATTGTTGTTGCTTTTGTTGTTTTTTCATTGGTATTATTATTAGTGTTAACATTATTGTAATTACGGTTATTGTTATTATTATTATCACTTATCATCATTGTTTTTGTCATTATTATTATTACCATTATCACTACTATTATTATTTTATCATTATCATTATCATTATTATCGTTATCATTACTATTAATATTTCATAATTATCATTATTATTATCATTATTGTCATTATAATTATTATTATTTTATCCTTATCATTATTATAATCATTATTATTATCAGTCTCATCATCATCATTATTACCATACGCATCATCACCATCATTGTTATCATCATACTTATTGATATTACTCTTAATATTACAGCTATCATTATCATGATCATTATCATCTTATATCAGCTGTTATCATTATCATTATAATTATTATTACTGTTATTGTTATCATCATCATTATCATCGTTATCATCACAATCATTAGTAATTCCACAATTGGCAAAATAGTTACAATAGTAATAGTATTGAATAGTCTAATAGGTAGACGTAATTAAAATAACTGTTGCAATGGTGTTCACTATAACACCATTATTATAACTCTTTCTGCCGAGTTCAGCTTTTAGTTAAATTGTAATTTTTTGTAATGATATGATA
>NW_028234428.1:33063990-33066490 GCF_977035675.1 Penaeus japonicus
GCTGTTTCCTTTCGTTTCGACGCATCCATCTTCGGCTTCTGGGTTCTTCGGGTGTGACGTCACCAGGCCCGGTCACGCTTCTGCTCGGATCCTTTTCTGTCTCCGATTGCGTGACGCTAATAAATTAACCAGACTTTAAGCAATGCGTTACTCTAGTAAACCCTGTTGGGTCGATTTAGGGACTTTATCTTAATACTGCTTAATACAAGCTTGTTTTATAAGCGAACTTTCGAAATATTTTCATCATATTTCCTGCTGATTTACTCTTTACATATCATATAGTTTTGTTATGGATAATGTTTCATCTGACGACGAATAAAGGAAATAGTAAGGAGAATATTTTCATTTTCCCGGAGATGAAGATTATGTTTTGTTCATGAAAATGTGCAACTTTGGACATTTTCATTTCTCTCATGAGCCAAGTGCCAGGGGTGTCTGAATGCAATGGAAATGTGCATAAGCTTCATTACCTATCTACGAAATCCAAAGTTAAAGTTCTAAAAATGAAAAGCAGTCTTGCAATCTGTCTATTCTGCATACCGAAAGTGGCTCAGTGATAAAATACAATAGCCCAGAATACAACATTAAAGATCAGGATGATTAAAGGTAACAAGAATTTGCGGTACAGTATCATTAATCGCCGCGTAATATGGACTTCCTCTTCCGCCGGCCCTTCAAACCCTTGAGGATGCACCATGGTTATCGGCTGTTTGCTGGGTCTCTTTCTCACTTCAACCCTGACGAAGATGTGAATGACAATGTTAGCGAAGAGGAGGAAGATGATAGAGAAGAACCAGATGTCGATGAGTTTGATCGACGCGGTGGTCGGAAGGGAACTCGACAGGTTGGCGAAGAACGTGTAGAGAACCAGGAGCGTTGTGAGGGACATCATGGCTCGTACGTTGAGGTCCTTCAGCTGCACGAAGAGCGTAGCCCAGCTCACCAGCAGGAGCAGGATCGACGGCAGGAAGGTGGACATGACGATCACGCCCTTGCGTCGGTGGAGCTCGAAGTAGACGCCCACGCCGTTGCCGCCAGACCCGCCCGCGAACTTGACGTTTTTCACGGTGTAGAGGGTAAGGGTCGACGCGCCCAGATACAGCACCTGTCCCTCTTCGGGCGCGAGTTGGACGTGGCCCTCGTGGGCTTGAGGGAGGCGGAGTTTGATGAGGCATTTCTGGACATCGAAGGGATAGGCATACAGCTCGAAATCGCAGGTGAACTTGGCCGTGTAGTGTCGAGTTATGGAGAGGTCGTTGGTGGTCCCTGGGTATATCAGATCTGAAAGATGTTTGTAAAAATGTCAATCATGAAATTAAGAGGACTGTATTTCTCGATTTCATAGAAGAAAACACGTCCTTGTAGACGCAACAGACTGACCCATTTCGATGGAGGTGAAGGATGGTTTCGTAGCATTATTAGCGGTGGTGACCTCAGCGATGGTGTCCAGAAGTTGCGCTTGTCCGCCCTCGAGGTTAACCAGCTGAGCCATGGGTTTCCAGATCTTCTGCAAGTCGTCTTCTCCCAAAAGGGACTTCTTTTCTGTGGTGTCCAGATGCTTGAACGTGATCCTCCCGTCCTTCCACTTGAGCAGGACCAAGAATTCGATCGTGACGACCATGTTGATGTCGTCCACATTGACGAAACGTAGAAGCATGACCGTCGGCACGACTTTGGTTTTGGTCCCCTGGTGATCTATGGGAGGCAGATGGCGTCGGTATCCCTTGCCCAAGACCACCACCTTGCAGTCGTCCTCGTCACTCCCGTCGTCGCATTCGTAGCGAAGATTGCAGCGCTGGTGGTGCTCGATGCAACTCCCCGAATTGCACATAAACTGGTCCGAGGAGCACTTGGAGAGGCCGAGGGAAATGCTGGAGTCTGCGGGAAAGCCACACTGCTGCTGCGTGATGACCCATTCGTTCCTGCCGATCGGGTAGCTCTCGACGCTGTTGGACGCCATCCACGCCAAGGTGGCGTTGGTCGACGTGTCTTTCAGGAGCCACCTCTTGCGGTCAGCGTCCCACATTATGAGCTTATCGTAAAATCCA
Source organism: Penaeus japonicus (assembly GCF_977035675.1). Taxonomy (NCBI): domain Eukaryota; kingdom Metazoa; phylum Arthropoda; class Malacostraca; order Decapoda; family Penaeidae; genus Penaeus; species Penaeus japonicus. Next base: position 33,066,039 of record NW_028234428.1, read on the forward strand.
CGGAACACCGGGCGGCCACCCGTATACCCATCTATCGTAATCCGAGTCTTGTGTTCCCGGTCGAAGCAGAGACCTCGGAGGTACAGATAGTGAGAGTCCAAGAGAGTGCAGGCAGCGCAGTTACCGTCACCGCACTTCGCGTCCGCCCAAGTCTGGTCCACGGCGACGACGGCGCAGCTGTGTGAGACGCCCCCGAAGGGAAACGGAGGGACGAAGTTCTTGTACTCGATATGTTTTTGGGTGCGGATATCCAGCCACGTGTCTTCTACTGCAGCGTCGCTAATCCCCAGCCAAATAGGCCATTTATCGAACCCGCACGCACTGGCAAAGGGCAACATTTCGCTCACGAGTTCGCTGTTCTGAGTGCTTGATTCCGGAACGGACGGGAAGGCATCGAGCAGACGGCATATACTCTGCGCCTGAGTGAAGATGCGAGGCTCCGGCAGGATGAC
>NW_028234428.1:33081490-33083990 GCF_977035675.1 Penaeus japonicus
ATCGAATTATCATTCGCCCCCTTCCTATTTTCCCTAAACGTTTCTTGAAGTGAGCTTTGCAAAAGTTTTCGCTCAGTGCCACCTTCAAGCGTCAAGCAAACCCTTTCACACATTTCAATCACATACACAAAGACACTGAATGATTTTTTACAATCGATGCAAGCACTAAAGGCAAGCGAGAGCACAAAGGAAGCAAATGCAAACAAGAGGAACATAAACTTAACGCTATGCAAATGAATGGTTCTTTACTGTTAGTCACCACGCCCCCTGTAGTAATTAGTCTTTGCCTCCACGCCCCTCCCCCGCCCTCGAATTTTCTATCAGTGGAAATGTTATAATGATGCTAGCGCACATATGAAGAAGCACGCGCACACACATACAAACGCAAACACAAAACACACACACACACACACATAAACACACGCACACACACACGCGCGCGCGCATAAACACACGCACACGCACACACACACACACAAACACACACACACACACACACACACATACTTACACACACACACGTATAAACACACACTTCCACTACCTAATACCGTATTAATTCCTTAAAAAAGCATAAACTTCAACATCACAGCCAATGCATGATGTCTCATAGAAAATTTACACTTTAAAAAATTATTCAACGTCTAGACTTTGGCGATCTATTAGTAATGAAAACAAATAGATCAATTCCCCTTTGTTTTCTCCCTCGGGATACGAACCACTGATGCAGATATTCGTAAGAAATGCATAGATGCTTAATATCTACCTATCTATCTATCTTTGTTTTTACGTAACTTCTAATCCAAGAAGTTCACTCAAAATGTAGTAGATAGAAACAAAGAAAAAAGTGCAATATTAATAATTACTTGACGAACCCGTGAACTCTAGTACATAATACATTTCATTTATCTTTTTTTTTTAGTTTTTAATTAATTCATATCCCATTAATTGGCCATGTATCTTTTAAAACACATTTAAAACAGATGTGACCTCACGGTAATCAAGAGGTCAAGATCGAGTTACTTTAGTTATAGATCCCACTTAGAGATATATCGGTGGACGAGGCGACAAAAAAGCCTAAAAAAAATGGACTTGAATAGTTGACTGATTACAATCTCTCCGCTACCTTCTTCAACAAAGCCAAGCTCGTCTAACGAAAAGAGCGCTTGTAGGTTCGTTCCTTCGCGGAAACACCAAACGTCCCTTATGGTACGTACGCCATCACGCCCTGCCTCTACCGCACACAAGAAGAACCACAGAAGAAGAAAAAGAACAACAAAAAGGAAAAAAAAAGAAGAAGCCTTTTTGACGCCGTCAGGTCCTGCCTCTCCCGTGCACAAGAAGTCCCACAGAAGAAGAAGAAGAAAGAAAGAAAGAAAAAAAACAGAAGAACAAGAAGGAAGAAGAAGAAGCCTTTTTGACTCGTCTACCAGTCCTCAACTTTCCTCCACTACCTCCGCGGCCATGGAGAAGCTGTGGTTGGCCAGATACACCCCGGCGTTCGCCACCTCCGCCTTCTCCTCGACGGAACTCCAGTATTCGTCTTGTAGCATCGTAGGGTGCTCGTCAGCCTGTGGATCGGCTAGGAGGTACGACATCTGTGGGGGAGAGGGAGGGGGAAAGGGGGGTTAGAGTATTTTTTTTTTGGGGGGTAGGTTCTCGTTTTTTTTTTTTTTTTTTTTTTTTTTTTTTTGACTCTGGAAGAATTATTGGGAGGTGTTCAACGTGATTGAAAAGAACACACTGGTTTGGGTTTATTGATTCAGTTACTCGTAGTATGAGAATGCATTTTTTTGTGTGATTTAAAACAACTATTTATAAAGTAATAATGATAAAGATGATAATAACAATGATGATTATAATAATAACAACGATAATAATGATAACAACAATTATAAAAATTATGGTAATAATAACAAAAACTAATAATATCAACAATAATGATAATAATAAAAGAAATGACAATAAAACAGATTTCAACACATCTTCAGCGACCTACACAGCCAATTTCATTCCAACAAAACCATTACAACTCCCCACTCCCCACCACCCACCTTCCCAACCAACCCTCCCATCCCCATCCCCCTCTCCCACTCACCACCCCCCTCTCCCACTCCCCCACCCTCCACCCCTCCCCCACCCTCCACCCCACCCCCACCCCACTCCACTCCCACTCCTCCCTCCCCCCTTTCCCTCCCACCCCTCCCAATCCACCCCTCACCCCCACCCTCCACCCCCTCACCCACCCTCACCCACCCCCATCCCCTCACCCACCCCACACCCCTCACCCACCCCCAACCCCCAACCCCCATACCTCGAGATGCCTCTTCACAAGAGCAACGAACTCGAAGTCGTGATCGTCCTCGCCAAAGGGGTTGATCAGCGACTCCGCCACCTTGAGCCACCCGATGTAGAAGAAGAACTGGAGGAGCGTGAACACCGGCACGTACAAGTCGACGATCTGCTCGGTGTGCATCGGGTCGAGGAACTGCTCGCCGAT
>NW_028234428.1:33088990-33106490 GCF_977035675.1 Penaeus japonicus
TCTCCCTCTCCCTCTCCCTCTCCGTCTCCGTCTCCCTCTCCCTCTCCCTCTCCCTCTCCCTCTCCCTCTCCCTCTCCCTCTCCTTCTCCGTCTCCCTCCCTTTCTCTCTCTCTCCCTTCTCCCTCTCCCTCCCTTTCTCTCCCTCTCCCTCTCGCTCTCCCTCTCCCTCCCCCTCGCCCTCTCCGTCTCCCTCTCCCTCTCCCTCTCCCTCTCCCTCCCCCTCCCCCTCTCCCTCTCCCTCTCCCTCTCCCTCTCCCTCTCCCTCTCCGTCTCCGTCTCCCTCTCCCTCTCAGTCTCCCTCCTTATCCAGAGCCCAAATCCTGATCTTACCCTTATCCTTGCTCTTATCTCTTTCAACAGCCCTTATCTTGCTCATTATCCTTATCATCTTGCCCATATCCTTATCCAATGTCCCTGACTCTGCCCTTATCCACACCCTCGACCCTGATCAGGACCTTATCCTCATCCGCTGTATGCCCTTATCTTTGTTATCTTTGTCTTGCCCCTATCCTCGCCCGTGGCCCTTACCCTGTCTTTGTCTTTATCCAGAGCCTTGACTCTATCCTTGTCTCTATCGACAGACCTTAACGTGAACTTATTCCATATCCAGAGCCCTGAAACTGCCCTTATCTCGACTAATTGGTTCTATCCTTATATCCTTATCCGCAGCCTCTGACCTTCCCTCAATCCCCCCCCCCTCCCCCCTTTTACTCTTACCAAACCAGACTCTGTTCTTTATCCTTATCCACAGGCCCTTACCCTCCCTCACTTCCCTTCACTACCTCACCCCTCTTCTCTCCTCTTCCCATCCACTCAACCTCCTTCCCTACTGCACCCCCTCACTTCCCTCTCCCCTCTCCCCTCTCTCCTCCCCAGCCGCACTCCTTCCACTCCCCTCTCCCCTGCCGCTCCCCTTTCTCCTCTCCCCTCTTGCCTCTCCCCTTGCCCACAGCCGCACCCCTCTTCCCTCCCCTCTCTTCCCTTCCCTCACCTCTACCCTAACCCACCCACCCCTCCGTCACCCTAACCCCCTCCCTCACCCTAACCCCCTCCCGTCCCCTCAGCCCCATCCAAACCCCCTCACCCTCACCCCAACCCTCACCCACCCCTACCCTACCCTCACCCTAACCCACCCCCTCACCCTAACCCACCCTAACCCATTCCCCACCCACTCAAACCCACCCCACCCCTCACCATAACCCCCTCCCACTCACCCTCACCCCACCCTAACCCCCTCTCCCTCCCTCTCCCCCGTCTCAAACCCCTTCCCCTCCCCACCCACTGAAACCCACCCAAACCCACCCACCCAAACCCACCTGCGTCCACGAGCTGCTGTAGCGTCGGGAAGTTCTTCTTGACCCCCGGTGCCACCATAGCAAAGGTCATGACGAAGGCCAGGTTGAGATAGCGGACCACCGAGCAGCGAAGCATCCTCCCAATGGCATCCTGTGGGAGGCACGAGAGGAGTGAGGGAGGGATGGAGATGGCATCCTGTGGGAGGCACGAGAGGAGTGAGGGATGGGGATGGCATCCTGTGGGTGGCACGAGAGGAGTGAGGGAGGGATGGAGATGGCATCCTGTGGGAGGCACGGGGGGAGTGAGGGAGGGGGATGGCACTCTGTGGGAGGCACGCGGGGAGTGAGGGATGGGGATGGCATCCTGTGGGAGGCACGAGAGGAGTGAGGGATGGGGAAGGCATCCTGTGGGAGGCACGAGAGGAGTGAGGGATGGGGAAGGCATCCTGTGGGAGGCACGAGAGGAGTGAGGGATGGGGATGGCATCCTGTGGGAGGCACGAGAGGAGTGAGGGATGGGGATGGCATCCTGTGGGAGGCACGAGAGGAGTGAGGGGTGGGGATGGCATCCTGTGGGAGGCACGAGAGGAGTGAGGGATGGGGATGGCATCCTGTGGGAGGGATGGGGATGGATCGATGGAGATAGATAGATGGGAGGGGGGACGGAGGGAGAGGTTGTGATGGGAAGGGAAGGGAGGGGGGAATGGGGGGATAGATAGATAGATAGGAATGAGGAGGGAAGGGGGGATATAGAAGGGATGATAGATAGATAGATAGATAGGAATGGGGTGGGAAGGGGGAAAATATGGAAGGGGAGATAGAGAGATAGGTAGAAAAAGAAAAATAGGGGAAGGGGAGAAGATAGAGGGAAATAGGGATATAGGGAAGGGGAGGTTGGATGGGGAGGGGGAGGGGGAGATAGATAGATGGAAATAGGGAATAATAGGGGAAATGATGGAGGAGAAGAGGAAGGATGATTGGTTGGACGGGAAGAGAGGAAGATAGATAGATAGATAGAAAGGGGGGAAATAGGGAAAAGATGGAAGGAATGGGATGGGAAGATAGGAGTCAGGATGGAGGGAAAAGGGGAAGGAAGATAGATAGACAGAAATGGGAAGTAGCAAAAGGGTGAAAGGGAAGACAGATAAATAAAAAAAAATGCATGGAAAAATAGAGGAAGGACATGCAAGAGATGTGATGGTTTGTGTGTGTGTGTGTTTGTGTTTGTGACTTTATCCTCATCATCATCTTCCTCACCATTCTACCTATCATCATTACAATCATTACCATCCTCAAATCCTCATCCTCACTAGCAGTACACAATAACAACTCACAATATCCTCAACCTAATAGAAATAAAAACAAAACAAAAAACAACCAATAAATAAATAAATAAATCTACAACAACCCTACAACTCCCACATGCAAAAAAAAAAAAAAAAAAAAAAAAAAAAAAAAAAAAAAAAAAAAAAACATCAAATTCAAATTCAAATTCAAAACAGGAACGATAATCCTCGACTCTCACCTGGCCCTTGACGTGTGTAGAGAGGAGAATGCAACACGTATCAGGCCAAGGGATGCTGAGGTACATTCCCCACCATCGGCTCACCACCAGCGACACGTAGAAGCCAAGCACGAAGGATATGGGAATCAGGTTCCGGAAGTGGCCGCAGTGCTGGGACACTTTCTCGAAGTCTCTGAAGGAAGAGAAATTGAGAAATTCAAAGGCTCTGAAGAAGAGAAATTGAGAAATTCAAAGTCTCTGAAGGAAGAGAAATTGAGAAATTCGAAGTCTCTGAAGAAGAGAAATTGAGAAATTCAAAGTCTCTGAAGAAGAGAAATTGAGAAATTCAAAGTCTCTGAAGAAGAGAAATTGAGAAATTCAAAGTCTCTGAAGGAAGAGAAATTGAGAAATTCAAAGAGTCTGAAGGAAGAGAAATTGAGAAATTCAAAGTCTCTGAAGGAAGAGAAATTGAGAAATTCAAAGTCTCTGAAGGAAGAGAAATTGAGAAATTCAAAGTCTCTGAAGGAAGAGAAATTGAGAAATTCAAAGTCTCTGAAGAAGAGAAATTGAGAAATTCAAAGTCTCTGAAGGAAGAGAAATTGAGAAATTCAAAGTCTCTGAAGGAAGAGAAATTGAGAAATTCAAAGAGTCTGAAGAAGAGAAATTGAGAAATTCAAAGAGTCTGAAGAAGAGAAATTGAGAAATTCAAAGTCTCTGAAGGAAGAGAAATTGAGAAATTCAAAGTCTCTGAAGGAAGAGAAATTGAGAAATTCAAAGTCTCTGAAGGAAGAGAAATTGAGAAATTCAAAGTCTGAAGGAAGAGAAATTGAGAAATTCAAAGTCTCTGAAGGAAGAGAAATTGAGAAATTCAAAGTCTCTGAAGAAGAGAAATTGAGAAATTCAAAGTCTCTGAAGGAAGAGAAATTGAGAAATTCAAAGAGTCTGAAGAAGAGAAATTGAGAAATTCAAAGTCTCTGAAGAAGAGAAATTGAGAAATTCAAAGAGTCTGAAGGAAGGGAAATTCAAAGGCTCTGAAGGAAGAGAAATTGAGAAATTCAAAGAGTCTGAAGGAAGGGAAATTCAAAGGCTCTGAAGGAAGAGAAATTGAGAAATTCAAAGAGTCTGAAGGAAGAGAAATTGAGAAATTCAAAGTCTCTGAAGGAAGAGAAATTGAGAAATTCAAAGTCTCTGAAGGAAGAGAAATTGAGAAATTCAAAGTCTCTGAAGAAGAGAAATTGAGAAATTCAAAGTCTCTGAAGAAGAGAAATTGAGAAATTCAAAGTCTCTGAAGAAGAGAAATTGAGAAATTCAAAGTCTCTGAAGAAGAGAAATTGAGAAATTCAAAGTCTCTGAAGGAAGAGAAATTGAGAAATTCAAAGTCTCTGAAGAAGAGAAATTGAGAATGAAGTTGAAAGTCTGAAGAGAAATTGAGAAATTCAAAAGCTTGAGAGAAATTCAAAGTCTGAAGAGAAAATTCAAAGTCTCTGAAGGAAGAGAAATTGAGAAATTCAAAGTCTCTGAAGGAAGAGAAATGAAATTGAGAAAAAAGTCTCTGAGAAAGAAATTGAGAAATTCAAAGAGTCTGAAGGAAGGGAAATTCAAAGTCTCTGAAGGAAGAGAAATTGAGAAATTCAAAGAGTCTGAAGGAAGAGAAATTGAGAAATTCAAAGAGTCTGAAGGAAGAGAAATTGAGAAATTCAAAGAGTCTGAAGGAAGAGAAATTGAGAAATTCAAAGTCTCTGAAGGAAGAGAAATTGAGAAATTCAAAGTCTCTGAAGGAAGAGAAATTGAGAAATTCAAAGTCTCTGAAGGAAGAGAAATTGAGAAATTCAAAGAGTCTGAAGGAAGAGAAATTGAGAAATTCAAAGTCTCTGAAGGAAGAGAAATTGAGAAATTCAAAGTCTCTGAAGGAAGAGAAATTGAGAAATTCAAAGTCTCTGAAGAAGAGAAATTGAGAAATTCAAAGTCTCTGAAGAAGAGAAATTGAGAAATTCAAAGTCTATGAAGGAAGAGAAATTGAGAAATTCAGTCTCTGAAGGAAGAGAAATTGAGAAATTCAAAGTCTCTGAAGAAGAGAAATTGAGAAATTCAAAGTCTCTGAAGGAAGAGAAATTGAGAAATTCAAAGGCTCTGAAGGAAGAGAAATTGAGAAATTCAAAGTCTCTGAAGGAAGAGAAATTGAGAAATTCAAAGTCTCTGAAGGAAGAGAAATTGAGAAATTCAAAGTCTCTGAAGGAAGAGAAATTGAGAAATTCAAAGTCTCTGAAGGAAGAGAAATTGAGAAATTCAAAGAGTCTGAAGGAAGAGAAATTGAGAAATTCAAAGTCTCTGAAGGAAGAGAAATTGAGAAATTCAAAGTCTCTGAAGAAGAGAAATTGAGAAATTCAAAGTCTCTGAAGGAAGAGAAATTGAGAAATTCAAAGTCTCTGAAGGAAGAGAAATTGAGAAATTCAAAGTCTCTGAAGAAGAGAAATTGAGAAATTCAAAGTCTCTGAAGGAAGAGAAATTGAGAAATTCAAAGGCTCTGAAGGAAGAGAAATTGAGAAATTCAAAGTCTCTGAAGGAAGAGAAATTGAGAAATTCAAAGTCTCTGAAGGAAGAGAAATTGAGAAATTCAAAGTCTCTGAAGGAAGAGAAATTGAGAAATTCAAAGAGTCTGAAGGAAGAGAAATTGAGAAATTCAAAGAAGAGAAATTGAGAAATTCAAAGTCTCTGAGAAGAGAAATTGAGAAATTCAAGTCTGAAGAAGAGAAATGAGAAATTCTAAGTCACTGAAGAAGAGGAATTGAGAAATTCAAAGTCTCTGAGAGAGAAATTGAGAAATTCAAAGTCTCTGAAGGAAGAGAATTGAGAATTTGAGGAAGAGAAATTGAATTCAAAGTCTCTGAAAGAGAAATGAGAAATTCAAAGAGTCTGAAGAAGAGAAATTGAGAAATTCAAAAGTCTGAAGGATGAGAATCAAAGTTGAGAAATAGAATCAATCTGAGAAATAGAATTCAAAGGCTCTGAAGAAGAGAATGAGAAATTCAAAGTCTCTGAAGAAGAAAATGAAATTCAAAGTCTCTGAAGGAGAGAAATTGAAAATTAAGGAGAGATGAGAAATCAAAGGAAGAGAAAATTGAGAAATTAAGTCTGAAGAAGAGAAGAGAAATTCAGAAATTGAGAAGAAATTGAGAGAAATTGAAATCAAGCTGAAGAAAAAGTCTCTGAAGAGAAAATTGAAATCAAAGTCCTCAAAGAAATTGAAGGAAGAAGAAATTGAGAAAAGTTCAAAAAGAGAAATGAGAAATTCAAAGTCTCTGAAGAGAGAAAAGAGAATTCAAAGTCTAGGAAAGAGAAATTGAGGAAGAGAAATTGAGAGAAAATTGAGAAATTCAAGTCTCTGAAGAAGAGAAATTGAGAAATTCAAAGAATTCATAGAAGAGAGGAATTGAGAAATTCAAAGTTGAAGAAGAATTCAAAGTCTCTGAAGAAGAGAAATTGAGAAATTCAAAGTCTCTGAAGAAGAGAAATTGAGAAATTCAAGTCTCTGAAGAAGAGAAATTGAGAAATTCAAAGTCTGAAGGAAGAAATTGAGAAATTCAAGTCTCTGAGAAGAGAAATTGAGAATCAAAGGCTCTGAAGGAAGAGAAATTGAGAAGTTCAAAGTCTCTGAGGAAGAGAATTGAGAAATCAAAGTCTGAAGAAGAGAATTGAGAAATTCAAAGTCTCTGAAGGAAGAAATTGAGAATTCAAAGTCTCTGAAAGGAAGAATTGAGAAAGTCTTGAAGAAGAGAAATTGAGATCAAAGTCTGAAGAGAGATGAGAAATTCAAAGAGTCTGAAGAAAGAGAAATTCAAAGTCTCTGAAGAAGAGAAATTGAGAAATTCAAAGGCTCTGAAGGAAGAGAAATTGAGAAATTCAAAGTCTCTGAAGAAGAGAAATTGAGAAATTCAAAGTCTCTGAAGAAGAGAAATTGAGAAATTCAAAGTCTCTGAAGGAAGAGAAATTGAGAAATTCAAAGTCTCTGAAGGAAGAGAAATTGAGAAATTCAAAGTCTCTGAAGGAAGAGAAATTGAGAAATTCAAAGTCTCTGAAGAAGAGAAATTGAGAAAGTCAAGTCTGAAGAAGAGAAATGAGAATTCAAAGTCTCTGAAGAAGAATGAGAAATTCAAGTCTGAGAAGAGAATGAGAAATTCAAGTCTGAAGAAATTGAGAAATTCAAAGTCTCTGAAGAAGAGAAATTGAGAAATTCAAAGTCTCTGAAGAAGAGAAATTGAGAAATTCAAAGTCTCTGAAGGAAGAGAAATTGAGAAATTCAAAGTCTCTGAAGAAGAGAAATTGAGAAATTCAAAGTCTCTGAAGGAAGAGAAATTGAGAAATTCAAAGAGTCTGAAGAAAAATTGAGAAAATCAAAGCTCTGAAGAAAGAGAAAAGTCCTGAAGAGAGAAATTGAGAAATTCAAAGTCTCTGAAGGAGGAATTGAGAAATTCAAGTCTGAAGGAGAGAAAATTCAAGCTCTGAAGAAGAGAAAATTGAGAAATTCAAAGTCTCTGAAGAAGAGAAATGAGAAATTCAAGTCTGAGAAGAGATGAAATTCAAAGTCTCTGAAGAAGAGAAATTGAGAAATTCAAAGTCTCTGAAGGAAGAGAAATTGAGAAATTCAAAGAGTCTGAAGGAAGAGAAATTGAGAAATTCAAAGAGTCTGAAGGAAGAGAAATTGAGAAATTCAAAGTCTCTGAAGGAAGAGAAATTGAGAAATTCAAAGTCTCTGAAGAAGAGAAATTGAGAAATTCAAAGGCTCTGAAGAAGAGAAATTGAGAAATTCAAAGGCTCTGAAGAAGAGAAATTGAGAAATTCAAAGTCTCTGAAGAAGAGAAATTGAGAAATTCAAAGTCTCTGAAGGAAGAGAAATTGAGAAATTCAAAGTCTCTGAAGAAGAGAAATTGAGAAATTCAAAGAGTCTGAAGGAAGAGAAATTGAGAAATTCAAAGTCTCTGAAGAAGAGAAATTGAGAAATTCAAAGTCTCTGAAGAAGAGAAATTGAGAAATTCAAAGTCTCTGAAGGAAGAGAAATTGAGAAATTCAAAGTCTCTGAAGAAGAGAAATTGAGAAATTCAAAGTCTCTGAAGAAGAGAAATTGAGAAATTCAAAGTCTCTGAAGAAGAGAAATTGAGAAATTCAAAGTCTCTGAAGAAGAGAAATTGAGAAATTCAAAGTCTCTGAAGAAGAGAAATTGAGAAATTCAAAGTCTCTGAAGGAAAAGAAATTGAGAAATTCAAAGTGTCTGAAGGAAGAAAAATTGAGAAATTGAAAGTTTCTGAAGAAGAGAAATTGAGAAATTCAAAGTCTCTGAAGAAGAGAAATTGAGAAATTCAAAGTCTCTGAAGAAAGATAAGTGAGAAATTCAAGTCTGAAAGAGAAATTGAGAAATTCAAAGTCTCTGAAGGAAGAGAAATTGAGAAATTCAAAGTCTCTGAAGAAGAGAAATTGAGAAATTCAAAGTCTCTGAAGGAAGAGAAATTGAGAAATTCAAAGTCTGAAGGAAGAGAAATTGAGAAATTCAAAGTCTCTGAAGAAGAGAAATTGAGAAATTCAAAGTCTTTGAAGGAAGAGAAATTGAGAAATTCGAAGTCTCTGAAGAAGAGAAATTCAAAGTCTCTGAAGGAAGAGAAATTGAGAAATTCAAAGGCTCTGAAGGAAGAGAAATTGAGAAATTCAAAGTCTCTGAAGGAAGAGAAATTGAGAAATTCAAAGTCTCTGAAGAAGAGAAATTGAGAAATTCAAAGTCTCTGAAGAAGAGAAATTGAGAAATTCAAAGTCTCTGAAGGAAGAGAAATTGAGAAATTCAAAGTCTCTGAAGGAAGAGAAATTGAGAAATTCAAAGTCTCTGAAAGAAGAGAAATTGAGAAATTCAAATAGTCCGAAGGAAGAGAAATTGAGAAATTCAAAGTCTCTGAAGAAGAGAAATTGAGAAATTCAAAGTCTCTGAAGGAAGAGAAATTGAGAAATTCAAAGGCTCTGAAGGAAGAGAAATTGAGAAATTCAAAGTCTCTGAAGGAAGAGAAATTGAGAAATTCAAAGTCTCTGAAGAAGAGAAATTGAGAAATTCAAAGGAAGAGAAATTGAGAAATTCAAAGGCTCTGAAGGAAGAGAAATTGAGAAATTCAAAGGCTCTGAAGGAAGAGAAATTGAGAAATTCAAAGGCTCTGAAGGAAGAGAAATTCAAAGTCTCTGAAGAAAGAGAAATTGAGAAATTCAAAGAGTCTGAAGGAAGAGAAATTGAGAAATTCAAAGTCTCTGAAGGAAGAGAAATTGAGAAATTCAAAGTCTCTGAAGGAAGAGAAATTGAGAAATTCAAAGTCTCTGAAGGAAGAGAAATTGAGAAATTCAAAGTCTCTGAAGGAAGAGAAATTGAAATTGAAGAAAAATTGAGAAATTCAAAGTCTCTGAAGGAAGAGAAATTGAGAAATTCAAAGTCTCTGAAGAAGAGAAATTGAGAAATTCAAAGTCTCTGAAGGAAGAGAAATTGAGAAATTCAAAGTCTCTGAAGAAGAGAAATTGAGAAATTCAAAGTCTCTGAAGGAAGAGAAATTGAGAAATTCAAAGTCTCTGAAGAAGAGAAATTGAGAAATTCAAAGTCTTTGAAGGAAGAGAAATTGAGAAATTCAAAGTCTCTGAAGGAAGAGATATGGGAATGTGTGTGGGAGAGTCTCTGTATTTGTGTGTCTTTTTGTTTCGTTCGTTTTTTTTTTTTTCTTTCTTTCTTTCTTTCTTTCTCTTTATCTTATTTTTTCTTTCTTTTTCTCTTTCTCTCTTTTTATCTCTCTCTCTCTATCTATCTATCTATCTAACTATCAATCTGTCTCTCTCTCATTCTCTCTCTATATGTATGTTGGAGAGCCTCTGTGTGTGTATATGTTTTTCATTCGTTTTCTTTTCATTTCCTTTCTTTTTTTGTCTTTCCCTTTCCCTTAAATTTTCTTTCTTTCTTTCTTTCTTTCTCTTCTCTTTCTCTCTCTCTCTCTCTCTCTCTCTCTCTCTCTCTCTCTCTCTCTCTCTCTCTCTCTCTCTCTCTCTCTCTCTCTCTCTCTCTCTCTATGTATATGTGTGTGTGTGTGTGTATGTGTATGTGTGTGTGTGTGTATGTGTGTGTGTGTGTGTGCATATCCTTACCTTTTTTGATCCTCTGTAAGTCCAAACCTGTAGGTACAGGATAAGCTAGCGTATAGGAGGATGTACACCAGCATATCCTTCCACACCATCTTGTATACACTTCCGCGCCATCTGTTGGAAAGGATTTAAGTCAATTTCTTTGCAGTTCTGGGAAAGCGTATTTGATTTTTTAGACTTTCTGTGCAGGGATATCTTTCTCTCATTATTGTTTTTGTTTTGTTTGCGTCCTTAAGCGTATGGAAATACAAAGTGTGAAACTTCTCTGGATATATATATTTTTTTCGAGTTAGGCAACAAAATTATCCTTATGATAAAAAAGGTACAGTATCTCTCATAGTCTAAATTAGAAATGGGATTCGGTTATTCTCTAAATTTCTTTGGTTTTCGATTTAATAATTTTGCTATTTTAGACCTTCAACTCTCTCTATGTCATGTGATATCCCAGAAAAAATATCTACAGTAGAATAAGTTCCCTGCATTACAAGGTGATGCTCATGCAAAGGCCATCATGCATGCACTTCAAGGGTAAGGGAGCTGCCTGCAAGTCTAAATATTAGTGCTTGTTTGGAATGAGTTAAGACCAAGTTATAAGCAATCCACAAGCTAAAGAATTTCAAGACATAAACAAAAGCTTGATTGGCTGATAAGCTGAGGCCCATCAAGGCTCTATTTCTGTTCGATTTGATCTACATCCTATGAATATTACATTTTACGTACATATATATTCCTGTATTAATGGGCACAGCTAGCAACGTAATATGATTAAGAGAATCAAATAATCAGAATATAGACTCGAGCGGAAGAAGAAAAAAAAAAACAAGAATAATTCAGACGATCTATAAGTGAAATCCTACGAAGTGTATCTATATCAACTTGATTTAGAAATAATTACAGTGTGTTCATGCAGACAGACTTACTCGACGGACCTAATTTTGATCTTGCTGAGAGAGAGAGAGAGAAAGAGAAAGAAAAGAGTAAAAAAAAAAAAAAAAAGGAATGGTACATGGCATTCTCGCATGCGTAGATGGCCAGAGAAGGCGTGCGTGCTAACCTGAACAAGAGTTTCCAGAAGGTTCCGAAACCTTTTAAGTTGGCGAGATTATTGGTGTAACTAACCACCATGATTCCGGAGTAGCAGTGCTGAGGGCAGCCGGAGCAGCGGTCAGGCTCAGCTTTTGGCCTAAACTTAACCTACTGGAAATAGTATCAATAATCTGGACATGGTATTATAACTGGAAGGACTTAGACATAAATGGCATGTACGGTGTGGTTTAAATTCCTTACTGGAGGCTTATTTAGACGAACGTGGACGAACTGTGTTCAAAATTCTGTGCTCTTCTCTGTTTCCTTTTATAATTTTCATATGATATATATATGCAAATACATATATATAGTTGTATGTATGTATAGAAACACAGATAATCTAATCAATCAGAAATATACATTTACTATTTTTGCATTAGCTTCTTGTAGATGCGACATTATAGAATATTCATGGAATCAACTGTCCTTAAACCGTTATTTCCGGATGGTTTATTTCAAAAACACAAAAAAAAAAACTATGCAGTTCCTTAACCTTGGAAACGTTCACAATTAATTTAGATATTGAGCTGCACTTCATCTGATAGATAGATACATATATATATACAGTACATTAACCTAAGTCATCTACTCTGTTGCAATCTTCTTATCAATAACAATTATTTCCACTGGTCTCTGTCTTATTTAGGGAATCAGCCATTCATTGGATGTGGATGAAGCAAACACTCCCTAGGTTAGCTTGCAAGCATGCACGCTTAATGTCATGATTCAAAGCAGGATTTTCAACTGCTGTACGCACAGCTGGATTCGCAGGATAAAAAAAAGAGCAACTAGTCACAGTTATTGAATGAATGCAATTCCATTCGTACTAGTTTTTTCCTAATTTTTGGATGACGAATAAATACAAAAAAAAAAAAGATTTAGTGTGTATATATAAAAAAAAATAACATCTTATGAAATCCCCTTGAGAAATTAATAACCCGTTGATCTTTAATATAGACGAAAAGAAAGAAAGAAAGAAAGAAAGAAACTCGCCGAAAGCTATGTCTTGAAGGAAGAAATATACAAAAGATAAAAAAAAAAGCTCGAGTGCGTTTTTGCATGCGTACGAGAACAAGAAACAGACATTTTCGGAAAAAAAAGCATGGCTCCGTGGCAACATAGAGGTTTATTTAAAAAAAAAACGCGATCTCGAACCACACGTTATTCCATTCAAACCAACTCAGCGCTGTAGCGTAGCCTCCACAAGCCTCTACATGCCAAAAGCTTATCGTTCACCAAATGCCACGACAAGGAGACATATTAATATATATATAGATGTATGAATATATGTTCTACGTTGTCCCCACCTAATCAGAAGCTTGGCGAAAGCTCCACGGGTGCCATCGCTCAATTTGTTGGTGTAAGGAACTACCATGGCGCAGGAAGGGTCTTCGGATTGCGCCCCTGCCGATACACGATCGATCCCCCTTGGAGACTCTCTGGAGATTTTTTTTTTTTCTTGTAGCGGATCTAATAACTCATATAAAGATTTAATACTCATGAAGGTATATGCACACAGAATAAGGGTTCGATTCTCAGAAGGATTTTAGAATCAAAGAAAGAAAGGAAGGTCCTTGGAAGAAATGCAACACGAAAAATATAGTTAGTTCTACATCGCAGAGGAAGAAATTATAATCGGATTTAAAACGATTCTTATTTTGCTTGACTTAGAAAAATAAGTTTCTATTTTACTATACATTTGGAATGCAGTATTTTCCGTTGTCATTTATTCGAACATGTACATTCATTTCACATTTATTACACGTGAAAAGTTCATTCTCGAAGGCATCCAGGGAAACGATCGAATAAAGCTTCGAAACCACTGCTTTAAATAATCTTCTGACAATCGTATGCTTATTGGTAATACCATTTTCGTCATATTGCTTGTACTGTCCACGATGATCCAGGTAAACATGTATTTTTCTTCTGTTCAGGTTGACTAGTGTTATGTTTAAGGTATGTCTCGTATTCTTAAAAGACGATGATAATTACGTTAATACACACTAGTGACGTAGGGATATATAACAAAGGCTAGTCTTCAGGATAAAAAAAAAGCTGAAAGCACTGTACACTGCCATGTTAATTAATTTCATTGAAAACTTAATATGTTAATATTCTATACCAAAAAATATCAAACTTGTGGTCACTTATTTGAAAGATGAACAAATTGAAAACTTTAAAACTTTTTTTTTTAATGAGTTCAGGAAATTAATCCTTTGGAAATCAGAACAAGGCAAAAAAAAAAAAAAAAAACATGAAAACCCGTGTTATATAAACATGTTAACAAGGGCACAATACTTTCAGCCAGCTACAACAACAACAACAACAACAAAAAAATATACGATTTGCAGACCAAACACAAAAAACACAAGATGCAGGACCGTCACAGTGCAAAAAAAAAAAAAAAACTAATAAGAAGACCCATGAAGTCTCGAACCTGAAGAGTTGTCTGCCAAAGGAACCAAACCCCACATCTGTCACGTATTGGGCATAACGGACAACCATAACGAAGAAGGTGATTGATGTGTGACTTCGCGAACCGGTTCAGAGGTGGAACTTCGTAGGAAAACAAAAGGTTCGTATTGTCTGGAAGGAAGCTGGTTGAATTATTAGGTTTATTTTTTTATTTTCTCTCTTTTTGAGTGTTTTCTTTTAACAGTACACCGATATAGGACTAGGTTTGTATTAAATGTCATCCAGGGTTTGTTTTTTTGTTGTTTTTTTAAGTGTAAGGCAACGTTCTGCGGTACACTTTCTGATAAGATGTGACCGTAACAATACACGGATATAGTAGACGCCGGGTTCCATAGAGGAGGACTAATTTCGTGTTACCGTATTGCTGATAACAATTAGGATGAACGAATGAAATGAATAAATACAGAAGGATTCCGTACAATTATAACTTATGCTGACAAAGATAGTAGTAGTGATGTTCATAAGGCAATGTAGAAGTACTAACAAAATATCTGTAGATTGCGTTCGTCTATAACAACAACAATAACATTAATAATATTGATGATAGTGATAAACAATAACTAGAAAAGCAATAACCATTATAAAGAAATACGGCCATAACAATAACAGTTATCATGATTATGAAAACAATATCAATAATATCTTTACTGCTACTACTACATCTTATAAAAAATATCTATAATTTTGATAATAACAATAACAGTAACAATGATAATAATAATGATAATAATAATAATAACGGTGACTGTTATCATCTTCTCACTTAGTCACTTACTAGCAAATAGCACGAAGCCTGTTAATGCTACAGCAAAGGTATTTTCGAATTTAATAAAAACATTAAAGGAAAATGGTATGCCAGCGAAGCGGATATCAAGCTGTGGACTTCAACAGACATGCGTAAATTCTGAGTAAGAAAAGAGGAGGGAGAGAGAGAGAAAGAAAAGAAGAAGGGGAGGGAGAGAGAAGGGAAAGAGGGAGGGAGAGAGAGAGAGAAGAGGGAGAGGGAGAGAGAGAGTGAGAGAGTGAGAGAGGGAGGGGGGGAGAAAGAGAGAGAGAGAAGAGGGAGAGGGAGAGAGAGAGAGAGAGAGAGAGGGAGAGAGAGAAGAGGAAGGGGAGGGAGAGAGAGAGAGAAAGAGGGAGAAAAGAGAGAGAGAGAGAGAAAGAGGGAGGGGAGGGGAGAGGAAGAGAGAGAGAGAGAGAGAGAGAGAGAGAGAGAGAGAGAGAGAGAGAGAGAGAGAGAGAGAGAGAGAGAGAGAGAGAGAGAAAGAGAAGCACTTGAACAGACAGACGGAAAGAATGACTAAGACTAACAAACATATACAAACAAACAGACAATATACAAACAGGAATTGAAACCGTGATATGAAAAGTAGGGAAAAACAGAACAAAAAGTACCACTGTCTGGCATGTTAATATTTCATAAGACCAATAAATAGAAAAAAAGAAGAAAAAAACACTACCTAACATGATATCAAACATCAATATAAGAAAAATAAAATTAATGAATAAAAAAAAAAAAAAAAATGTTTATCATGGATATTACCAAACTAAGCTTGGAAAAAAATAAAATGTTATGAAATGCCTCTCAGGATTCTATTAATGAGTCGCCCTTTTTATGCAACTCTATCCGACTCGCAACCTTTCGTCTCTCGCACCGTAGAAGCTGCCTGCCGAAGGTGCCAAATTCAACATCCGTAACGAGATGGGCGTAGCGGATCATGGCCTGACGGAAGGTCTCGGAAGGTCCCTCAGAGTATGGGCGTGGCCGTAGAGAAAGAGGGAAAGAGAGAGAGAGAGAGAGGGGGGGGGGGAGAGAGAGAGAGAGAGAGAGAGAGAGAGAGAGAGAGAGAGGAGAGAGAGAGAGAGAGAGAGAGAGAGAGGGGGAGAGAGAGAGAGAGAGAGAGAGAGAGAGAGAGAGAGAGAGAGAGAGAGAGAGAGAGAGAGAGAGGGAGAGAGAGAGAGAGGGAGAGGGAGAGAGAGAGAGAGAGAGAGAGAGAGAGAGAGAGAGAGAGAGAGAGCTTAGTTGTAACGGGTCGCTGTCATTTGTTCTTGCTTGTTGGGCCGGCCTTGTTGCATGGAATGTGATAGGCAGTTACCTGTAAGAAAGCTGGTAGCGAGTCATGACTTTGTGTCTAATACTCTTTTCGAAGTTAGTCTTTCGTGATAGGCCTATCTATAGAAGAGGTATTTACCTTTCCGCCTTATGCGCTCGAGGAATTTCTATATAAAAAAAAAAGGATTGTCACTCACTTCTGGGACAAAAAAAAATCATTTCACTCACTTCTGGGACAAATGTTCAAATGATTCAGGTTTCTAGAGGCATTTTCAGTTCAAGTGTCGTTTAGTTTCTCCCGAGAAGGGGACTGCACTCTAAATCCTTTTAAAATTTAATCAAGAAGCTACAACAGAAATAACCTGTAAAGAACACGCACTTTTGTTTCCCATAAAACTAAAAAAAAAAGTTTATATCTTATGATCTGGAGTCACTACGCGTTTATCCAGAGTATTATAAGGATATAATTCCGATGAACAAAATTATTATACCTTTCCATTTGGAGTCACATCGCGTTTATCCGGAGTATTATAAGAATATAATTCCGATGAACAAAAAGAGCATACCTTTCCATTTGCTATGACTTTGAAATGAGAAACATCAAGGGCATTCATTAGCTGCCATTCCCCAAAACCAAAGACGCATTAACTCCAGTCAGGGTCAGAGCGAACATCTAAAAATATCACAGACTTAAAAAAGAAAAGAAAGATTATAAACATTGATGGAGCCAAATCTTCCAAGAAGCACAAGAAGCAAAATCTTGACTCATAGTAACAGAACTACAGAAATACTGAAAGATATTGATAGGCTGTCAGTTACGTGACACGGAAGAAGAGAGTCAGGACAATCAATCACAGAGTCATACGGGTTCGCCAAGTTTCAAAAGGTCGCTGGGCCAAAATGTTTTTGTTTTTTTTATACCATTCCCGAAAATTTATTATAGACTCCTCGATGATCCTATTATCAAAATGATTATGCATTCGATTTGTAAAGAAAGTGAGAAATGTCGTCAGTGCCTAGAACACATATATATTAGGTTGTTGTTGTTTTTTTCGTTTTTTTTTTTTTTTTTTTTTACTATTTACCATCTCCATTGTTCTTGCATAGCGAAGTAAAGACAAGAATTATTCACTACGAGTAAACGCTACTCCATGTCGAAAACGTCACAGCGTTTGCCTCGCCCTTACTATGCATTATTTTCAAACACGTAAACGCTTGACAATTCTCAACACCCCGAAATAGAACCAACAGAAAATGGGAAATTCGAAATAATAATTTCCTTGCTCTTTTTGACAGAGAAAACGAGAAAACGCCGATGCAATGTCACTTAGAAGCTATTGCGAAATCCGTTGACTAACTGTGAATGCTTAGTGAAGATATTAATGGTGTTAGTCATGAGCTATTCTAAATAACCCGCACGTCTAACACAGCCAAAACATATGACATGTAGAAACAACGTAGATAATAATAAAGGGAGAATCTACAAGTTTGTTTATTTTTTTTCTCTACTCCGATATCACAGATGATTAAAATAGCATCTGGAGTTTAGTGCAAAGATAACGTAAGTGTGTATCGGTCAGAGCTTCTGGGCCAGAGGAGTTCATCCACTGGCCACTTAGGCCACTTGGCCCGATCCCAAAGCTACCTACCCGCCGATCCACAACGTTTCCTTCGGTGCTCATGAATGACGAGCGCGTTTCACATTCTCCAATATCGGTGTGGATTGAGCAAAGGTTCTTGAGGCGAGGCGAGCCGGGCGGGCAGTCGGACCGTTATATTTGTTTTGAAATTATTTCGGTTATAGTATCGTTAGGTTAAGATTATCGTTTCTTGGAAATTTATTTTGGAAACTCATTGATGCTGTGTGGCTGTTGCAGTACTGGCGAGTCCGTATTGTAAATGGTTGGTGTTGTGAAAGTGTTAGAGAAATGCGTTC
>NW_028234428.1:33116490-33121161 GCF_977035675.1 Penaeus japonicus
CTGCGGGGCGGGGGGGGGGGTGGCGGCGCAGGGGCGGGGCGGCCGCGGCGGCGAGGGGCGCGGGGGGGGGGGGGGCTGGCGCTGGGAGTGGGGGCGGGATGGGGGGGGTCGGGGGGGGCGGGGGGGGTGGGGGGGGGGCGGGGCCCCGGGGCGCTGGGGGGGGGGGGGCGGCCCCGAGAGAAGGAGAGGGGGATGAGAGAAGAGTAGAGAAGGAGAAAGAGGGAGAGAGGCAGGAGGAGAGAAGGAGATATGGGGGGTGTAGAGAGAGGGACAGGAGAGAGATGCATACAGAGAGGAGTAGGAGTATGAGGGAGGAGGAGGGTGAGGGAGGTAGTGGAGGAGAGGGAGAGGAGGGAGGGAGGGAGGGATGTGAAGGGAAGGAGAGAGGAGAGGGGGGGGGGGGGAAAAGAGAGGAGAGAGAGAGAGTGGGTGCTATTTGAGGAGAGAGAGAGAGAGGAGGAGAGGAGGGAGAGGGAGGAGTGTGGGTAGGAGGACGGGAAGGAAGATGGAGGAGAGAGGAGGAGAAGAGGAGAGTGAGAGAGAGGAGAGTGAGAGAGGAGAGAGGAGGAGGTGGGCTTGAGATGAGGGTGAGAGATGAGAGGGAGAGAGGGAGAGGAAGAGGGGGGGGAGAGAGAGAGAGAGAGAGAGAGAGAGAGAGTGGGTGGTATTGAGAGAGAGAGAGAGAGCCCATAATCTAAACCCCTAAAATAAGTCATGCTAACATCCTGCTCATGCTAGCCCAAGTGATGCCCTTAAATATTCTCTATAAGGATAAACGGAATAACGAATATAATGTGGAATAAATGATAAAAGCTATGCGAAAACAGACGTGTAATCAGGTAATGTGTAGGTATATCTGCTTATCTGTGTGTGATGTATAGATATATTTATATTGATGGATATATAGACAATGAGATATGCAGATATCGACACGAATATGTAGATAAAGAAGTGTTGAAGTATGTATACATACTTACATACACACACACACACACACACACACACACACACACACACACACACACACACACACACACACACACACACACACACACACACACACACACACACACACACACACACAAACAAACCCCACACACACACACACACACACACACACACACACACACACACACACACACACACACACACACACACACACACACACACACACGCACAAACACAAACATAAAATCCTCGCATATAGTTCAAAGAGAATACTTATTCTTTAGGTATAAACATGAATTACAACGATTTATAAGATATTTTTCCTTTTTCTCCAGACGAACAGTCTCGGGTAAAACTGACATAAATACCCGTAACCACTAACTACGCCAATAAGTATTTTCCAAACATGGTATCGTTGGGTCGTTTAAACATTACTTACGATTGACGAATCGGCGGTGTCTAACAAGGCATACCATCTCGAAGATTCTTTAATATACATACCAAACGAGATATTACGAAAACTTCTTCCAGCAATATTGCGGTAAGAAGGCATATGTCCACACGGAAATTACGTCTCTCCGTGTTTCGCTATATGAACCGTGGTTTAATCCATATCAAGATCAGTTAACAAGCTGACTAAAAGCCTGTTCGTGGGCGTATACGTGCTAACTGAATCACGGTTACTCGACTGACTGACTGACTGACTGACTGACTACCCACGTGGGGCGAAAGATCAAGAACACAGAAAGGACAACCGCCACACAGTCATTTTTGTCTCTCCACATTTCATTTTGTGTATCTCAGTTTGCACACCAGTTCCGTTGTCTAGCACGTTACGCGTTACGCTACAGCAGGCGATGGCAACATCCCTGCAATTTGCATACTAAGAACACCACCACAAAACCACCACCTAGAGAGCGGGCATGTGCCTCCTAGCCTTGCCCTTCCACGACTGCGGCTTCTAAACTTAGAATTTCGCCCGGGTACGACTGCCAGGGGAGGGCAGTCGTGTGGCAGACAGCGAGAGAGAGGCCGGAAACTCGAGGGAATTATAGGTGTTGGAATAAATGCATAAGGAGACGACATAGGCTGTTGTTTGTTTGTTTGTTTGTATACATTTGTGTTGGTGTATGAGAGAATGAGAGAAAGAGAGAGGCAGAGAGAGAGGCCTGAAACTCGAGGGAATTATAGGTGTTGGAATAAATGCATATGGAGACTAAATAGGCTGTTGTTTGTTTGTTTGTTTGTTTGTTTGTGTACATTTGTGTTGATATGAGAGAAAGAGAGAGGCAGAGTAAGTGAGAATACCCACACAAAACGGTCGCAAATCCATATAAAAAGACTTACAATCTATAACACAGCATATGTACAAGTATATACACACTCCAAGAATCAGTTCAGCTTTCTATAAAGAGGAAATAAAGAGGACATTCCTCCCTCATGGTTATTCCGGTGGTCATCATGGTGAGAGTGAATGCCTTTTCAAAGCCGAGAGTTTTCAGACATCTACCAGGCTTAGTTACCTATCTATCTTGTAAAAGGAAGATACATTAAACATGCGATATTGTAATGTAGAAATATGAAAATCGGCTTCTAATTGCATGCAGGTTGTTGTTGTTGTTGTTTTGTTTTGTTTTTTTTGGTTACTCACCCTCATGTTCTCATAGATAAAGATACAACTCATGTTAACGTGGTGTGTTGCAACTGGAGAAGTGATTTAAGTATTTGGTCAAAAGAGAGTTATGTACCGGGTCGGGTGTGTGTGTGTGTGTGGGGGGGGGGGGTTGTCTGGGTAAGTATTGTTGTGTGTGTTTTAGGGTGTGTGTGTGTTTGTGTGTTTGTGAGACTATCTGTACATAGGCTGTGTCACACGCCTCACCGCTCCCCCCCCCCCCCCCCCATCTTTTCTTATTAGATCTCCTCCCGCCCTGTGTGTAAGAGTGCTCGCGCTGTTAAGACTGACATCAAGGGTATTTATATATTATATATATATATAGATATATATATATAATATACATTTATATAACATATATGTGTGAATATAATATACGTATATATATAAATAAATATATTTACAAGATAATATATATATATATACATATATATATAAAAATATATATATATATATATATATATATATATATATATATATATAAATCGGTGTTCCTTTTAGTCAAAACTAAATTTTCTTTTGGCTAGTTTGGTAGATTTCATAAAACTAATTTCTAAAGAAAGTTAGAAAAAAATAATCGAAAGCTGTCGAGGATGTGTCGATGTCGAATATGGTTTAGAAATTATCGAGATCTGGGGGTGGGGGTGGGGGTGGAGCGGGGGGAGGGGGGAAGGGGGTTGATGCTAAAACAGAATGTACAAAATCATTTCGGTTTGATGTATATATCTTACGAACATAATTCTTGGAAATTATTCAAATGGACCAGTAACATTAAGTGCAAAATTAATTTCCAACAAAATTTTGAGATTATATCGGATCTTTTTCTTTGAAAACTTATCGATCAATTTCTTAGAACCATTTCTTTGGATTTTATTTCCTCAAAGTAACTTATCAATGGCCTGAAACTTGATAATTCAAATTGACCATTGCCATCGTTGCAAGAATATTCATCTGATTGAATTGATGTGCAACAAACATAAAAATCCGTTCTCAAATATATAAAGTTGATGCAAACAGCAAAAGAAATCTAATTGCATGTGTTGATAGATTGATATTTCAACTCACAATATATGTACTAGGTTACTGTCCTGCATAACTGGATGATTCATGATTGATAATAGAATCTAAGCTTTAGATACCATCAATAAATTGTTTGGAAAGTTTGATACAAATAAATGGCCAAGGAGTTAGTTTGGCTAAATGTTCGTGATGTTTTTTTATTATTTTTTTTTAATAAAGTCAGTTTCAGTAAATTTAAATTCCTATGTATTACGAAATAAAGTAACGGCTGCAACAAAATTATTATGCAACACCATTTGAGATCCATTATTTTGAGGTCACTTCAAGCTTCAGAAATTTATTTCCTGAGCGAATATGAATACTCAAAATCAATTTTAAAAAAAAAACTATTCAAATAGTAATAGCCACCTACTAAACAATTCTGACTATCTTTTGTTTTCGATAGGCGATCCGATCGTCCATCTCTGTAGAAAACTCTTTTGTAGATTCCGGTCCGAAGTTTTTGGGTTCGGAATTTTAAAAAATAAATAAATAAATAAATAAATAAATAAATAAAATATATAAATAAATAAATAATAATAATGATAATGATAATAATAAATTGGGCAAATGGATAATTGGTTGATCTTCCATCACTCATATATATATTCGCCATCCCTCCCGAACCCACACTTTCTCCTATAACCACTAAACGAGTCTGTAGATAAATCTGTTTGTACTTTCGTGTGTCTGTGCTTTTGTGTTTATATTACCCTTGTAAGTGTATAGATGGGGGTAGATGGGCGCTTGTGTTTGTGTGTGTGTTATATTTACGCGTTTGTGTTATTGTGTATATTTTGAGTGAGTTGAGTATGTAATCATATTTGCGCGCTTACGGTTTTGAGTGTGGCTGCGTGCTTGTGTTTGTGCCTGCGTGTGCTTGCGGTAAAGTAGGCTAAACGAGTCCCAGCACGTCGCGTCCCAGTCGGAATAAACACGTCACGGCAACCCGATAAGAAACGTCCCTCCCTGCTTGCTCCTCAGAGGGGGGT
>NW_028234428.1:33126261-33131261 GCF_977035675.1 Penaeus japonicus
AACCCCTCCCACCACCCACCCACCCCCACCCCCAACCTCCGAGCAGATCACCTAATGACCAGATCGAATCGGCAGAACCTTCACCGACACTTCGAGACTGCGACAGGTCATCACACCAAGACCAGAAAGTCAGACGAGAGCTCAGGTCACCGCCAAAGAAGCGAGGTCACAGGTGGAGTGATAGGGGGTGACGAGCAGTAATTAGGCCGTAATTACTTGATTTTAGGCTACTGTCTCAGGTCATAATGAAGAGGTGAAAGGGTGTGATGGACAATTAAGTGTAATTGTATCCTTTTCTTTTAAGATAAGTCTCACACTTTTAAGAAGGATTAAATATCATTCTGCTTTTGCTGCGAGTGTGATAGGACACTTATGTTTTTTTTCTTTCCTAAGTGACAATATTCAGTGTAACATTTCAAAATAGTCATATTTCAACGACAAGAAAACAAGACACAGTTAACATGTTTTTTTGTTTTTTATCTATACTGTGTTTCTTCTAAATATTTTCGTAATGCTTAAAAAATACACCCACACAAAATACTAATTTATTGGTATCCGGACATAACCATACTAAATGTAAAGTCTAACAGCGTATCAAATTACATGTGGCAAAGTTATTTTATTCATAAGAGTTCATATACATAACCTATTTTCTCTGGAAAAATCAAATTACCGAAGAAAAATATATAAAAAACTCGACAAGTAAAAGTAAATAAAACCAGTGTCAATATTGCTTTTTTTATTTTTATTATTATTATTTTTTTGAAAATGTGCAATGCAATATCGAAAGGCATTCACACTCGTATAAAGTATTGCTATTATTCACACCAAAGAATGATATCAACTTACTATCAATGCTGATAGTGGCCTTTAAAAATTATTTCGGAAACCGGGGGTGATATTCATGATAAATAATCTTCAACACAACCCTCCCTCCAAACAGATTTGTTTACTAGACCTTTGTTGTCAGCCTCACCACGTGCTGATGGCCGTCTGCTATTGGCCTACGAGGGATGTCAGGGGCGGGGCTTAGGATATCAGCTCCGCCTCCGCTTATATGATTATTACTATTTTTCCCTTTAAACGATTTTATATCTTTGATATTCCTATGCCGAATTGATTACTATAACATTCTTTTAATGATACTGGGACAAAGTCGGAAAATAAAAGATCAGATTACTCTATAAAAATATATTTAAATAACGGATTGGCAAGTATCCCAGCCTCTGATTGGCCTGGACGCTGCGCACTTGTTTGTTATGTCCACGAGACCAATAACCTGTTACCCGAAGTGATCGCCATGACCAGTGATCCCTTGGATGTACAGCGAGCAGGACCTGAAGTAATCTACTGTGAACTGTGCATTGAGTGAAAACGTGAACATGATCAGTGTAATTTTACAAGTTGGAGCAGTGCCGTTTGGTCAAGCCATTGAAATGGGTAACAGTGACGTGAGGTGTTGTGGACTCGGCAATTATACTTCTTCAACAGTGGAGTGGCAGAACCTCAGACTTGGTAAGTACTCGCTCTGTCATGTTATCTTGATGGGTTGACTTCATGGTGTTTTATTATTATTATTATTATTATTATTATTATTATTATTCGCAAAGACGTTTCACAGTTAGTATACTTGATTTCGGTTGAACAGAGGCAGTTGGGAAATATCAAGCGAGGGAAGTATAATGATGGCAGTTAAAACGTTTGAATTTCTTTAATTGCATTGCTCTTGGTACGGCTCAAATATATACAAAAACATGTAATTATTATTTTACAACTTTCCATTTTGATATCGAGCCTTCATTTGCACATATTGATACTTAAGGAAACGTGCGGTGATGTTTGCAAATGCCAAGCTACAACTTCCTTTTTTTCCTCCCCAGGCGCGTCTCTGCCCGAGATGATGCTGAGCGAGGCGCCGCCGCCGTCGCCCCTCCGGAGGGCGCACTCCCACCACTTCCTCTTCCCCTGCGAGGCCGAGAAGGGCGGCGTTTCTCCCGGCCCCTTGACGCCCACGCTTCCCCAACCCACCGCCAGCCCCACGCCCGTCCACGCGGCGCCGCCCACCTCAAGCGAAACCAGACCCGACGGAGGAGCATCGCCCGACTGCTCGAAACGGCTGCAGGAAACCCGAGCGAGATTCGAAGCGTTCGAGAGCCGAGACCAGGCGTCTCGAGAGTGCCACGAACGTCTTCACGAATCCGTGCAATCCGTCGGCTGTCTCCAGGGCGAGGTGAGGGCGGCTGAGGAGGGCGAAGGGACCAAGACGTGGCGACGCATGGGCAGCGACCTGAGGAAAATTGCTGACCAGTTTCATGTGGATCATGCGAAGGTAAGCCAGTTTGGAATTCAATCTAGAATAGCTTTGCTTATTCTTTCTCTTCGTTCTACCTTTCCTCTTTCATGCTCTGATTTTTGTGTCTCCTCTCTTTTAGCAAGTGTTCTTTCTGTCTCCTTTTCCTTCTTGCGTGGACGTGGCAGCCCCTACCTTGCAACATAAGAGCTTATCAACATCCGAATTGTCGCACCCGGACTCAGATCTATAATTGTCAAGAGATAACGATTATAAAAGATTAAATAGGCTCTGGATAGCACTGTGGTCAATCAACAGCACCAATATGTGTTTTGTTGTATCGTTTAGATCCACTAATGTTTCCGATGATACATGTTAGTTAGTATCTGGTTTATCTTTAGAACCGGAATGGCGATCAGGGGGGGGGAGGGGGGGGGAGGTTAATCCAATTAATGAAGGATTAAGACTCTGGTACCCCTCCCTCCCCCCTCCCCCCGTATCCCGCTGGTACCCCTCCTCTCCCTTTACCCTGCCCCCTCCCACCCCATCCCCCCCTCACCCTCACCCCCCCCCGGCTTCCAGCCCCCCCATCTCCACCCTCACCCCCCAGCTTCCAGCCCCCCCCCCATCACCCCCCCGCCTTCACACCCGTCTCTCCGCGTCCTCACACCCCCGCACGTGTTCACACCCACGCGCATGCTCTCGCCCGTACACGTGCCCACCGCCACACGAGCGGAACCGGCGAGGAACATGCACGTGCGCTTGTTTGCACAGAGCACGTGGCGTGGAGGTTCCTGATTGTTCCTCTAATAATCGCGGTACCGACACAGCCCCGCGTTGACACCAGCGTCTTTGTCTCCGGGATGTGGGCCTACGTGCTCCGGTCGCGTGCTCCACCCGCGGTACAAAACGTTTGATTGTTTGTCCGAATTTAAATGCTCATTCAAAGCTTATTAATTGACCGGAGGTTATGTAACCCTGGAAAGACGCGCTTTACATCTATGCTATAATGCGCCGTGCTATTAAAATGCACAGTCGATGCGTCCCCTAAAACAAGGACTTCTAAAATAAAAAAATAAAAATATATATATACATATGTATATATATACATGTATACATATATATATATATATATATATATATATATATGTATGTATGTATGTATATATGTATATATGTATATATGTATATATATATATATATATATATATATATATATATATATATATATATCAATTACGTTACTAGAGTACGAAAACAAACGGACCTTGACGACAGGAGGAGAATGGATATGGTAATAGGATCACGCACATCCAGGTGTCGGCCCGATGATCGCTAATAATCGCTTAATTATAATGTGATAATGAGATGCACGTGCGCCGCTCACCCAAGCCGGAAGTGATCGTTCACTGCGCCTACGAGGGACGCCCTTGCTTGGACCCCCCCACCCCCGTGTGTCTGTGCTGGGGTGTTGCCGCTGCCACTCTGCTTGATCAACTTGCCTTTTCTATTGGCATTGGAGATGTCATTACGGCCTGTAATCCATTGCTGTTATTTGTGTCTTATTTGCGTCAATAACCTCTAAAAAAAAGCGATATGGATATATCCATTGCTGTTATTTGTGTCAATAACCGCTAAAAAAAGCGATAAGGCTATATCCATTGCTGTTATTTGCGTCAATAACCTCTAAAAAAGCGATATGGATATATCCATTGCTGTTATTTGTGTCAATAACCGCTAAAAAAAGCGATAAGGCTATATCCATTGCTGTTATTTGCGTCAATAACCTCTAAAAAAGCGATATGGATATATCCATTGCTGTTATTTGTGTCAATAACCGCTAAAAAAACGATAAGGATATATCCATTGCTATTATTTGTGTCTTATTTATTAACCGCCAAATAATGCGATAAGGATATTGAAATCTAACTTTCTTCTGACGTTCTCTTTTTTCTTCTCTTCTTTTCCAGACCAACACCGACAAGAGCCGCTACTGCATCATCTTACCAGCATCCTTCGCCCACGGCTTCGCAGCCTCCCTCATCTGCCTCATCTCGTGGAGATTCCTGTCGAAACTGTGCTGAGGGACGAGCATCACTTCGGCATCTTTGAGATCGTGTTAAGGAACTAACTCCCAATTGCTCAAGATGTTGTTGCAGCAGAGGTCTTGTTAGTTGAAGACAAGGGGAGGAAATTGCAATGATCGTATTAAGGAACGGACATCCAATTATTCAAGATGTTGTTGCAGTAGAGGTCTTGTTAGTTGAAGACAAGGGGAGGAAATTGCAATGGTCATTCGCTTCGTTTGTTTTCAGGAGAAGGAGAAAACACTGAGGATTTTGTCTTCTTCCTTTTGGGAAAGGTGGTCGAGGCTCGATCGTGTGATTATGAATGAGATCTGCTTTATTTATCCTTCCGAAAATGAATTCTATTTTCGTTACCTTTTTTTTTTTCAATTACAAAGGACGCTGGTCTTCGGGTGAGACTACGCGTGCCAGCATCACGAATCCATGTCTTTCAAAATTATAAATATAATGAGGGTTGTGGAAGATGTCGTGTGTCGAAGAGTCAAAGACGAGATATCGAAGATTTTCAAAATTTCTTGTCTATCTGGAAGGAATTTTGTTGCTCAGGTTTGCTTTCTTTGGCATACGGTGACTACATAGTATACTCTCAAGAGTTAAGTGAGTACACACGCACACGGATACGC
>NW_028234428.1:33138761-33146261 GCF_977035675.1 Penaeus japonicus
TAAACCAGTGCCACAGTTTGCTGATTCATCAAATACCTATAATAATATCGGCAATGGATTGTATATGATGCATTTCACACCGTGCATGTAGAGTAGTGTTAGTCTACGGTAACTAACGACAATTTTGGCCCTAATAGCTATGTGAGACATAGTAATATTCCCAAGTAAATGGCGCGAGGTGTGGCATCCGAGCCAGTCGGCGCGCGAGCAAAAGTCATCAATCTCCACGCCTCATATTTAGGCAAGATGGATATTGAATGCCTCCCAGATTGCAAAGTATGGCAAGGGCACCATTAAAGAAATATATCTGTTGTGTATATATACATTTGGGGGTTGTTGTTATTGCTGATAATTACATGTATTGTGTGTAAGACTGAGGGGGGTTTTGTTGTGCTTGAAGTGTGCTTGTGTTTGAAGTTTGCATCCAATTAATTAAATGATTACATAGTTAACTCTTTGCTCATGCACACTCAACACTTCACTAAAGCCTAGCATACTCTGCAGTCTTGTCCCAGGCTCTTCATCATCATTCAAGGAGCCAAATTATGATGTCTTTTCAGAATACCAGTTCTAACTAATGCACATTAGATCAGTTATTTTAGGCTACGTAACTTTCAATTTGGTATCTGTCAGTTATAATTCATAAGGTCTTAATATGCTGTACTTTACAAGACCTTTCTTTGTTAGTACATTATTTCACAGTTCTGTTATGCATTGCCGTTGCAAAAAATGAAATTAAAATGAATGGTAAATACTGCTTAATGACTAGTTATATTGAATTCCTTTTTGTTTTTTGTTCTAATGCTTTCTTAGAATTAACCTTCCTTGATTACAGTGGTTGACCCGTACATACTTATGTAGCTTAGAGATATAATTATCAGTATTTTAGAATTTCAGTTGGATACACCTTTTATGTTTCCCTGTTGGTCCATCAGAAGGGTTAATGCCGAGGATTAATGCTTTAGGGTTATGATTATATAATTATGATTATATAATTAATGCTTAGAGTTTATGCTTTGTACCATCCACTTTTTCCTCTTGCTGAGCCATTAGGCAGAAGCCTGACCCATCTTGACTTCCTCACGTCAGGTTTGGTCGGATATTTCAGGTTCGGGATTATCTCCGGAAGAGGTGTGATGGGCAGAATCGTGTCCACGTAGCCTGAGTTGGTAGTCCAGGCTGTACGAGTAGCAGGACCTACACCAGTCTCATAGTCTAGACATTGGTTTGATGCACAATCTTGCAAACTATACTGTATGGACCTGTTGCATAAGCCATCCAGAAGCTAAGGCATTCAATCCAGACCTGGTTTTGCTACGGTATAGTAAAACCTGCAATATCAGGGAACAGAAGGTGAATTGTTTGGTCCTTTTGATCAAGAACTGGCATCTCCAGATATTTTTGTCATGAAGAGTTCACTACCCTTGCTGCCAGGCCAAGCTATCTGTAGAATTCCTGGTCTAGTAGTCATGCACGGACTGTACTACTAGTATATGTAAAGCTCTAGTGTCCTTACAGCTCACATCTAATAGACAGGTTCTCCTAGTAAGCCTTCAGAGTTCTGGGTCTTCTAAACCCAATATCTTTTTATTGCAGGATATCAACATTGTTGGAAAGATTTTTTTTTTTCTTTTATGTAATTTAACCCATTCACGACGGGGGAATTCTAGCCTTGAATGTCACAATCCCGGGGCGTTCAAATTATTAGGCCTAAATCAATTGAATAGCCGGCACAATACTGTGCCGCCCGGCCACTGGGCTTTTGAATGAGCGGTACAGTACTGTACCACCCGTCCAGAGTGGGTTAATTAGATAGTAAGAAAAATCTTTATAGAATTAATCATTGTTATGATAGAATACTATATACTTCTTATTACCTTTTATTTACAGTCTTACTAAATTGATTATGAACTTGGAATCTAAAATTTATTTGTGTATATATAATTTTTTACATGTTCATATTCTTTTTCAGGGAACTACAAAGTGAAAAGGCATTTATGCAATCTTATATCAAGTAACAAGTGACAACACAGGATGGCGTCCATCAATTTTCCTAATGACCTGGTAAGTATTATGACAGTCCCCTCATGCTGACTAACATTTGTTGATGGTTCAGTTTTATAAAAAAAAAAATAGATTGATATTATTTTTGAATAAGATGAAGAATAGACCATGACTCAAGACAAGTAAAATACATTTTCTGGTAATTCCCGTGACAGACTACAGCGAAGGACATACTGGCGGAGTTTCCCAGCATGGCATACGATTTAGAGCATTTGGAGAAGTTCCAGAGTGCTGTCAGTAAGTCCAAGATTCAACTTCATCTCAGGGACTCTGTGAAAAGAAAATAAATAAATAAAAAAAATAAATGCAGAAATTTATAAATACATAAAGTTTTTACACCCATTCTCATACATAGCCTATTTATAAAAAAAAAAAATCCCTTCATTTGTCGATAAATCATTTAATGTGCTTCTTATTTTCCTTTCAGAAATGATTTACGGGGCAGAGTACGTCATTCAGGAAGATCTTACTGGTCGAATGTCATTTTTTTGCAAAGTAAGTAGAGGTCGACTTATGAGGTAGAAATGAAGTTTTATCCATGCTCAGCCTTCAGAAATGAAGTTTTATCCATGCTCAGCCTTCAGAAATGAAGTTTTATCCATGCTCAGCCTTCAGAAATGAAGTTTTATCCATGCTCAGCCTCCAGAAATGAAGTTTTAGCTATGCTCAGCCTTCAGAAATGAAGTTTTAGCTATGCTCAGCTTTCAGAAATGAAGTTTTATCCATGCTCAGCCTCCAGAAATGAAGTTTTATCCATGCTCAGGCTTCAGAAATGAAGTTTTATCCATGCTCAGCCTTCAGAAATAAAGTTTTATTCATGCTCAGCCTTCAGTTCTGTTTATTTGGTTTTTGTTTAGGCTTATGACAACAGCTACAAAATGCAGTTGTTTTGATCACTGATTGAACGTATTATTTAAGATCACCCATTCCAAGGTACACAAATTGTGATAGATTTATTAGTTGGTTGACTTCAGTTAATGAACTTATTTAATTATTTTATCTTTATTATACAAGGAGGGAGTGGGAGGTATTATATTAGGGTGACCTTATTAGGACCAAGTTCTCCATTCATGAATATTTTGATTGCCTTTGACAGATGTGCAATAAACCGATGAACAATGAGACTGCTTTGGCAGAGCACAATCGCTCCAGTTTTCACTACAGGGTGAGTCACACTGAAATGTCTTCTTATATTCTCTTTCTTTCTTTCTTTCTCTCTTCCTTTCTCTCTTTCTTTCTTTCTTTCTCTCTTTCTCTCTTTCTCTCTTTCTCTCTTTCTTTCTCTCTCTTTCTTTCTCTCTCTTTCTTTCTCTCTCTCTCTCTCTCTCTCTCTCTCTCTCTCTCTCTCTCTCTCTCTCTCTCTCTCTCTCTCTCTCTCTCTCTCTCTCTCTCTCTCTCTCTCTCTCTCTCTCTCTCTCTCTCTCTCAACTTGTTCCTCTTTGTTAATGGTTTTATTTAATTTTCAGAATCTTGACAAGAAAAAGCACGATGCAGAGGAGTGCAAATTTGCAAATTCCTCCAATTTTCCCTCAACCTCTTTGCAGTTTAAGCTCGCCACCAGCGTGCTGAAACCCTTAGGTACGTTTTGCTAGGTGTACTTATTACCTAATATGCATGTATATTCATAATTTTGTACTTAATGTGTATTTGTTTTCTACTTCCTTTGATTCCTTCACTGCTTTTACATTGCTTGATTTTAGAAGTACACTATTTTGAGACTAATTTTTCAAGGTTTACCATTCATAGGCATACAGATGATTGAAGAATACACCAAGGATGTTGGACCATCGTACTACAAATGTATCTTGTGTGCTGCTCACGGGAAAATTGACCCCATGTATCATCATGTAGTTGGAAAAAAGCACACAGAGAAATATATTGTGAGTATAGATTAGATGCTATCGTCTCTTTCTCCGGACTAAGATTTATAAATGATTCTACTGGTATGTCAGAATAGCATCATTAACACAAGTATGACGAGCTTACTGGTACTTGCTTCTTCTGTACTGAACTGGTAGGAACGTGCATGCTAGAGTTAGATCTCGTTCGTGACCGGAGCAGGGGAAAGATCAAGTGACCGACGACGAGTCTGGAACATTTTGCAGTGAGAAACTAGCAGACATCTAGAAAGAAAGTAGTTGTGCAACCGTTATTTACACTTACGCATGCCGCTCACTTGCTTACTGTCATTTCAGCGGTGGAGATGTTTCCTGGAGGATTCCGTTCTGACTCCTGAGAAAAGGGAGACTATAAGACTAAAGGTATTCAGTGAGGAAGGAGTGGACTGCACGCTGATTAAAGTTATCAAAGGTGACTTTCAAGTTCTTTTGATATTTTCTCTGTTTATGTAATATTTTGTTTGAGTAATATTGTGTCATTTTGTCGGTTACATTGCCTTTGTATGACATTGTCTCACAAAATATTTTCTTTGTTTTCAAGATTAGGATCTAAGAAAAAGCCTGTTATGGATACTGAAAGTAGAGGTATCAGTTATGAAGAGAAAAAAATATTATCAGTACACTTGGATTTTTTCAATCTCTCTCTTCATATTAAAGTTCAGTATACATGAAGTTGCTTATTGATGAGGTGGACAGCAGTATAATAATTAGGTCGGTTGAAGATGATGGTTGTCAGCCAATTGGATTATTTTATTTTTATGGGAAATTTATTGTAAAAATTGTTACCAGGTAGAGGATAAAAAAAGGCATAGATATCAAGAAAGTAGTTATATTCCTATTGAATGCTTCGCAGTAACCACTATTGCAGATAGATCATAGCCGAGATTATCATTAAAAAGTGTGTGTATTTTGCTAAGTTAAATTGATTTTCCCTGTTGATCATATCTGAAATGGGTCAAAAATGCTTGAATGTTCATTTACAAATTTGGGAAGCTAATACCATGGAATCACAGGAAAACATTTGTTCAAAGCACAAATCATACTAGCTTACCCTCTTACCATGGCAATTTTCACTGAAATCGAGATGGTCAAACAGCTAGCCTATTTTCAAAAGCGGATGATTGAGGGGACTAGGTTGGAAAAGGAAAATTATGTATTGTCTCATTTATGGAGGCTGCGACTGTAGGTGTTGGGCAGTTTTAGAGAAAGAAATATTACAAGGAAATTGAAAAAAAAGACTGCAGTAAATAAGTTGGAAATATAAATCTCGAAGGCATGGTAATTTAGACATGACAGAGGACATTTATACATACCATAGCACAGGCAGGCCAGAATTCTGGATGGAATCTTTATATGCCATGACGCTCAAGGCTGCCCGCTATATTGTGGGGTGGCTAATATAGTTGTGGAGGACAGTGCTCCGACACTTCTGATTCTTAGTGGTGCTAGTTCTCAAGCCTCTGCCTTTCGAAGTCATCCTAAACCCTTTAATATTTATGCTTTTATTGGAAAACTGTAATTGGCTCATCCAGAATGTAAGAGAAAGGGGAAGAAACATTGTGACTTATCCCATGGTGGTAACTATGATATAAACCCCAGTAAAGCAGCCACGGCATTCAAATTATATCCTAGCTCAAAAAATCCATGATAAATCTTGGATTTTGAGAAAATGGTAAAACACTGATAACTATTAACCTTACGAATGCAATAGCAACTAATTGGTATCTCTGTGGCAAATGGGAGAGGACTTCCTGAGTCAATTTAGTATATGTTGCATTTTGCACAGGGTGATCGCCCACCTTCAGCTGTGGTACAGGCTTTGAGGCATTAGTGGTGTAGGGACTCTGCTCTCTGTCTTTGCTAATTTTCTCTCCTCCCCCAGGGATATGGTGTGAATAACACCCTCAGGGTTTATTGTAAACACTGACATCCTCTTTTTTGAAAAACCGTAGTCAAAGGATCAAGCACCAGTCCTGGCTGGAAGTGTTTGTTTCTCAGTCTTCATTTACCATCACATTCCTTCTCTCTTGTTGGTAAAGATGTTTGAAGTCTCTTGCATAGAGAACATTGAATATAATTCCAATAACACTGCTTGGATATACAGTACAGAAGACTTTTCCAGCATATGGCAAGATGCATAAGGATATCAATAATTGTTTTTCCCCCAAAAAAATTGCAATTTGATACTATTTTTTAATTCACTCTCCATTTTTATTTTCTTTACTTCTTCTGCTTATTATTATCATTTATTTTTTTTATCTGTGTATGTTAATACATAGTTGGTTCCATAAATGTTTAGTCACAAATGAGTTAGTTAGTTAGTAGACCTACCTGACCTTACAATTAAATCCCATTCCTTGAGTTTCCTAGAATGTTTATTTTATTTTGATTATCATTGTTATTTTCATTATTATCATCCTTATCATTAATATCGCAGTGTTCAAAAAGTAATGAGAGTAAGAAAATCTAAAGCCTTTTTTCTCTTGAAAATTCAGAAAACAATTTTCCTCAGACATTTGTAGAACCATATCATAAAAAAAGAAAATTTAAGTATTATGACAGTATAGCATTAAGGTTAATGCAATATGTTTGGGTGAGAGGATGTATACTTGCTTGATTATGCACATATTGGCTTATGAATATCTGTATGTGGAAAGAAGACAGTTTAGAGTTTTCATAACAATTTCTAAATCTTTTCCCATAGTACATGATTGCAAAGATGAGTTTCAAAAGTTATGAAATATATATATATGTTTTTGTTGATGATATATATATTTAATTTTTAATTGTGTAATATGTAAACCATCATCCCAAATATATATATATGATGAAGTTTTTGAAAAGTTGAACTAAACTCTGAGGTGCTTTTCAGGCAAAGATTATTTTCCATATAAATGGGTGGCACAAGGCAAGCCAGCATCAAGACCCAAAGCTGAAACTTTCCCAAAGTAAGACCCTCTTCTTTTAATTAATCCCTTTTTTTATTATTATTATTATTGATATAATTATTATCCCATTGCGGACTGGCCCAAGCGCACTAATTGACTGTCAAGAAAAGTTGAAAACGAAACAACGAAGGAAAACACAGGAAAACTCACAAGTATGCCGAAGGCCCTTTCTCTTTATTGCTTCCTCTGGGCACGTTTTGTTTTGTTTTCAACTTGTTCAGCAGGAAGCTTTCACCATCAAGACAGGATGTTTCAGACTTGCCCAAAGAGTATTTTTCCTTAAAATAATTACAAAACAAGGGTTGAAGCTGACTTGGAAAAGCTGGAGCCGTCATGTATGTCGTGTCAGTGGTGCACTATTGTCCACTATGGGTTAATATCATTATTCACAACTAAAGCTTGGTAGTGCATGACTTTCTTCTTTATCATTTGAAGTTTTTTTCATTTTTGAGTTGATTATAAACTGTTGAAGTAAAGTGAAAGAAACTTCTTTGCATGACTACAGACAGAGTACTTGTGAGATGGAGATAAGTGAAGCTGCCGAGTGTGAACTTGAGTCATTTCATCCAGTTATCCGTGCTATGAATTAC
>NW_028234428.1:33151261-33153761 GCF_977035675.1 Penaeus japonicus
TGATGTAAATTTTAGGATATAGCTTACATATATATATATATATAATATATATATATATATATATATATATATATATATATATATATATATATATATATATATATATATATAATATATATATATATATATATAATATATATATATTTATATATATATATATATGTATATATATATATATATATATATATATATATATATATATATATATATATATATATACATATATATATGTATATTTGTATTTATATACAGACCATCACACATTTTATATGTGTATGAAGCAGCTTACATTTTACATGTATGTGAAGGCTATGAAATTTTAAATGTAAAGTGCTTTTTATGTATCAACAGGAACTGGGGACACTAGTGATTAGAGGGAATCTTCCTCTGTGATATCACAAAGTACTTAACAGGCTGCAGTTGTTATCACAAATTCTGTAACCCTTTTGGGTGTGTTGGTGCGGGATTTTGTTCCTATAAACCCCTGCGGTTCGTAAGACTGTGTTCATGAGACTAGAAAAAGGGACTAGGTTCTCCTTACTCATTGATAACAACTAAGCCCTACTTTGCATTGCCTAACAATGCAAACTGCATCTATTGTAGATCATTGATTGAAACTACGACTGGGATACTTAAATAGAAAATAAGGAAATGAACTTGTTTTACCTGTAACCCCCTTCATTATCAGAAATGCATTTGTCAGTATATCTACATCATATACATGAAATTCTGTTTGTTTTGCCTTCCTTACGATTTCGAGTTCAGAGAGTGCCTGAGAACAGCCACAGTGGTGGTCTCCCTTCAGCGTCACTGCCCCCTCCTACTTCGGTGCCAGCATTAAACACTATTGCCACCCATAGGCTCGTCACCAAAAGAAGCTCGAGGACACTGTCAGCGGGTGAAGGTCACAACACCTCGCTACTGCCCAGATGACACTTATTAATGTTGAAGTCGCTGTCCCCACAACATTGCCATCTATTCTGGGGACATCCGCCCTGAAAGATTGGCCCGAGGTGGCTCTGGGAGTCCCAAAGAGATTAGATGATCCTCTTTCCCTGTTTTCGAGTGAGGATGGGGTTATTTTCGTTTTGTAAAAAAATGTTTTATAGTATTATTTGTTTATACAGTGCCTGTATATACATAAAATATCCCCAATATGTGCGTGTGTGTGTGTGTGTGTGTGTGTGTGTGTTTTTGCGTGTGTTTTTGCGTGTGTGTGTATGTGTGTGTGTGTGTGTGTGTGTGTGTGTGTGTGTGTGTGTGTGTGTGTGTGTTTGTGCGTGTGCGTGTGCGTGTGTTTGTGTGTGTGTGCGTGTGTGTGTGCGCGCATAAGCATATGCATATGCAAATGGTCTGGCCCCACGTGGGACTTTGGTTTAGTATTGTCTTCATGGAAATTGTGGAGAATCATAAGGTCGTAATACTCCTATGGTTCGCCAAAGCCCTAACAACCATTCCGATGCGAGGAGGGCGTACCGTGATCTTGAAAATAGTTTCCACCAACACTCCAAACCACAGAATCAAAGGAGTCAATAATAACAGTATTTCAGGTGATTTACACTGTCACCTGTGAGTAAAGGGTTGTCAGATCTGGACTGTTGAAAATAACCAGATGAAGGACCAAACATAAGAAAGTTAGCCCAGTATTTTTTTTAAACGATTGATACACTTTCCAATATTTAGACAACTTTCCCACATGGTAGAGGAGTGCAGTTAAAATAAATTCGAGTTTATAATGTTTTATTAAGAGTTACTTTCATGTTTTTTTTTAAAGGGAACCGTACTGCATTATAGACTTAAAGTATCAGCCACTGATTTTCTCATTGGTAGCTTTAGTTGAGAATAAAACCGTTTTATTTTCAAATATCCAACGAACACGAGAGAAAACGGAGTCCCTGGGGGATACCGAGTTAAAATTTTTCTCATGTTGCTTCGAAACGACAGAGGTTGAAGGTTAAGTTAAATAGTGTTTTGTTTCCGTGTATGTAGCATATTTATTTAAGGATTTGTGAACACAGGTTGTCCTTCACAATCTACCTTGGGTATGGAGAACCTTGTTACAGAAACCGAAGTAAATTCTTATTTGCATAGCGTGAACATGTAAGTAGACATATCATATTTGATGGTAGTAACTTGAGTAAGATTTCAACATTTTTCCAAATAGAAAAAGATGATTCATTTATCTATCTATCACACATCTTATCTTGCATTTCTCACACTACAGATCTGCACTGGAACACTCAACGTGGCCATTTTCTTAGTGTGTACTGAACCCTTTCATCGGGGTGCGAAAGTTAATCAAACTCACAACAAACTTTGCGTTACCTTCATCTTTTGTTGCTATGCAAACTTTTCTTATTGTTTTCATTTGTTTTTTTCCTGATTTCTTTATATTTTCTTTTTCATTTTCTCCATTTCTCTCTCTCTCTCTCTCTCTCTACATATATATATATATATATATATATATATATATATATATATATATATATAAATATATATA
>NW_028234428.1:33161261-33171261 GCF_977035675.1 Penaeus japonicus
TCCCCCCCCCCCCCCTTCGTTATGTAATTATGAATGATTACTAACAATATGGCAATGGAATCACAGAATAGTCAATTTCAAACTTTTCTCTCTCTCTCTCTCTCTCTCTCTCTCTCTCTCTCTCTCTCTCTCTCTCTCCCTCTCTCTCTCTCTCTTCTCTCTCTCTCTCTCTCTCTCTCTCTCTCTCTCTCTCTCTCTCTCTCTCTCTCTCTCTCTCTCTCTCTCTCTCTCTCTCACGTTACCTTTCCCATAGGACTACATCTCCGTCCACCATCGTAGGGACATTGTGCTGAGGGTTAATGGCCAAATACTCAGGCTGATGTTGCTCGCCCTTAAAGATATTGATTTCCTTCATGTTAAACTCGATCCCGAGGGCCCGCGCCGTCAGGAGGACTGAGCGGCAAAAGGGAGAGACCATGTAATAGTATAAGTCGATGGCCATGGCGCCGGGCGGACGGATCTGGAGGAGAGAGAGTTTCAAAGTCACGTGTTAGGAATTGGGAGGGCATGGCGTGGGTGTGTGGGTGTGGGTGTGTGTGGGGGGGGGATGTGTGTGTGGGTGTGTGGGGGGGGGATGTGTGTGTGGGTGTGTAGGTGTGTAGGTGTGGGGGTGGGGGTGTGTGTGTGTGTGTGTGTGCGTGTCATATCTTGTTTCAAAATGATACAATATTTCAATTTCTCCTTGTCTATTTAAGATAAGAATTCAACTACAGTGTTAATTATCAATGGATTTCATTCTTTATTATTTGAAAACAAAGCTTACTCATGTCCCTTTTTAGTATTTATATGAAACGAGAAAGTTTAAAAAGAATACGTGTAGAAGAATAAATTTCGTGTATTCCTAATACGTTTTCCAGGTGTAAACAAATAGTACACATGCAGTTTTATCATCTAGTGGATTTTTCATTCATTAATAAAAGGAAGGAATCACTTAAACTAATAATTCTTTCTTAATGTAACATTAAGTGGAATCTTAAGGGCTTTGTTTACACTTTTCCGAGTTGGAAAACTAGAATGCGTCTCCGCCTTATGTGCAGTATATTTATTTACTTAGATTTATTAATATTGATACAAGTTTTTGGATTAGATGTATGAATCTACGGAGGAACTATCATGGGTGTGAGGACAAGCTTTTTTTTTTTTTTTATCTCATCCTTTTGTGATTTAAGAAACCACTTCTATAGAAACCTGTAACTAGGATGACGGTGCATT
The DNA here is from genome assembly GCF_977035675.1 of Penaeus japonicus. Lineage (NCBI taxonomy): Eukaryota > Metazoa > Arthropoda > Malacostraca > Decapoda > Penaeidae > Penaeus > Penaeus japonicus. The sequence continues at coordinate 33,162,474 of NW_028234428.1, forward strand.
TTTGACTCATAAGCGTAAAGCAAGATTTTACAAATTTTACAAAGTACTTTAGGACTTTAGACACGGTTTCCTAGATGGAGTTTTAACCACATAAGCGAATTCTTGCCGTTTCTTGGTCAGCGAAACCTTTGTTTACAACGCTGTTAAGTTAACGGATTCCTCAATCTATACCACATAGTCTAGAAAACAAATGATCATAATATGCCAGGCAGCTAACCCAAGGTTTCCAAAGAATCTCGACTTATGTGCATTTAAAAAAGAAAAAAAAAATGTGTAGCTTACCTTTTCTTACAAGCAAAAAAGTCGTTGCGTTGTGGCCACTGGGCAGAGGAAGTGTGAGAGGACTAAGCTAAGACTATTACGAAGAAGCTCTTATATAAGCCCCAATTCGGCAAGTCATGCTGAGAAATTGTGTTCAGCGTGACTTAGCCTTTTTTTTTTTTTTTTTTTTTTTTTTTTTCAAACCGTTCCGAACGGAAGGCCATTTCACTAACATTTGCTGAATGTTACGTGTAACACTCATAAGTAAAATTATGAGATAACCCGTTAACGCCGGGGATGCATATGTACATGTTTTTTTTTTTAATTAATGATTATTTACACGTAGATAACCTAGTTTGTTTAGTCCCCAAAGACTAGTTACTAAGCCTACTTAACCACACCTATTCACCTCATTTGTTTAAATTTCTCGGGAAAAACTTTTTTTTCTTTTCTTTTCGTTACTGTTATTACATGTTCTCGAAGTTATGATAGATTAAGTAATAACGCTAATAGCGGTGATAATAACAATAGAAATAAATCATACTCCTGTCAAGTAACAATAGTAATAATAACGTTAATATCTTGTTATCAAAACAAGTTGATTCTCCTTCAAAAAAAAGTAATTACGTTTTTAATTACTCTCAATGTTTGGTATTAGGATTAATGTTGTGAGTTCTATATATTTTTTTATTATGCAATATTTTCTATGTTGAAAAAATGGGCAGCAAGTTAATATGAGTTGACAACAGTGTTACGACACAGTTGCCAAACGTCAATTTTAGGAGTGACTTAATTAAAGGGAATAAAAGAGGAAACATGAAATGCAATACAAACATTTATTTGTAACAATTTTTCTTAAACAAAATAATTCTTTCACAAAATAAATTTCCAAATTTATCTACCATAGGCTTGTGACAATTCTGCTCTAACGATTATGCCACTTATGCACTTAAAGTTCATGCACATAAGTATGCACTTCATGACCTCAAAACATGCCGTTTAAGCTCTATTTCATGCCTCTATGAGTTGCATTTAAAATAGTTACTCCATAATTTTCTACTAAATCAAAGTTTTCTATGTAGGGTTGTGACAATTTGCAAAATGCATAACTGAATAAGCTACATCAAATTTAACGTCAGTGCATATGCCGTATCGTTAGAGCATATGCGGTTATGATACAGCATAGGCAATATTGTTGCCGCATATGTATTCATATTGGAGCATGTGTAATTTCGTATTTTTATGCCTGGTAGTAATTGAATTGTAAATTAGCGACGGGCCGTCTGATATAAAAATCTACATCAAACACCAAGAAGAAGATTTCAACCTCATATCATCCCACGTAAAATTAGAAGATAAAAAAACACGTTTTTTTTGTGTGAACAACCAAAATATTGGTGAAATTCACACTTTACCCCATACTTTTAGCACACTTTTCCAAGGGAACTAGCGCACGAAACCGCAAACAACCAAACGGTCAATAATACCGGCCGATTGTGCTCTTCTTCGTTGTAATTATTAAATCTTTTGAGTTTTAGGCATCATGCCAAAAAAATTGCAAAATCTAACACCCAGAAAGCTGCAGATTTGGTGAAGGAATTTGAGTGCTTCATTGTAAAAGAAGATAAATTAACTTGGAAATACTGCGCAACAAACAGGTATTATTTATATATGTTTTTTATATGAAACCGTATCATTAATACATTGTTATCTGGTATATTATAAAGCTTTTATACACAATGATAAACTTTTTTAATCATTTTTAACTTATAGATTACTTAAATTTGTTAATACATAGACACATAAATGAATATATTATGCAATAATAGCAAGGACCGGAATCGTTAAAATGTTTGTTTCGTCCCATAACTAGTATTTTTAGGCTCTAACTTATTGGAAAATCATTATTAGATTTGAAACTCTCATGTGATACGTAAAGTAATAAACATTTTCTTAGATTCCAGTTTCAAGAAAGTTTTATGCAGTGCAGCATTTGAAAACCAGTGCGCATGAAAAACAAAACAAAAAAAAAAAAAAAAAGTTCACCGAAGAAGCTGGTGCTGAGACCAATCCGCCTCCAATAACAATGACAATACTAACAAAAATAAATTTAACAGTGATCTTTGCTATGCTATGTTGTCTGCAGACATTCCACTAAACAAGTTGAGTAACACCATATGCAATAATTTCTTATCAACCTCTGCAGTGAAAAAGCAGAACGCATTAACTCCAAAAATGCGATTTTTATGAATTTGGTATCTGTGGAATCGTCATTTAAAGACGAACTTTGATACAATCATCATGGTGTCTGAATGTCAATAAAGGTATGGTCCTATACTAGGCACAACATACCTAACCAAACAACTTTAAGAAAATATCAAGTTTCTTCCTTGTGCGACAAAACCATCGCAATACTGAGACAGAAAGCTGGTGGTCGGAAGATTTGGGTGTCGTTGGATGAGACCAGCGATGTTGAGCAAAGGCATATCGTATGCTTTATTTTCGGTATTCTGGGCGATGGGACCGAAGTAGGTAAATTGTACCTTGGGAATGTTTCCATTTTAGGGGAAAAAAAAGTAAATCATTCAAAAAGTGGTAGGTTATTTCATCGATTCTTTAATGAAAATTTGGCCGGAGCAGATTCTGTATGAAAACGTTAGTTATGCTGGTAGTCACTGATGTTGCAGCTTATCTGTGCAAACCGATGAGAGCATTACGAGTTTTGCACAACAATATGATCCATGTGACTTGCTTGGCTCATGGGTTGCATCGAGTAGCTGAGTTCGTTCGTTCAAATTACCCTTTAGTCAATAAGTTCATTTCATCTGTCAAAAGCATTATTGTTAAAGCACCGTCCAGATTTTGCGGGAAGTTTCAAGAACTGGCTCCTGGTGTAGCTCTTCCTCTATCACCCGTAATAACAAGATGGGGAACGTGGATGGAGGCAGTCAGTTATTTTAACAGATATTACGATAATGTATCGGAAGTAATAATGTCACTTGATACTTCAGAGTCTGTGCAAATCGCAGAAAGCCATGAGCTGTTGGACAATATCGAATTGAAAACTGGTTTATGTTTCATTGCCACTTCTTTTGAAGGTCTCTGTAGTGCAATCAAAAAGTTAGAAACAAAAGGTCTGACTCTGTCTGCTCCAATAAATTTAATTAATAATGTCCAGAAAGATTTAAATAGGCTGTATGATAAAGCTTATATTGAAAAAAAAAAAACTTTCTAATGTTTTGAAAAAAAAATCTGGCGTCAGTTCTTTAAAGGATATAGAGTCTGTCCTATGAGGTCAGACCCGCGTCTTACCGGATCCCATTGCCAGAATCACAGATGTCGTTTCATGTTTTAAATACGCTCCTGTTGTTTCATGTGATGTGGAAAGATTTTTTTTCACAGTATAAAACTGTTCTGGCCGATAATAGGCGGCGAATTGATTTTGAAAATTTTGAAGTGTCAACTAATTGTGAAATGTTATTCTCTTGTGTGAAAATGCTCACATAATTATTTGTTAATTTGACGGTTGCGGGTATTTTGTTGTGTTTACTTTAATTACTAATCCCACACCCAAAACATCTCAATAATATCAGATTTTGAAATTGGCTTATGGTGCATTAATTGCATATTTTATGGACTTAAACGCATACTTTTAGTGCATAAACGCTTATTCATGCATAATAGCATATTTTTTTAGCGCCTATAATGCATATTCGTTAGAGCATATTGTCACAACTCTAGCTATAACTATTAAAATATATCTTGTACCAACATTGGAAATATCAATTGTCAATATTTATAAATCATTAAAATCATAATTCGTATCAATATGTATTGGCAAGGTTTTATTTAACTAAAATATTGAGTATAGTTTTAATTTTGTTACCCTTTTCAAAATACAATCTGCTTAACATAATAAATTTTCATTTTTAACACTTAGTAAGCATTGGATATGGCATTGTGAATATAACAATTAACAATTCACAAAAACAAATAACTACATTTTTAGTACATCAGGATTGCATTTGATGACCACATCAAGCCACGCCCACACGGTCGAGCTGTGCCTGGCAGGGCAAAGTCTGCAGACTATGCCGGTATGCCCGCGTAGGTGTCCACACAGCTGTCTGTGGTGGTTGGAGGGCAGTCGGCCGCCAGCAGATGTGAGCGAGCGAGTGGTTCATTACGGTGCGACCACCATGGTTCGAAAGATGATAGCACTGTATTCTATCATAATTGGTGGCTGCATTAATTAAAAAGAAAAACAAGAGATCACAGAGACGTGTCTGGTGCCGGGAGTGGTTGCAGAGACGTGAAAGAATGGGTAGCTCTGTGACCATCCAACGTGAATTGCAAAAGGAAAATGAAACATTGTTCCGCAATTACGTGCGGATGGACATAAACAGTTTTTTATACACTTGTATCGAAAGTGGAGGCTACATTCAGAGGCAAGAGACAAATATGAGGCGAAGCATTACACCAGCAGCACGCCCGACTCTATTTCTGTAAACAAAACACCTTATACATTCCACAGACATCCATGTGATTTATATATATCAATCAAAGTTATAGTGTCTTGACGTGACCAACATGCACTTGTACTCGGTGTGGACATGGTGTACGAATAACGTGGTAGTCAGTGGATCTGCCTGCACCTTACCTCTCGTGCGTTTGGCAGTGACGGAACACCTCGATTCACTGCCCTCTATTGGCACCGGGAGCGGACAGTTTGGTGGTTTGCCCGCTGAAACTGCTCATACAAGGGCAGAGCCTTCGTGTACGACGGGCACTGCTCGACCGTGTGGACGTGGCTTTATACTTTATAGTTTTCAAAGTTGAAACATCTCCTGTTTGCAGCTAACACAGTTTTATACACCGAGAGCACTCTCTCAACATCGCACGACACGACTGGTGCATACAAGAATGCTGTCAAATTAGAAGGAGACAGTTGATTCACGTATTCGTCTTTCTCAACGTTATTCCCTTTGTCAGACAATCATTAATTTATGATTTTCAGACTAGAGTATTCTTTGTTCTTAATTAATACATTGTTAAATTTATCCGCAAATGTTTTCTCATATAATGCATTTAAGTTTACCTTGACATCTTCAACTATTTGCAGTGCATTAGAAAGTGCTAATCCTCTCTTCTCTAGTTTTCCAATTGCAGTTGATATTATGGTAAAGTTGTTCGATATAAAATGAACATCTACAGACAATTGAAAGTCATTTAATAGCCCTTGTAGTAGAGGAACTTAAATCCGTGCGAACTAAAATAAACCCTTCACCATTCACAGTGATATGTCATACGAAGAAAGCATATGCCCAATCAACCGGACATATGCCCTATCAACAGGGCATATTCTCCTAAAAATAAAAGCATGTTGCATATATGCAATATGCATTTAAAAATAAATGCATGCAGCATACATGCTTCATGCATTTCATGCCGTGTCACAAGCCTAATCTACCAGCATGTATTTCTACTCGTTGGAATTGACAAATCGAACCAACTCTTTAGTTGGTTCAAAGCTCACACATCCTCCAGCTTTCTCAACCATTTCTGCCGTAATGATGAGAGAGGTCAGTGTATTAGAAGAGAAGTGGTTCCTTTGCTTATTTTTCAGCAAGTTAACTTTAGAGAACAATCTCTCTACCTCTACATTGGATGTTGGTAAAGAAAGAATCTTAAGAGCGAAGGTTGGTAATTCTTCGAAGAATGGGTTATCAAATTCGTCCTTCATATCTAATAGTTCCTTGTAAAAACATTCAATATCCTTTTGCTCTTTTATATGCAGAGGGAATGGTATATTATCGATGTTTCTCCAGTCTTCATCTAACCGTTGTCGGTTTCTGGGTATAATTCTAGGAAAAGCCTTCAGAAGAGGCAACATAGATGGCATTTTCACCCTTGACTCCGAGTTCATAAAACTCTCAAATGAAAAGATGGAGCACATTTCTATGGCCTTATTCTGAAGGGGAGGAAATCTTTTTCATTTCTTTGCAACATGTTATGAGAAAGTTCCTGCATGTACTCCTCACACCCATTATCATATCCTTTCGGTTACTAAGGTCACAGACTCGAGAAGTTCATTAACCTCCATGCCAAGTTAAACTTCTTGAATTGGGAGAAATTTTGCTTTATCCTCGGGATCTATATCTGCAAGATTAGATCTTGATTAAGACCTCATCTCTCCGCATGTAACTCCATAGGATGTCTCGATAGAGGCGCCTCGGCTGCATTTTTCATGGAGTACGTGAATTGTCGGACCCCTTTGTTGGAAAAAGAGGTTCAAGTCGTTCAACTTCGGTAAAATGTAATCTAGGAACTTGTAATATATATGAATAGATGGATCATTCAAACACTCAGATATTGTATTGGTGGTATGCAATTCTTCATCGAAAGAAAGATTTGTCAAGGGTGCCCACTGCTCTAATACCCCTGCAACAGCTGCATGCTATGAAAGCCAACGTGTTTGACTGACATGAAGAATTTTATGTGGTTTTAGATTACAAAACTGCTGGAATTCTTGAAAGGCATACATTCCTCTTGTCACTGTGAAAAATAATTGTATACGTTTCTAATGAGATCTTCGCATTTCCGCGGAAGGGTTTTAGCTGCTTGTGATGAGCAGAGGTGAATAGAGTGACAAGCATTTTATATATTAGTTATTCCAGGCATTTTTGATGTCAAGCGACTTGTAACCGAGTTATGAATGCCTGCGATAATACTGGCACAATCAGAAGCAAACCCAATGAAATTTTCTTTAGGGATGCTTTTTTCCTCTAAATAATTCATTATTATTTAGAATAAATTCTCTCCAGTTGCGCCTGACGCACAATCATTTTTATAAATATTAGCCAGATTCAGCAAATAATTTCTGAAATCCATTTTCTCTGAATCATATAGTCTAACAATAATTCCACAGCTTTTGTTGGTGCTTATATCTGTGGTTTCATCAATAATTAGTGAGAACTCATTTTTTCTAAATAATTCATTATCATTTTCCTTTTGATGTTTTCCTATTTTCTCAATAACATTTTTAACTTTCGTTCTTTTTAATGTAAGATCTTTTATTAAACCCATCAAATGGTCTACAACATTGAAGGAAATGTGTTCGGCGAAAAATGCAGCTAGCTTGATCTCAAGTGAAGCGTCTGGGTCTTGTTCCCTGGGCAGGGTGGGTCGGCAAGTGGCAAGTGGCAGCATGGATCTTGGAAGATCTGTGTCTCTTGATACAGTTGAGGTTGGCGAGGAAAGCAGAGTTGCACAGCCGACACCTCGCTCTGCAGGGGTCGTCTTCATCAGTCTCCAGCCAATCCTGAAAGTCTTCGTCGTCGAGCCAAGCAGACCTGAACTTTCTCTTTGGGGCCATCTAATTGGTAAGAATCATAAGTTAACAGAACATTCAATAGCGATTATGGCAATGATATTGCAACTTTTCAATTTCCAGCACTCTTTCCCCTACTCTAAGTCAGTACTTACTTTCACAAGACGTTTTGATGAACTTAATTGATCCAACTAAACTAAACTTTGGGAGGAGAGATCCGTTGACGGGCGGACGGAAGACGGGATGAGATACTTTCTTTTCTTCTTTCTTTGTTGGATTTATTGGCTATCAACCAGCGGCACATGTCAAGGTCATTAAGCCAATGATTCCATTTTATCTTATCAATCTATAGAAGGTCATAAAGTTTTGTCTCCTTTAGAAAAGTGATTACTTTACTGATTATTTTTTCATTGTCAGATAATACATTTTTTATAATAAATTCTATATTTTTGGTTTGTAAATAATTTTTAATTTTTTGTCTTGGGTTGTTGAATTGATGGCATGTTATTATATGGTTTATGGATAAATTTCTATTGCAGTGTTGGCATTGAGGAGGGAATCTTTTTTCTATGTAGGGAGTGAGGTGGGTCATTCTTGTTGAATTTATCCTGAGGCGGGCCAACACCACCTCCTCCCTTCTGTCTTTTCTGTGGGCTGTGTCCCACATTTTAATTTCTTCTTTGGTTTTGTTATTTATTGTGAGGTCGGTCCACTCACTCTGCCACAGGAGATGGATTTTTGCTTTTATAAAAGAGACAAAACACCTGAGATCTGTGCGGACAATGCCAGGCTCCAGATCACCAGTCGACCCGGCTAATTTGTCAGCCTGATCATTGCCATGGATACCCGAGTGTCCAGGTACCCATATCAGCTTAATTGATTTATTGGCACTATGTAACTTACGAATGATATTACCCTGTATTTAATTTTTGGTGGTTTCTAAGGATTTAATTGCTTTAAGTGAACTTAGTGAGTCTGAAAAAATGACTATTCTATCGTGGGTCGTCGATAGGGCAAAATCTAAAGCTTTGTCTATTGCAAAAAGTTCAGCAAGAAAGATCGATGTATGATTCGGCACTCTGAATCTCAACTGGCATTCAGTCGACCATACGCCCGCTCCCACACACTCGTCTGTCTTGGACCCGTCGGTATATAAATGAAAAAAGGAAAGATGTTTAATTAGGATCTCTCTGAACC
>NW_028234428.1:33203761-33216261 GCF_977035675.1 Penaeus japonicus
AGGGTTCATCAACTTAGTGTGTGCCATCGCTCTATAGAGACAGTGCTTGCTAGAGACCATGGATGGGTGCCATTCAAGGCTCTCTCTCCTGCTGGTGCTAGGAAAAAGTGGTGCCATCTAGGTTTTGGACATTAAGTTAGCGCGATATTACGGTAATAATAGTAATTATGACTGCAGTAGCCATCATCACTCATTCCTTTTTCATTGCAAAATAAAATAGCAGTGATCCAAAATCCCCGAACGTCATGTACGTCATGACGCCCGTCGTCAGGCCAAAGCTCCTACGTCATGTATGTCATGACACCCGTACGCAATGGGTTAATGTAATTTGACATTCCAGTTAGCTAACTCGTGGATTGGAAGTCTCTCTGAGAGGCTTACAGCTTCCATCAACCTCACCTTATAAATGAGTGAGAGCAGGTTTACCTATCTTCTGATGATGCCCTTCTAACTGATTTCAAAAAGATATCATAGGAAAGATATTGGGCTCAATTTGGTAAAGATTTCCTAGTATGCCATGCAGCCATGAAAGTATTAATATTATTTAGTAACAACCTCTCATCCTTGGCAGAGATCACATACATATAATTTTCCCCAAGTAGAAAGGCACCAACAGTAGCTGCATAAGATACAAAAAAAAAATAATATATATGGTACATTTAAATTCTTAGAATTCAAGATTATGTTTTATTTGGAAGTGTCAGTGTTTTTGTTTCACGTTTAACAAGCATTTTAAGTTGTTTTGTTTTCTCGTATTGTTTTCATCCATCACTTTTGTCATTAGGAAAGTATCCCTACTTTTTTCTGGTTTCATTTCCCAAGCGAGCTCTCTGCCTGGCAACTTTTAACCATAGGTTCAGTAAACTGGATAGACACTTATCTCCACAAGCTTTAGATATAACTGAACAATTATATCATAAGATCCTTTTATATGGTATGACATAATGCGCTATACCCTATCAAGGTTAATAATTATATAAGGGGGCCCTGTGATATATATTTTCATAGATACAGAAAGTCTGGAGGGGTAAAAAAATTGAAGACCATTGGTCTAGTGGATGTGTTCCTAACAGGAGGCCTAATTTAGCTGGGTACTTAGTTAACAAAAAGGCTGTAAATAAGCTGTAAATACCTACCCCACAAAGCAGAACAGTTTAATGCAATACCTGATATGAATACTTTAAGGTACTATCAGTAAATAATTGTAATGGTATCACATAAATGAGGGAAGTGATAGAAGACTAACTAGTCATATTTTGTGTCATAATACCAAAGTATGCAGTGTTTCAGTGGTTTAACCCATTCACGACGGGGGCATTCCAGCCTTGCATGTCACAATGCCGGGGCTTTCGAACGCATAGGCCTAAATCAGTTAAATAACTGACGCCATATTGCGTCCCCAGCGAACAGGCCTAATATGCGCGGTACAGTGTTGTACCACCCGTCACGAGAGGGTTAATAGGATCTGTGTCCCCCTACCTCCATTTTTGGCTAATATTGGTTCAGTTTTTGGGTGGAAATGTGCTCATGCCAGTTTCAGTAAAACTAGTTTCTAAACCAATCTCTTGAGTTAAATAAGTGACTCATTCTTAACCCATTAGCAGCAGATGGCATGGTTTGGTGCCAAGGCAGAGTCAGTCGTAGAAGTGGATGGCACCGTGGCAGACTATGTAAACCTGCCATCCTACTGCATATATATTTTTTTAAACTGCGACCAATGGGTTAACTCAATCCCGACAGGCCAGCGATAAGTGGAAACCCCCTACGCCGGGCCTATGCAATATTGCAACGGGAACATCAAACTGGTGTGTCGCCCCCATCATTTGGCATTTAGCTGTGTCACACAGGTATGACGCACTGTCGTCAAAGGGTTAATTTCAGAACTGCATTTTTTTCTCTCTTTCTCACATCGTACCTAAAATCACATCAAAAGTACTGTGCTTAGATTGCACAGATCATCAGAGCATAGAATATTCATTAGAGGAAACACAACTGTAAATATTAATGTGTTCAACAAGTACATAAAAGCCATTTCTACATGTCATATTTTCTTTCAGGGTTTTGCGTGCAGACGAGGAAGAAGAACGGCAATGTGACACTCCAGGAAGCCAAACCTCTACAAGAAAGGAAAGCCTTTGTGTCTGGATGGACGTTCAGCATGGCATTCACGGTGACCTGCTAAGTAAACTAGCAGGCAGATCCCACTGTTGCCGAAAAGTTTGTATGATATATTTCTTAGGGGGGAGAAGAAACATTTGAACATTCATGGACTGGACATTGTAATTGCATTGAATAAGAATTTAAGAATAAGTAGAATTAACTTTGAAAGGTTAACCCATTGTGGATGGGGGAAAGATTTGCTTGTCCAGTCTCCAGGATGGGTTTTATTTCATGGCAAGGCAGCTTCATGCAACATACCTTGACTTTTCCCACTCTCTTGCAGTCACTCATTGCAAAGCTAGTACCATTTTTGTGTTTTAATTTTTGTGTATTTTACTGTATTTAGAGACATATCTGATATATCACAGGTAGTTGACTAAGATTGTAGTTTAGGGTCCATATCAGCTCATTATTTTCTTTATACTCTGTGTGATAGAAGTTTTGCTGTTTTATAGGAGGACAAAAGTCAATTTCATTTATGTACTGTCATGAACAAATATTAAACATATAACCATGCACAATGAAGATAACATGAACAGGTAGGGAAGAGGAAGGAAACTTGTACTTATGACTGTGAGTGCCTCAAGTAAAAGGCATCTCTACTGGCACAGGGGCACATTGTAGACACTGGGCATGGTTTGAGTCACCTTCCTCTTCCCATTCTGCCTGCACATCCTTCATCCTGCAGTACTTTAGAGCAAGAGGTCAGCAACTTGCTATGTGCCATTGTTCTATAAAGATATTATGGCAATTATAGTAATTATAACTGCAATGATCATCATCACTCATTCATTACTCATAGCACAATAAATTGACAGTGATCCAAAATCCCCTAACGTCATGTACATATGTCCTGGTGCCCATTGTCAGGCCAGAACTCCTGCGTCCTGTATGTCATAACACCTATATGCAATGGTCATTTGTATTTTTCGTCTAAATTGTTTAAATTGAACGAAGTAGTATCATTTGCATTTTATTTGCAATTGAAGTATGTCATTACTTTATATGGTTTGAGTTTTCTGTACTAATCTATAAATAGGCTTATCCAATTTTCTTTTTTCTTTTTACATTTTCAAGTAGGTTTTGTTCGATATGCATTATTTATATATTATGCTGCTCTGATGGGCCTTGAAAATCTTAGTTAACGATAGTTAACTAAGATAACTAAGGCTGGGTGGGAGGCGAGGCGAGGCTAGGCGAGGCTAGGCGAGGCGAGGAGGTTGAGTGGCATAGCAGGATTAGGGATGGGGGGGAGAGGGAAAATATTGCCAGATGTGTGTTCATGTTCACTATTTTATGGTAATGTAAAAGTCATAATCTTCATTTGATATCCTTTTATTTATATATGGTATAGCTCAGTTGTGTGTGTGTGTGTGTGTGTATGTATGTATGTATGTACATATATATTTTATTTTTTGTTTTTTTGCTATTTACAGAAAATTCTGCACTGGGTTATCTTTGGTTGGATATCAAGCCAACTTGAAGAATGGAGTCTACAAAGGCTGACATAAAACTGGAGGTTAAAGAAGAGCCAGAATATGTCTATGTAGATGAAACAGTGAGTAGTTCCTTGTCAGTTGTGTTTACCTTCTGTGTCTGTCAGTCCCTTTTACTGTTGGTGTCAGTCTCTTTTTTCTCTCTCTCTCTCTCTCTCTCTCTCTCTCTCTCTCTCTCTCTCTCTCTCTCTCTCCCTTCCTCTCTCCTCTCTCTCTCTCTTCTTCTCTCCTTCTCCTTCTCTCTCTCTCTCTCTCTCTCTCTCTCTCTCTCTCTCTCTCTCTCTCTCTCTCTCTCTCCCTCTCTCTCTCTCTCTCTCTCTCTCTCTCTCTCTCTCTCCTCTCTCTCTCTCTCTCTCTCTCTCTCTCTCTCTCTCTCTCTCTCCCTCTCTCTCTCTCTCTCTCCTCCTCTCTCCCTCTCTCTCCTCCCCTCTCCTCTCTCTCCTCCTCTCTCTCTCTCTCTCTCTCCTCTCTCTCTCTCCTCTCTCTCTCTCTCTCTCTCCTCTCTCTCTCTCTCTCTCTCTCTCTCTCTCTCTCTCTCTCTCTCTCTCTCTCTCTCTCTCTCTCTCTCTCTCTCTCTCTCTCTCTCTCTCTCTCTCTCACTCTCTCACTCTGTTTATATACTTGTTCCACTACATTGAAATGTTATCTATTTATATTTGCAAAATTCTGTTCAGATTTTAGGCAAATTGATACAAATTTCCCACAAGGTTTTATCATAAATATTAGTGAGATAAACATGAGTATTTTATTTCTCCAGATATGCTTGGTGAAACTTGAAGAGAACGAAATTGATGCAGTTGCAGTAAGTGTATGTTTATATTTCAGTATAAATATTCTGATGCACATTTTCATACATGCATATGGAATACATAGATGTTAGTTTGATAGGTCATTGTAATGGTAAGAGTTTTTTTTTTTTTTTTTTTTTTTTTATCGCATCAGTCTCACATCGCCCAATAGTGGCATGAATATAGTTTTTTTTTTTTTTTTCATTATTTATTGCATCAGTCTCACATCGCCCGATAGTGGCATGAATATAGTTACGTTAGCACCTTTTAATGAATGCTTACCTTGAGATCTCAGCTTGAGATCTCAGCTTGAGATCTCAGCTGCTCAATTGAAATTTTGGTATCGGGTGCATATTTTGCGTAACCAGATTTTGACAAACTTGCAGAATGGCTGTATAAACTGGAATACTTCAGAGTGTATTTAAATTATATTTAGCTTGAAATTGCCGCAAAATGAAGAAAGCTTGAGGTGCAATTAGATTAAATGATGAGGAAAGAAGAATGTATGCTTCACAAATGCATTAGGCAGTGCTGTCAGTGTCTATGACCACGACAAGCAGGCTGAAATGAGAAGCTTATAGGCTAGAGTGAGTATAGTCAACTTTACTTGCTCGTCATCATGTCATCAAACATTTACAACAAGTAAAAGAATTGATGAACAGAAAATATAACTCAATTTACACATTAAATTTTTTTTATGAATTGGGGACCCACAAATAAGCCAGCTCCCACCCACTTTTGCCCTCTTGTGCTTGCTTGCTGCCAGTGTGGACACGGCCTGGGTGTGAAGGTTCTGAAAAACAAGACAAAAGAAATGCACAGCTGCGTATTCTGAGTCACATGTTCTGAGCCGCAGGATTTCTTTCAAACAAAACACCTAAGCTATTTATTCACCAGTATTTCAGTGATGACATATATTTAGCGACTGATGCAAGTTCTCTTTAATGATTGATATTGGGTTGGCAATATTTAACTTAAACAATTGTATATGGATGTTCCTTAGCTGAATTAGTACATCTGTCCTCCAGAATATTATTGATAATTTAACCCCTCCCTCCATTGACGTGCCATGTTCCCCCACCTTCCACTTGTGATATACATGTTCAAGGCTTGCTTTAGGAGTCAAAGATTAATACTGTCCCTCAGTATCACTTTGTCCGTGCTCGTTTCTCAGTGCCTTCATAAGAGTTCTAAGTATTTTGAGCTTTTTTTCACTTTTGTTTTTGAACACTGATAACTTTCTCCTATTATTTAGGAAGTAGGTCCCACAGGGTGAAAGGAAAAGTCAGTTTCTGCTGCTCTGTGTATACACTTGTGTGTAGGTGGGTGTGGGTGTGGGTGTATGCATGATTTGCAACATAATGTATTTCTATAGCTTAGAAATTCAACAATTATGAACTTGAATGTAGTTGATTACAACAAATGTAAAACACAAGAGATGTGTTTGATGTATTTCAGTGGCAATAGTAATGAAAAATCCATTAATTTCTGATGAAGATTCCTTCAAAATATTTCAAATACATCTCTTGCATTGTTAAGGTATTCAGTCTCATTTACACCTTTTTTTCAAAATATGAACCTAGTTGAATCCTTATAAGCTAAGAACACCTATTAGGATTTTTTCTTGAATAATTTTTGTATTTAGACACAAGTCCTACATTTTTTCATTAATGATGATAGTACCAAATTTCTTCAGATATTTACACATACATATTTATATTTTTTAGTTTCTCCCAATATAAGTAAATACAGGAAAAGTTACTATGATACCCACCATCATTGAGAAAGACAATAGACTAGAGTTGCTACATCGTCACCAATAATAACCACTATTACGTACCTTCCAGCCCAAGCACGAAGGAGAGAGAATCGTGGCAGAAATTGGACTTTGCGATGACCACCAAAAGCCGCTGCCTGGTTCTAGTCAGAGACGGCAGATCCTCAAAGTACAGAAGACCGATCAAGCCCTCGTGGGAACCAGGCGGAAGATACTGCCGAGACCTCAGATACAGATTCAGAGCTTGAATTTTAGCCAGACACCGCTGCCCGTGGCGCAAGTGCAGGTCGTGGCTCATCGTAAAGCGCAAAAGCCTGAGCCAAAGAAGCAGCAGTGTTTGACAGTCAAGAGTATGTCACCAGTAAAGTCACAGTCAGGTACCTCCATGGGTCGGAAAATATTACCACGACCTCATTTCCCCAGTAATATAGGGCAGTCACAGCCCAATAACACAAATATTCAACAGTCCATTTCGTTGAATAAGCCGCAGTCTATTGCTTCAGGGAACGGTTGCAATGTTGTGGCTATGCGTCCAGCTACTGTCAAAGTTTCTCAAACTTTACCCATGCAGCAGCTCAGTTCAGTCACACCTGGTCATGTGCCAACTCAGGTAAATAGTCAGGCTACTGTACCAGAATTCACTTCAACCTGTGCATCGAGTGTGCAGACAGTACATCCTGTTAAGTCAACAAAAAATGGATGTATGCAACCAAAAAAGTCTCTTGGACCTGGAAGAAAACTTTTGCCACGACCTCAGCCGACCACCTGTAATCAAGGAGCATTTATCCCCTCGCAGCAGCTCCAGTCTGTGTCTCCACTTCAACAAGTGAAGTCCATTAATTCTGTTTCAACACCACAACATATTTCAAGTCCGCAATTTCAGAGTATAAATTCAGCCAACATTCAGCAGAGTCCAGCAGCACTTCAGTCTCTTCAGGGCCTTCAACCCGTCAATGTTCAGCAGGCCCTTCCAGTTCAGCAGTTACAAAACATTCCTAGTGTTAGTTCACAACAAGCTTTACCTTTACAGCAGCTACCAAATGTACCATTCGAAAGTTCAACACAGTCAGTACCAATACAACAGTTACAGAGCATTCCGACTGTAAGTGTGCATCATTCTGTGCCCTTCCAGTCTCTCCAGGAGGTTGTGACAACAAACTCACTGGAATCGTTACAATCTTTGTCTTCTGTGAGTGCTCATCATGCTTTACCTCTTCAGCCTTTACCAAACATATCTTCAAATTTAATGCCGTCGCTTCCAAAGCTTGCACCTGCAAACATGCAGAGGCCTATATCAATTCAGCCTGTCCCCACTGCACCTATGCCACAACAGCTCTCTGTGCAGTCTCTTCAAACCATTAACCCTGGAAGTGCAGGGCAAGATATACCAGTACAGCAGATGCACGGTGTACATCCTTGTACAAGATCAGCTGTGCCTCTCCAAGGATTGAAGAACATCACAACAATCACTACACAGGCTGTACCTGTTCAGGGACAGTGCATTCTTGCAGATTCCAAGCAACATAATATTCCAATACAGACAGTACATCCAATCAGCACAATTAATACACTTCCTGTGCAACTCCAGTCTAGTCAGCAACAGCTGCCCCTTCAACAAATTCAGCCAAATCCAAATGCAGCTCCTCAACAAGCAGTCCCTACCCAACAGCTTCCTTCCAATGTCCACTGTAATGGGAAACAGAATTTAAATTTCCAACAAATTCAACCAAAGCAAACCAAACTTTCAATTCAGCAGGTTTGTCCTGTGACTTCGGCAGGAAGTCATCAACTTGTTCAGCTCCATCATGTTCAGAGTGTTACCCCAGATGCCAGTCATAAAGGCATTCCCATTCAGCGAATTAAGACTACCTCTGTGTCAAAAAAACTGATGTCTTCTCAAAAGTTTCAGCCTGTTGCCCCCAAACTTCAGCAAAGTGAAGTACTGCTAACGCCTGAAGAAACTGCAACAAATATATCATCAACTCACCATGGCATCTCACTTCACCAACTCAAATCCGTGGCTCCTGATAGCACAACTCTGAAGTTACCATTACCAAATCATACTTCTCAAGTGGTTCAT
The DNA here is from genome assembly GCF_977035675.1 of Penaeus japonicus. NCBI lineage: Eukaryota > Metazoa > Arthropoda > Malacostraca > Decapoda > Penaeidae > Penaeus > Penaeus japonicus. The sequence continues at coordinate 33,212,063 of NW_028234428.1, forward strand.
AAAAGGAGATATCTCACCAGAAGAACCAAATCCGTCTGCTGTACAAAACCAAGGCGGAAAATTCTACCTCGGCCCATCTTGCCAACGGCAAGTAATAGCACACCACTGCATCAAGCGACAGCATTGGTCCCTACTAAGATAATGACTCAGGAGGTTTTGAAGTCTGGTACTGTTGAAAAAAGCATGACTGTTTTTGTACCTCAAGTAGGCTCTGCAGCAGAGACTATTGCCCAGAATCCTCAAATTTTATCTCAGTTGCAGTCGGCTTCTTCCAGTTTGACTCACGACTATATTCCTGTATCCCAGGCTGTAACAGTCGATGATGATGCAGCAAAGAAACTCTCTCCTTCACAGCAAGTACAGCCTTCTTCCATCACCCATGACAGCTGTGTATCATATCCCGAACAGCAGAATCTTTTTGTAAACAGCAATGTTGAAAATGTTGTTCCATATCAGTTACTGAAGTCAGATGGGTCGTCATCTAAGCTGTTGACTTCATCTGATTTGAAAGGAGAAACTGTAGGGGACTCACACATTGCTCTTGCTTTAGAAGTAAACGAAAAAGCTAACATTGACTTTTTAGAATCATTGGAGCGAAGCCAGGAAGTTTACGGTAAGATGAACAGCACCGTATTGCCTACGAAAAATACTTTCGATTTAGTAAGTCCTAGTCCAAACCTGGTTGGAAGTTCTGGTGGTCAAACAACTCATGTATCTGTTCAGACTTTTAGAGACTTGTGTGAGGACTCGAGTATGAGCACTGAAGACGTCACAGGCCTTCAGGGAAATAGCTGTGCATCACTGAAGTCGGTAGATACATCAGCACTTGAACATAAAGAAGAAACTGTTCAAGATGGTTGGAGTGATCCTAATCTAGAAGAGAATACCATAGGACTTTATCAGTTAGAATATTCCAGTAGCAGAGACATAAAGGAGATGGATTTCACTTCACACGTCAGGGGTCCCAGTGTTGATAGCACCTCTCCACCAGAGAGAGGCAGTGATCAGTCCCAGGCAAGTGACACTATTTACCAACAGGAAGAATCCATAAGCTCTAAAAATGAGGAAGGTACAGAAGAAACGCAGTTACTCACTGTGTCAAAATTCACAGGGGTTGACGTTGACGATCCATTGCAGGAAGTGAGTTATTTAATAGTAGAGGAAAGTACGCCATGTGCTCCGTTGCAGTATTCAGAAGATGCTTCCACCAAAGATTCTATCCTAGCGAATGAAGCCCAGTCCACCAGTAATATTTCTAATGAAAGTGAATTACTTATTCACTACCAGCCAGTGGCCACTTCATGTGAAGAAATAGGTCAACAGGCACTCGTAAATGTAGTGCACGATAACAAAGTGGTTCATCAAGAGTCCCAGGGGTGTGGCACTACCAGTAACTTGCTTTTCCATGAAATGTCTTCCTCTGCCACCTCAGGAGGTAAACAGAATGCAGAAGTAGTTCCTGGACTTTCTGAAGAGAGTGATAGTGTGCGCAAAGGGGACATTTCATTAGTGGAATACCAGCTGGACAACCCGCAGTTGAACAAGGACCAAGTTGAGCCTCTAGAAAACCACCAACAAACTGTAAGTTAACACCAGTAGCTGGTATCTCATTTCCTAAGTAATGGTCTTCATATCATTATGATGAAAAATCTCATTATTTTAGATCATTCTACTATAAAGTGTTAGCTATGAAAGAGTAAAATGTGAGAGAAGATGACCGTCCTCATTGTAACTGGAGTCAAAGATAGAGATCTTAAACCTAGGTTTATCACCCACAACTAGTCTTTAAGACAAGTTTATCAGAATCTTCTCAGAATCTAACTTGTTATAGTTTTGTTAACACTGAAATTGTTCATTTCAAATAACTTCCCCACAAGGAATTTCCCAGCACCAGTCAGCATAAAAAAAGAAGCTGAAAATAATGAATAGATCATTGAGACCCCTTTGAAAGTCTTTACAGATACCCTCAATGTCAACTCACGCAATTGTTTTTTTTTCCCTTGCAGGAAGAGGAGGGAAAGGAGCAGGCGCGGGCAGCAGAAGGCCAAAGAACATTGAAAAGGAAATGGACACTCTCCTGCAATGGCCACGTGTTGAAGAGAGGCAAATCAACATCCTCTGTGTCTCGGGTGTGGGCGCGTGATTACTACAGGCGAAACTTCAGGTCCTTCCACTCGTTCCAACTGCAGAAACGGAGAGTGTTGGAAATGAGTTGCTTGAAGCGAAAGATAATGAGTCAGGAGATGAGGATTAGAAGCTTGGAGGAGGAACTCCAAGAAGAGAGGAAGAAGAACGAGGTGTTGAGAAGGAAGTTACTCAAGAAGGTCAGCGGCAGAAAGGCAGAAGTGGCAATAAGGACGAACCACTCCCTCGGCGCAGGGAAATGTCCTCCTCGGGCGCAGGAATCGGCAGAGGGAACAGCGCAAAGGAAAATCCAGGAAAGTAGGAATGGTCTTAGCACTCATCACAAGCTGGAGGATTTACGAGAGAGAAACAAGAACACGGGCGTGGAAGACGGTGTAAATGGAAGTCTGCAGAGTGAGGAGCTGACAAAGCTCATTCGCGAATTTATGTTGCAAGACGACGTGTCTCAACAGTGCAACGAAAGGGGCGGCGGGCCTGGCGAGACGGGGCCCTTGCGGTCTCGCCTCCACTACCTCCGGGTGCTCCACAAACGTTTCCTAGCCGACTGCTGCAGGGCTTGTTCGTTTGAAACGTTCGCCAAGAACATTCCCGAAAATGTTATCAAGTTGAAAGCAGACGAAGTGAATGTCTGTGTTTGCACCACTTGCCAGAACCCGGAGTTGAAGGTAGAGAGCATGGTCAAAAGACGGCTGCTCGATATTGATACGAACGTGGAGGAAATCCTTTCTAGCGACGAAGCTTGGGACGCGTTCATGAAGACACTGGGGACACTGAAGGCCCGTCAGGCATTGCTGACCTACAAATTTTGGTCCCCGACTAACTGCCGCACTGAGCACAAGGAGAAGAGGACTGCAACGAGATCCCTGGCGGAAGTGACTGACATGCTAGAAAGCGAGTTGCACGCCCTGAAGGCTCATCTCAACCGCACGTGCCAGAGGTACGAAGAGGTGTTCAAGGCAAAGTGTGAAGCCATGACCTCTCCACATCACGCAGTGGTACAGAGCGGGTGGTCGCCCTTGATCTTGTTCCAGCCCGTGGGCGGAAGCGGGTCCCCGGCAGAACCGCAAGGCGTGGTGAACATGCAGTGCGGACGCCTCTGGTCCCAGGGAGAGAGCACCGGGTTCGCCGCCTTGTCCGATTCCCGCGCCCGTTCAGCCCCCGCCGTGTGTGCCGGCCTCGAGAAAGTCCTGGAGAGACTCGTCCAGAAGGGGATAACGTCCCTTACCTTCGTCACCGACCCCGAGACCCGCGTGTCCTGCCTTCGAGCATACACCCGCAGGCATGAGATCGAATCCAAGTGGGTCTTCCTCGAGGCCGACCATGGTCTGAGCGCGGCGGAGAAGGCCGTCGGCGAACGCAGCGTTACGGAGCTTCTGTGTGAAAGCATCGACGCCGGTTCAGTCAGCGGGCTTCGCAATGCGCGGGACATGTTCGACCTCCTCAGCGGGCGCTCCGGGGGCCTGGTACACCTCTATGGCGATTGTGATATCCAGCGGCTGAAGGAGCTTATCAGTTGTGATACGAATGTGTCTTTAGAAGAGGACGGAGAAACGCCAGTGGAATAGACTCGCGTCGGATGGAAGTTAATTAAGAATACTCAGATTTTTTATTTTTTATGTATGTGTATGCAGGGTGATGTGAAGGATTCATGCTGATCAAGTTGCAAACGGAATAACGGAGGGAAGAAAGCTCAGGAAAGCGCACGAAGAAGTCAAGTCGCGTGCTTTCCTGTGCTTCCCTCCGTTATTTCGGTTTCATTTAGGATAATATTAACCGAACCAAAGATAGCTATAGTTGGCTTTCATGAAGTGACACACTGCCTCGAGACCATGATCGCAAAAGCACGGCGGTAATCCCAATTTTATTGATAAGCCATAACGTTAGGTCGAGTGTAATATTCTAGGTGCGAGGACTATGGGCGAGGCCTCGGACGCGGAGACCCTCGTTTCTTGCACCAGCTGGATAGGATTCATTGCAAAGGACTTTTGTTATCATACAGCTCGCAAGTTTCAATTAAGCTCTTCAAAGCTAGTCCTCGTATCCTGCAGATATTA
>NW_028234428.1:33228761-33231261 GCF_977035675.1 Penaeus japonicus
AGAGAAAGAAAAGAAAGAAAGAAAGAAAAAATATATGTGTGTGTGTGTACATGTGTATGCATCTGTGTGTGTATGCGTGTGTGTGTATGTGTATGCGTGTGTTTGTGTGTATGTGTGTGCATATGTGTGTGTGTGTGTGTGTGTGTGTGTGTGTGTTTTCCTTTCTCTTTGTCTAGTGATCCAATCAACGATTAACAACAATAATAAAAGAAATGCAAATCATGTATACGCCATTACCTTTTTTCTTTTTTGTTTTTTTTGTTGATAATAATTTTCGTCGGTAAACCTTGTCATTGATTATTCTATATAACTCTTCACAAAACTAAACTTCAGCCGGGCAATATAATCAGGTTGGTGGAGTTAGGTTAGGTTTAAGTTAGGTTAGGTTAGATTAGGTCAGGTTTAAGTTAGGTTAGGTTTAAGTTAGGTTAGGTTACATTAGGTCAGGTTTAAGTTAGGTTAGGTTAGATTAGTTTAGGTTTAAGTTAGGTTAGGGTTAGGGTTAGGTTTAAGCTAAGTTAGGTTAGGTTAGTTTAGGTTTAAGTTAAGTTACGTTAATACTGCGTTGTGTAATGACGGCAACTGAGTCGCATTAGACCAGTAATGAAGAAATATATTATTCAGCGTGTTTACATTAGCATAAAAGCCTCGAAGAAGTTGGAAGAAGCTATATGCTCCAATGTCGAAAACGCTATTAATGATGATGATGATGATGATGATAGTAATTTTTATTACTATCATCATGGCGACGTGGAAAAGTTAAATGATTATAAATAGGTATCAATAACGGGGTGAGAGATAGAGAGAGAGGGGGGGAGGGAGAGCGAGAGAGAGAGAGTGGGGGGGGGGGAGAGAGGAGAGAGAAAGGGAGAAAGAGAGAGAGAGGGAGAAGGAGAGAGAGGGGGGGGGAGAGAGGGAGAGAGAGAGAGAGAGAGAGAGAGAGAGAGAGAGAGAGAGAGAGAGAGAGAGAGAGAGAGAGAGAGAGAGAGAGAGAGGAGAGAGAGAGAGGGGGGGGAGAGAGAGAGAGGGGAGAGAGGGAAAGAGAGAGAGAGAGAGAGAGGGAGAAAGAGAAAGAGAAAGAGAGAGAGAGAAAGAAAGAGAGTGAGAGTAAGAGAGAGAGTAAGAAAGAGAGAAAGAGAAAGGGCGAGAGCGAGAGAGAGAATGAGAGAGAAAGAGAAAGAGAGACAGAGAGAGACCGAGACTGACAGACAGACAGCAAGAGCCACGGGAATTGAAGCGATACCCCTCCCCTCCCCCTCCCCCTCCCCCTCCCCCCCCACAGCAGAGATTCGAGAGCTGCAAGTTACACGTGGGATTATCGCATTCTTCTTTCGTTTTCCTTGAGTCATTTTCCTCATTTTCATTTTCCTTTTCTTTTTTTATTCAATTCCTCTCTTGTTGCTTTCGCTCGTCATGTTGAATATCGTCATCATAGTTCTTATTATACTTATGATTCTTGTGACCATCATCCTTAACCTTGTTTTCCTTTCCTTTCTTTTTGCTATCTCTTTAATTTCGTCATGCTTCATGATAATCAATACTATTTATTCCCATTGAGAGAAAGAAAGAGATAGAAGGAGGGAGGGAGGAGAAAGGGAGGGAGGGAGAGAGAGAGAAAGGGAGAGGGAGAGAAAGAGAGAGGGAGGGAGGGAGGGAGAGAGAGAGAGGGAGGGAGGAGGGAAGAGAGAGGGAAGGGGAGAGGGAGGAGAAGAGGGAGGGAGAGAGAGAGAGAGAGAGAGAGAGAGGGAGAGAAGAGGGAGAGGGAGGGAGGGAGGAGAGAGAGAGAGAAGAGAGAGAGGAGAGGAAGAGAGAGAGAGAGAGAGAAGAGAGAGAGAGAGAGAGAGAGAAAAAGAGAGGAAGAGAGAAGAGAAGGGAAAGAGAGAGAGAGAGAGAGAGAGGAGAGGGAGGGAGGGAGGAGAGAAAGAGAGAGGGAGAGGGAAGAAGAGAGAAAGGAGAGAAAGAAGAGAGAGAAGAGAGAGAGAGAGAGAAGAGAGAAGAGAGAGAGAGAGAGGGAGAGAGAGAAAGAGAGAGGGAGAGAGAGAGAGAGAGAGAGAGAGAGAGAGAGAGAGAGAGAGAGAGAGAAAGAGAGAGAGAACGAGAAAGAGATAGAAAGAAATCCCAAAGTAATGAAGACACTAGTATCACCAAACTCACTAGTTGCAGATTGCATGATGACCATGCAATATCGAGCGCAGCGAACCGAGAGAGATAAAAAAAGGGAGGGAGAGAGGGAGAGAGGGAGGGAGGGAGGGTGCGAGGGAGTAAGTGCGTTCTGGATACGATCAATAGACACAACAACGCACCTTCTCGCACTCTGAAAGGCCCGCCTATAACTGGCCCGAGATTTACCTGATGCATCTCGAGCCCCGAAGGAGAAAGGAATGCGCCTGGCGACTTGCTTTTGTTTCGGATTTTTTCTTTTCTTTTTTTTTAGATATATAGTTGGTAGCTTTATTGTTGTTGTGATTGTTGTTATGATTGTTGTTGTTTTTGTCATAGT
>NW_028234428.1:33258761-33268761 GCF_977035675.1 Penaeus japonicus
ACTTGACTTCTCCCTCCCACCCACCCACCCACATCCTCATTTCCCCCCCTCCCCCCTCCCCCTCTCACTTCTCCCTTTCCCTCTATTTTCCGGCTTTTCTTTCTTCGTGAATCTCATTTACTCACTCTCTTTCTCCTTATCTACTTTCTCTCTTTTTCTCCCTTTCTCCTTCTCTCCTCTCTTTCTCTTTATCCTTCTATCCCACTCTCCCTTTCTCATTCTCTCCCACTTTCCCTCATCATCTCCATCTCTCTGTCTCTCCTTCCCTCCCTCCCTCTCAACATTTTCTCTCTCTCTCTCTCTCCTTCCCTACCTCCCTCCTTCTCCCTCTCCCTCCTACCCTCTCTCTCCCTCTCCTTCCCTCTCTTCTCTCCCTCTCCCTCCTTCCCTCTCTTCTCTCCCTCTCTCTCCCTCTCTCTCCCTCTCCTTCCCTCTCTCCTCCCCCTCCTTTCCCCAAGCCCTTAAGAGGACAACACGTCACCCGCGCTTCCATAATAGGGACAACCTCCACCTTGGTGCTTGAGCTGTCCTTCCCCTTCCCCCTCCCCCTCCCCCACCCCCCCTCCCACGCGAAGGATAAGCCGGCAAGCCATCCCGGACCTTCGGCTTAGGCAAGACTGAAGGGATTTTATGGATATTTATGGATTCAGATATGTATATATTCATAAATATACACGCACGTACACGTATATAAACGCATGCGCACTCACACCCCACATGGATACGTGTGTGTGTGTGTGTGTGTGTGTGTGTGTGTGTGTGTGTGTGTGTGTGTGTGTGTGTGTGTGTGTGTGTGTGTGTGTGTGTGTGTGTGTGTGAGTGTGTGTGTGTGTGAGTGTGCTTGTGAGTGTGAGTGTGAGTGTGAGTGTGAGTGTGAGTGTGCGTGTGAGTGTGTGTGTGTGTGTGTGTGTATAAGTTTGTGTGTGTGTGTGTGTGTGTGTGTGTGTGTGTGTGTGTGTGTGTGTGTGTGTGTGTGTGTGTGTGTGTGTGTGTGTGTGTGTGTGTGTGTGTGTGTACGTGTGTGAGTGTGCGTGTGCATGTGCGTGTGCGTGTGCGTGTGCGTGTGCGTGTGCGTGTGAGTGTGTGTGAGTGTGAGTGTGCGTGTGCGTGTGCGTGTGTGTGTGTGTGTATCGTACGAATGATTCCTCATGTTATTTCATGAAAATAAATGATCTCACTGATCATTTTTAATAGTCTCTTCCTCCTTATAAATTCGAAATGATTCCGACGTTATTAACTCATCTATTTACTTGTTAATGAGTTTATTTACATAATAATATCTTACATAAATTAGGTTGAGATTGAGAGGACATATGGGAGGGAGGAAAGGGAGAACGAGAGGGAGAGGGAGAAAGATAAGGGGAGAGAGAGGGAGAGGGAGAGGGAGAGGGAGAGGGAGAGAGATTGAGAGAGAGAGAGAGAGAGAGAGAGAGAGAGAGAGAGAGAGAGAGAGAGAGAGAGAGAGAGAGAGAGAGAGAGAGAGAGAGAGAGAGAGAGAGAGAGAGAGAGAGAGAGAGAGAGAGAGAGAGAGAGAGAGAGAGGAGAGAGAGAGAGAGGAGAGAGAGAGAGAGAGAGAGAGAGAGAGAGAGAGAGAGAGAGAGAGAGAGAGAGGGGGGGGGGGGAGAAAGAAAGAGAAAGAGAAAGAGACAGAGAAAGAGAGAGAGAGAAAGAGAGAGTGAGAGTGGGAAAGAGAGAGATAGAGAGAGAGATACAGATAGATATAGAGAGAAAGAAACGTAGAGACCTAGAGATAGAAAACAGAGAGAAAGAGAAAGAGGAAAAGAGCGAGAGCAGCCCAGACAGCCCTCCGTCAGCAACAGAGAGGGACACACGAACCGCCCTCTGCCAGATCGTCGACTTGGTGACGCCGGGCCGAGGGGAGAGGGAGAGGAGAGAAAGATAAGAGAGAGAGAGAGAGAGAGAGAGAGAGAGAGAGAGAGAGAGAGAGAGAGAGGGAAGGAAGGAGGGAAAGAGAGAGAAAGAGATAAAGAGAGAGAGAGAGAGAGAAAAGAGAGGGAGGGAGGGAGGGAGGGAGGGAGGGAGGGAGGGAGGGAGGGAGGGAGGGAGGGAGGGAGGGAGGGAGAGAGAGAGAGACAGAGAGGGAAAGAGAGAGAGAGAGAGAGAGATAGAGACAGAGAGGGAGAGAGGGAGGGAGAGAGACAGAGAGGGAGGGAGGGAGGGAGGGAGGGAGAGAGACAGAGAGGGAGGGAGGGAGGGAGGGAGGGAGAGAGAGAGAGAAAGAGAGAGAGAGAGAGGGAAAGAGAGAGAGACAGAAAGAGACAGAGAGGGAGGGAGGGAGGGAGGGAGGGAGAGAGACAGAGAGGGAAGGAGGGAGGGAGAGAGAGAGGGAAAGAGAGAGAGATACAGAGGGATGGAGGGAGGGAGAGAGAGAGAGAGGGAGAGGAGAGAAAAATAAGAGAAAGAGAGAGAGAGAGAGAGAGAGAGAGAGAGAGAGAGAGAGAGAGAGAGAGAGAGAGAGAGAGAGAGAGAGGGAGAGATAGAGAGAGGAGAGAGGAGAGAGAGAGAGAGAGAGAGAGAGAGAGAGAGAGAGAGAGAGAGAGAGAGAGAGAGAGAGAGAGAGAGAGAGAGAGAGAGAGAGAGAGAGAGAGAGAGGGGGGGGGGGGTAGAGAGAGGAGAGAGAGAGAGAGAGAGAGATAAAGAGAGGAGAGAGAGAGAGAGAAAGAGAGAGAGAGGTAAAGAGAAAGAGAGAGAAACAAGCACACTCACAAAGCAATGAAAGCAGTGAGAACACATCACCCCCGTCAACCGAGCGCATGCAACCGATACCTCTATCTCGCGATAATTATGTTCGTCACGTGACGTAATTGCAAGGTGGTCACGTGACATAATTACAGCCAGCGAGTCTCGAGTATCAAGCGCAGATTCCACGCACCTGCACCTCCTACGCAAACCGAATGCAACTTCATGCAAGATCTCGTCATTGCAAATGTTAATTCAGCCAGCGTGATCGCATGCAACTGAACCTCTGTATACACGTTTTTTTTTCTTGCAATGAGCTCGGGTTATTATCTCTGCAGGACCTTTTAAATGTGTTGTTGCAATGACCTCTACAAGACCTTTAAAACGTCTTCTTGCAATGACCCCTGTAAAACCACACAAACCTTACAATGACCTCAATAAAACCGCAAAAACTTCTTGCAATAACCTTTGTAAAACCGAATGAACTCCTTCTTGCAACGATCTTTTCAACATCTTGCAATGACCCCTGTCCCATGACTTCAATGGCCTGGTGCGGGGAATAAGGTCAGCCAAGTCAGTGACCCGACGTAATCAGCGCCATAACTCACCGACCTAATTAGGTCGAGAGGAGGTCGGCCTGGAAAGGGTTGCGGGGGGAGGGGGGGGCACGGGGGAGGGGGATGGGGGGATGGGGGGATGGATGCATGGGGCGAGGGAGGAGGAGGTAGAGAGAAAAAGAGAAAGAGAGAAAAAAGGAGAGAGAGAGAGAGTGGGAGAAAGAGAAAGAGAGAGAGAGAGGGAGAAAGAGAGAGAGAGAGAGAAAGCGAGCAAGAGATAGAGAGAAAGACTGAAAGAACAAAAAAAAAAAAAAAATCGAAAGAGAAAAAAATGATTAAAAAAAAGAGACAGAGACAGAGACAGACAGAGAGAGAGAGAGAGAGAGACAGAGACAGACAGACAGAGAGAGAGAGAGCGAGCGAACGAGCGAGAGAGAGGGAGAGAGAGATAGATAGAGAGAGATTCTCACAGTGGGATCATAGACGCTTAATCGACCCGTTTAAATTGGAATCAGACCAATAAAAAGCGCCATCAGCGCAAAACGCTTCGTACTCATAACTTCTCCATCGGTGCTATTTATAGATTCGAACCTCCTTTCTTAAAGGACTCGAACCTCCTCCCTTAATAGACTCGATCCTCCTCCCTTAATAGACACGAACCTCCTCTCTTAATAGACTCGAACCTCCTCCCTTAATAGACTCGATCCTCCTCCCTTAATAGACACGAACCTCCTCTCTTAATAGACTCGAACCTCCTCCCTTAATAGACTCGAACCTCCTCCCTTAATGGACTCGAACCTCCTCTCTTAATGGACTCGAACCTCCTCTCTTAAAGGACTCGAACCTCCTCCCTTAATAGACTCGAACCTCCTCCCTTAATAGACTCGAACCTCCTCCCTTAATAGACTCGAACCTCCTCTCTTAATAGACTCGAACCTCCTCCCTTAATAGACTCGAACCTCCTCCCTTAATAGACTCGATCCTCCTCCCTTAATAGACTCGAACCTCCTCTCTTAATAGACTCGAACCTCCTCCCTTAATAGACTCGAACCTCCTCCCTTAATAGACTCGAACCTCCTCCCTTAATAGACTCGAACCTCCTCCCTTAATAGACTCGAACCTCCTCCCTTAAAGGACTCGAACCTCCTCCCTTAATAGACTCGAACCTCTTCTCTTAATAGACTCGAACCTCCTCCCTTAATAGACTCGAACCTCCTCCCTTAATAGACTCGAACCTCCTCCCTTAAAGGACTCGAACCTCCTCCCTTAATAGACTCGAACCTCCTCCCTTAATAGACTCGAACCTCTTCTCTTAATAGACTCGAACCTCCTCTCTTAATAGACTCGAACCTCCTCCCTTAATAGACTCGAACCTCCTCCCTTAATAGACTCGAACCTCTTCTCTTAATAGACTCGAACCTCTTCTCTTAATAGACTCGAACCTCCTCTCTTAAAGGACTCGAACCTCCTCCCTTAACAGACTCGATCCTCCTCCCTTAATAGACTCGAACCTCCTCCCTTAATAGACTCGAACCTCCTCCCTTAATAGACTCGAACCTCCTCCCTTAATAGACTCGAACCTCCTCCCTTAATAGACTCGAACCTCCTCTCTTAAAGGACTCGAACCTCCTCCCTTAACAGACTCGATCCTCCTCCCTTAATAGACTATAACCTCCTCCCTTAATAGACTCGAACCTCCTCCCTTAATAGACTCGAACCTCCTCCCTTAATAGACTCGAACCTCCTCCCTTAATAGACTCGAACCTCCTCCCTTAATAGACTCGAACCTCCTCCCTTAATAGATTCGATCCTCCTCCCTTAATAGACTCGAACCTCCTCTCTTAATAGACTCGAACCTCCTCCCTTAATAGACTCGAACCTCCTCTCTTAATGGACTCGAACCTCCTCCCTTAATAGACTCGATCCTCCTCCCTTAATAGACTCGAACCTCCTCCCTTAATAGACTCGAACCTCCTCCCTTAATAGACTCGAACCTCCTCCCTTAATAGACTCGAACCTCCTCTCTTAAAGGACTCGAACCTCCTCCCTTAATAGACTCGAACCTCCTCCCTTAATAGACTCGAACCTCCTCCCTTAATAGACTCGAACCTCCTCCCTTAATAGACTCGAACCTCCTCCCTTAATAGACTCGAACCTCCTCCCTTAATAGACTCGAACCTCCTCCCTTAATAGACTCGAACCTCCTCCCTTAATAGACTCGAACCTCCTCCCTTAATAGACTCGAACCTCCTCCCTTAATAGACTCGAACCTCCTCCCTTAATAGACTCGAACCTCCTCCCTTAATAGACTCGAACCTCCTCTCTTAAAGGACTCGAACCTCCTCTCTTAATAGACTCGAACCTCCTCCCTTAATAGACTCGAACCTCCTCTCTTAATAGACTCGAACCTCCTCTCTTAAAGGACTCGAACCTCCTCCCTTAACAGACTCGATCCTCCTCCCTTAATAGACTCGAACCTCCTCCCTTAATAGACTCGAACCTCCTCCCTTAATAGACTCGAACCTCCTCCCTTAATAGACTCGAACCTCCTCCCTTAATAGACTCGAACCTCCTCCCTTAATAGACTCGAACCTCCTCCCTTAATAGATTCGATCCTCCTCCCTTAATAGACTCGAACCTCCTCTCTTAATAGACTCGAACCTCCTCCCTTAATAGACTCGAACCTCCTCTCTTAATGGACTCGAACCTCCTCCCTTAATAGACTCGAACCTCCTCTCTTAATAGACTCGAACCTCCTCTCTTAAAGGACTCGAACCTCCTCTCTTAATAGACTCGAACCTCCTCCCTTAATAGACTCGAACCTCCTCTCTTAATAGACTCGAACCTCCTCTCTTAAAGGACTCGAACCTCCTCCCTTAACAGACTCGATCCTCCTCCCTTAATAGACTATAACCTCCTCCCTTAATAGACTCGAACCTCCTCCCTTAATAGACTCGAACCTCCTCCCTTAATAGACTCGAACCTCCTCCCTGATAGACTCGAACACCTCCCTTAATAGACTCGAACCTCCTCCCTTAATAGACTCGAACCTCCTCTCTTAATAGACTCGAACCTCCTCCCTTAATAGACTCGAACCTCCTCCCTTAATAGACTCGAACCTCCTCCCTTAATAGACTCGAACCTCCTCCCTTAATAGACTCGAACCTCCTCCCTTAATAGACTCGAACCTCCTCTCTTAAAGGACTCGAACCTCCTCCCTTAATAGACTCGAACCTCCTCCCTTAATAGACTCGAACCTCCTCCCTTAATAGACTCGAACCTCCTCCCTTAATAGACTCGAACCTCCTCTCTTAATAGACTCGAACCTCCTCCCTTAATAGACTCGAACCTCCTCCCTTAATAGACTCGAACCTCCTCTCTTAAAGGACTCGAACCTCCTCCCTTGATAGACTCGAACCTCCTCCCTTGATAGACTCGAACCTCCTCCCTTAATAGACTCGAACCTCCTCTCTTAAAGGACTCGAACCTCCTCCCTTGATAGACTCGAACCTCCTCCCTTAATAGACTCGAACCTCCTCTCTTATAGGACTCGAACCTCCTCCCTTAATAGACTCGAACCTCCTCCCTTAATAGACTCGAACCTCCTCTCTTAAAGGACTCGAACCTCCTCCCTTGATAGACTCGAACCTCCTCCCTTAATAGACTCGAACCTCCTCCCTTAATAGACTCGAACCTCCTCCCTTAATAGACACGAACCTACTCCCTTAATAGACTCGAACCTCCTCCCTTAATAGACTCGAACCTCCTCTCTTAATAGACTCGAACCTCCTCCCTTAATAGACTCGAACCTTCTCCCTTAATAGACTCGAACCTCCTCCCTTAATGGACTCGAACCTCCTCTCTTAATAGACTCGAACCTCCTCCCTTAATAGACTCGAACCTTCTCCCTTAATAGACTCGAACCTCCTCCCTTAATAGACACGAACCTCCTCCCTTAATAGACTCGAACCTCCTCCCTTAATAGACTCGAACCTCCTCCCTTAATAGACTCGAACCTCCTCCCTTAATAGACTCGAACCTCCTCCCTTAAAGGACTCGAACCTCCTCCCTTAATAGACTCGAACCTCCTCCCTTAATAGACTCGAACCTCCTCCCTTAATAGACTCGAACCTCCTCCCTTAATAGACTCGAACCTCCTCCCTTAATAGACTCGAACCTCCTCCCTTAATAGACTCGAACCTCCTCCCTTAATAGACTCGAACTTCCTCCCTTGATAGACTCGATCCTCCTCCCTTAATAGACTCGAACCTCCTCCCTTAATAGACTCGAACCTCCTCCCTTAATAGACTCGAACCTCCTCCCTTAATAGACTCGAACCTCCTCCCTTAATAGACTCGAACCTCCTCCCTTAAAGGACTCGAACCTCCTCCCTTAATAGACTCGAACCTCCTCCCTTAATAGACTCGAACCTCCTCCCTTAATAGACTCGAACCTCCTCCCTTAATAGACTCGAACCTCCTCCCTTAATAGACTCGAACCTCCTCTCTTAATAGACTCGAACCTCCTCCCTTAATAGACTCGAACCTCCTTTCTTAATAGACTCGAACCTCCTCCCTTAATAGACTCGAACCTCATCCCTTAAATATGAAATTATCCTCTCTATAATATATATATATATATATATATATATATATATATATATATATATATATATATATATATATATATATATATATAGGTCAGGAACGTGTTAGGGACATGAAATAACCGACCGGGGTAATATCTGAATGTTACTTTGGTAAAGGTTTGTTTACGTGACCGCAACAGCTGATTAATTTTCTCTCTGGCTCTGCTCTCTTTCTTTCTCTCTCTGTCTCTTCTCTCTTTCTCTCTCTCTCTCTCTCTCTCTCTCTCTCTCTTTCTGTGTCTCTTCCTTTCTCTCTCTCTGTCTCTGCTCTCTTTCTGTCTCTTTCTTTCTCTCTCTCTGCTCTCTTTCTGTCTTTCTTCTTTCTTTCTCTCTCTCTGTCTCTGCTCTCTCTCTCTCTCTCTCTCTCTCTCTCTCTCTCTCTCTCTCTCTCTCTCTCTCTCTCTCTCTCTCTCTGTGTGTGTGTGTGTGTGTGTGTGTCTATTCTGTTCTCTTTTTCTGTATATCTTTCTTTGTCTCCCTCTGTCTCTGCTCTCTTTCTTTCTTTCTCTCTTTCTCTCTGTCTCTGCTCTCTTTCTTTCTCTCACTCTTTCTTTGTCTCTCTCTGTCTCTACTCTCTTTCTCTGTCCCTCTTTCTTTCTCTGTCTCTACTCTCTTCCTGTCTCTCTTTCTCTCTCTCTCTGTCTATTTCTGTCTCTCTTTCTTTCTCTTTCTCTCTCTACTCTCTTCCTGTCTCTCTTTCTCTCTTTCTCTGTCTCTCTTTCTGTCTCTGCTCTCTTTCTTTCTCTGTCTCTCTCTCACACACACAATATAATAGTAAAAATAACAATAATTATGACAACAATAATAATAATAATAATAGTAATAATAATAATAATAATAATAACAATAACAACAATAATAATGCTGAGGATGATAGTGATGGTGATGCTGATAACAATAATAATCATAACAACAATAATAATAATAATTATCATTATTATAACAACAACAGCAATAATGATAATTATAATCATAACAACAACAATAATAATTATGAAAATAACAACTACAAAATCACCAAAACAACAATGATAATGATAGTAATAATAACAATGATCAAAATGATAACAATAATCACTATCATAATAAAAAAATATAACAAAACGTTGACTATTCAGTGTTTATGCATCTCACGTAGTTAATAATTCCCTGACCGAAAAGAAAAGAAAAGAAAAAAAAAAACACGAACAATAAAACTCTGCTTATGAACACGCTTTATTTCTATCATAATCATTGTTCATTCCATATCTTTTCGTTTTCGTTTCCTTTCCTCCCGCACCTGTGTCTGGATTATCTCATATCTATCTAGCTTTTTTATCTAATTTACTCTTGCAATATATTTTTTGGGGGTTAGCATCATGATTATCATTATTATTATTGATATCGCCATCATCATCTTTATATATATATATATATATATATATATATATATATATATATATATATATATATATATATATATATATATATATATATATATATATATATATATATATATATATATTGTGATGACAAATATTAGATCTACAATCTAAAAAAAAGAAAAACATAAAAAAAAAAATATGAGACTAACCCATAACTCAAAAATAAACAACAAAACAAACACAAAAACACTAGTAACACCCATGCAACATACCTCAACCCACCCCGCCCTCGCCCCCCCCCCCCAAAAAAAAAGGAAACAGATGACACTGCAAAACCAAAAAATAAGACACTGCATAAAAATATAAGACACTGCATAACACCCAGCACACAGAGCGAACCGGACATTCTTTCGGTGAAATATCACTGGGAAAATCACAGTTTGATGCAGTTAAAGTGAAATATTAACCGTGTTCCCCAAAAGAAAATTTCTGTAATTCATACGGAGGGGGAGGGGGGGGAAGAGAGAGAGAGAGAGAGAGAGAGAGAGAGAGAGAGAGAGAGAGAGAGAGAGAGAGAGAGAGAGAGAGAGAGAGAGAGAGAGAGAGAGGGAGAGAGAGAGGGGGGGGGGGGAGGGGGGAGAGAGGGAGAGGGAGAGAGAGAGAGAGAGAGAGAGAGAGAGAGAGAGAGAGAGAGAGAGAGAGAGAGAGAGAGAGAGAGAGAGAGAGAGAGA
>NW_028234428.1:33291261-33293761 GCF_977035675.1 Penaeus japonicus
AGAAAAAAGAGAGGGAGAGAGGGAAAGGGAGAGGTAGAGAGAGGGAGGGAGTTGGTGTGGAAGACAGGGAGGGAAAGAGAGGGAAAGAGGGAGATAGAGATAGATAGATAGACAGAGAGAGAGAGAGAGAGAGAGAGAGAGAGAGAGACGAAGCACGAGAGAGAGAGCGTTGGCTCTGTGCTACACGCACATATAAACCCCACTATCTATTCATCTCCGTTGGCACACACACCTACTCTCTTTGCATTATCACAGAACAAATGACGTCCCATTCATTACAAAAAATGCGCCATAAAGGAAGAGGAACCTTAAACGACTCGAGCGACATCCCCCCCTCCCCCCTTCCCCCTTTCCCACCTCCTAAGATCCCCCTTAATGAAGCCAAATAAAATCTCAGAAGGTCAGGATCACGAGTTTTGGCTTGACTTCAGCCTCGGAAATATCTCCGTCGCTCGAGCGAGGTCAATGACCCGTCGTGGAGTTACGTTAACCTGCCTTCGCTGCCCCCTAGCTGGTACCCTCCCTTCCCCTTCCCCCCCCTCCCCCTCCCCCCTCGCCCAGCTGTGCCGCGCCACTTGGGATTCTGCGATCAGAGGCTGTGGTGTTTGTATGATCGCTTCTTTCTCTCTATCTCCGTTTTTTTTCTCTCTCTGTCTCTGTCTCTGTTTTCTTCTTCTCTGATTCTCTCTTTCTCTTTCTCTCATTTATCATATCTATCTCTGCTTCTGTATCTACCTATTCATACTTCTCTCTCTCTCTCTCTCTCTCTCTCTCTCTCTCTCTCTCTCTCTCTCTCTCTCTCTCTCCCTCTCTCTCTCCCTCCTTCCCTCTCTCTCTCTCACTCCCTCTTCCTCCCCCCCCCCTCTCTCTCTCTGTCTCTCTGTTTCTGTCTTTCTATCTCCGCTCCCCCCCTCTCTTTCTCTCTCTTCTTTTACTCTCTCTCTCCTCTCCTGTTTCTGTCACTATCTCTCTTCCCGTCTCTCTTTCTGTTATTTTCCTCTCTCTCTCTTTGTCACTCTTCTCTGTTTCTCTCCTCTCTCTCTCTCTCCCTCTCTCCTCTCTCTCTCTCTCTTTCTCTCTTTCTCTCTCTCTCTTTTCTCCTCTCTTCTCTCTCATCATATCTTCTCGTCCTTCTCTCCTCTCTCTCTCCTCCACATCATCCCATCTCCTCTCTCTTCCCTTCATCATATCTCTCTCTCTCTCGCTCTCCTTCTGTCTCTCCTTCTCCTCCTATTTCCCTCTCCCCCTCTCTCCCTCCCTCTCCTTCTCCCCTCTCTCCCTCTCTCCCTCCCTCCGTCTCCCTCTCCTCCTCCCTTCCCCTTCCCATCCCCCGCTCTTCCCTCTCCCTCCGTCTCTCCTCCCTAACTTTCCCCATTCCCCCTCTCTCTCTCCGTCTCTCATATCCTCTCCCTCCCTTTTCTTCCCTTCCTTCTCCCCTCTCTCCCTCCCTTAACCCTTCTTCCCCATTCCACCTCCCCCTCCCCCCATTCCCCCTCTCTCTCCCTCCGTCTCCCTCCTACTCCCTCTTCCCCTCCCTTTTCCCCTTCCCTTCCTTCTCCCCCTGTCTCCCTCCCTTTCCCCCTTCCCTTCCCTCTCCCCCTCTCTCCCTCCCCTACTCCTCCCCCATTCCCCCTCTCTCTCCCTCCGTCTCCCTCTCCCCCTGTCTCCCTCCCCTAACCCTTCCCCCACAATATCATTCCCGTCTCCCATTTTTTTCCCCACTCTCTCCCTAAACCCTTCCCCCACTCCCTCTTCCTCCTTCCCCACCATCCCCTCCTTCTCTTCTAGCCTCTCCCTCCTCACCCCTCACTTCTCTTAACCCTCCCCTTTCCCTCCCCCTCCCTCTCCCTCCGTCTCCTCCCACTCCCTCTACCCCTCCCTCTTCCCCTTCCCTCTCCCCCTCTCTTCCTCCCCTCCTCCTCCCCCTTCCCCCTCTCTCTCCCTCCGTCTCCCTCTCCCCCCTCTCTCCATCACACAACACACGACCTTGTAATAAGGACATGTATTTTCCCAGCGTAGAAGAGTCTCGAGTGAATTACTGTTTCCAAGTGTATGTGAGATTCATGGCTGAGTGCGGTGTACACATTTGGCTGCTGTTTCCTGTCCAAAAGGAAATGTAATAATACTTTTTTTCCCCTCTCTATCTTGTTTGTGTGTTCAGTTGAGTTCAATAAACAAGCGGCACATAGTCTCCAATGCGCCTCGCGTCCCCTCCACCAAAAGGACTTTGTTTTTATTGCTTGCTCCTGATTTTAATGCTTGACTGTTGTCGTGTCACGCGAATTATAATCTTGTTATGATAATCATGCTTCTTGTCGCGATAATCATGCTGTGAAGCAATACGATCAAACACCTAAATTACGACGAAACGACAAGAGTATTGCCCACTGACAGAGCACCGAAATACGCAAACAGGAAACATCACAGGTCGGACGTAAATAAGGACGACAGCTGGTACAAAAAAAAAGAAAAAAAGAAAAAAAAAGAAGAAAATATATAA
>NW_028234428.1:33318761-33321261 GCF_977035675.1 Penaeus japonicus
AATGCAGTAACGCATTTAATATAGAAATACAAATTTTACCTAGGAATATATGGAATTGTCTGTAAAACCTCGCTATCACTGCTCTGCTATGAGCACATAGGTGATCTCCATGATGGATGCAAGGCATTTAGTGGGTCGTGTGGTCTATTGGATTAAAGGCCGGGCCTGTCAATCTGACGGCTCGGGTTCTAGTCCTGGTCAGGGAGGTAAAATTTGTATATATATATATATATATATATATATATATATATATATATATATATATATATATATAAACACATTTTCGTGTTATCATTTTACCTGTGTTATATTTATCGCCAACCCTTTTTATCTTATGCACTCTGTGAGATACAAAGGATAGTAGAATAATAAATACCAGTTTTCATTCCAATATCTAGTTATATTCGAAAGGAAAAAAGACCAGTGAGTAAAGAAAAGGATAAGGAAAAGGGTGTTTTCGCTCTCACGCCATTACAAACCCACAAGATACATGTAAATAAGTGTGAGGCAGGCGTCGCGTCAATGGGCGGGAGGCAAAGTAGAACCAGACGGTGTGCCTTTCCGTCGCGCTCACTTCTCGGCGCTGTTGTCGGCGGATGAGTCGGAGTGACCACTTCCGTAGGCAGGTCGTCCTCTTAGTCCACCGAAGTGGCCGGCGTGGAACAAAAAGTCGTCTCGCTCCACGAAACGCGTCACCGGGGCGGCTTCGGCGCGGACGAAGCCAGCTCCCACGGCAGGAGCAGAGACAGACCCAAGCTGAAGGAAACGCGTTTCCACTTCCCGACGCGGTGCAGCAACAGCTTCCAGCTGGACGAAACGAGGAGCAGCAGGAGCGGCCTCGACTTGGACGAAACGAGTTTCAACTTCACGGCGAGGAGCGGGAATGGCACTCGCTTGGACGAAACGAGTTTCAACTTCACGGCGAGGAGCGGGAATGGCACTCGCTTGGACGAAACGAGTTTCTACTTCACGGCGAGGAGCTCCAACTTGAACGAATCGAGTTTCTGCCTTTGGCTGAGGAACGGGAACTTGGACGTAACGGGTTTCTACTTCAGGGACATCAACTTGAACGAAGCGAGTTTCTACTTCAAGTTCGTGCTGGGGAGCAGGAACTTGAACAAGGCGCGTCTCTACCTCATGTCGAGGAGCAGGAGCAGCTCCTACTTGGACGAAGCGAGTTTCAACTTCACGTCGAGGAGCAGCCTCAGCCTGGACGAAGCGAGTTCGAGGAACAGGAGCGGCTGCTGCTTGAACGAAACGAGTTTCAACTTCACGTCGAGGAGCAGCCTCAGCCTGGACGAAGCGAGTTCGAGGAACAGGAGCGGCTTCTGCTTGAACGAAGTGGGTAGTCTTCGCGAGCGGAGCGAACCTCGTTCGTGACGCAGGTTTCGTTGCCGAGGCAGAGGCAACCGCGCGAGTCTCGGCGGAAGCGCGAGGCGACGGTTCCTCGCGATCGGAAATGACTTCCTCTTCGACGTCCAAGTCCGAGTCGGGCTGCGTCCGGAGGGACAGGCCGAGGCGGTCGGCCTCCACCGCCACTCTCACCTCCTTCCCTTCGTCGTTCACGTAACTGAAACAGACATCTCCACCTCAGAAAAAAAGGAATATTCTTACTCTCATCGAAGACGCATTTAGTCTTGCGAAAGAAAGGAAGAGGAAAAAGGAGTGAGAAAGAGATAAATAAATCGATATATAAACAGAGAGAGAGAGTGGGGGGGATTCATGAATTAATAGATCGATAGATAGATGGAGAAGGATGAACTTACGTGTATCGGAGGTCGACGTCCCTCGCTCGATCCGCCCCCATGGGGGAGGTGCCACAAGAGGCCACGCCCACCAGCGCCAACAGCACCAGCTATCAGCAACAGTTTATATATTAATCTCGGGTTAACCAACCTTAACTTTATCATGACTGTTTTTTTTTATTTATTTACTAATACATCATCTAAAACAAACATAACCAGACAAAGCTTCCACAGAGAACACGAAATCCAAATCATCGTTGATCCAAGTATCGAGAGAGAATACTCACAAGTTTCATCCTGAAGTTCAGCGAGCAAGACCTTCCTCGATTCAGGCTCTTCGTGGCGTCGAACCTCAACGCTGACTGCGAGGGGGACCAGCCTCGCCGCTCCTTATATACACCAAACAATCCTTGCTTCATTGCGTAGAGGGTATTCACTTTTTTTTTCTTTTTTGAGTCAGCGCTTCTCAGCACCGCTACGTTACTCCCCCCCTCCACTTCACCCCTTCCCTCCCCCCCTGAAAGGTCACCTGAACAGAGAAGCAACAGATGCGGGGGTGATGGATGCAAAGGTCAATTGTTTATTGTTCCAACTGGTGACAAAATACTGATGTATGCACACAAGGTACAGCTTGTTTTTACTCGTGGGCTTTTTCCCCCCCGCTCGTTTCGACCGGAAGAGGCTGTCAGTTAGGTTTTTGTTGCCATTGAGTTCTGATATTTACATATAACTCCCACATGATTCACGGTCTGGTA
>NW_028234428.1:33328761-33331261 GCF_977035675.1 Penaeus japonicus
GGGAACAGGAACTTGAACAAAGCGCGTCTCTACCTCATGTCGAGGAGCAGGAACAGCTCCTACTTGGACGAAACGAGTCTCTGCTTTTGGCTGGGGAGCGGGAACTTGAACAAAACGGGTCTCTACCTCAGGGGCAGGAACAGCTCCTACTTGGACGAAACGAGTTTCAACTTCACGTCGAGGAGCAGCCTCAGCCTGGACGAAGCGAGTTCGAGGAGCAGGAGCGGCTTCTGCTTGAACAAAGTGGGTAGTCTTCGCGAGCGGAGCGAACCTCGTTCGTGACGCAGGTTTCGTGGCCGAGGCAGAGGCAAGCGCGCGAGTCTCGGCGGAAGCGCGAGGCGACGGTTCCTCGCGATCGGAAATGACTTCCTCTTCGACGTCCAAGTCCGAGTCGGGCTGCGTCCGGAGGGACAGGCCGAGGCGGTCGGCCTCCACCGCCACTCTCACCTCCTTCCCTTCGTCGTTAACGTAACTGAAATAAAAAGAGAAAGTTAACAAAGAAAGAGAGAGAGAGAGATAACAGAGAGCGAGAGAGAAAGAGAAGGAGAGAGACGATCGGTCAGGAGAAAGGTTTAATTCACAAGGAAGAAAACAAAGACGATAACTCACGTGTACTGGAGGTCGACGTCCCTGGCTCGATCCGCCCCGATGAGGGAGGTGCTGCAGGTGGCCACGCCCACCAGGGAAAACAACACCAGCTGGAGGTGGTATACAGTATTAGTTTCTCACATGTAGTAATCCACTTTTATCCCTGTATTATTTTGAACAATTTTAATTTTAATGTATATTCGTGTGACACCTTTTTCACATTATGCATTAGTAAAGCATCATAACTATTTCATTATCAATAGTATTCAAAGCTGAAAGTGAGAACAGAGAAGTCATACAAAATTCATGTTGAAGATCAGAGAGCAAAACCTTCCGTGAGTCAAGTTCCCTTTGGCGTCGGTCCTCGCCGCTGACTGCGAAGCCCACCTCCTCCGCCGTCTTTATATAGCTCGCAGCAACAGGAATCAGGGGGGAGGGTACCGGAGGGAGGAGCGGTGAGGGGGGGGCAAGGGGGGAGGGTGACTACTCTTACTCCTTTGCGTAGAAATTTCATTCATCTCCGCTCGAGCCTCCCCCCCTCCCCTCCCCCTCCTCTCAGCACCGCTAGATCAGCCATCCAAAAGGTCAGCTGGACAGCAAACTAGACGACCTGGAGGTCAGTGGAACCTCACTGCTTCATCCGGCGACAAAGGTTGATACACACAAAAGACGCTTCATTTGGGCCGTGTTTTTCTTGTTCATTTCCCGCAGGAAATAGTTTGTCTGGCTTCTTGTGACTTATGTGAGTTCGTTCGCGCGTGAGACTTGCATGTGCACGCTCACTTGTAAACATGCTTTCACAAATACGATCATACAAAGGGAAATACACAGGTTGTGAAATAAATTACGTGGTCGCATCTCTTTTCAGTCAAATAGACTTCAGATACATGACCCTTTTCATATACATAAACACCCCAACACAAATGAATATGTAGATGGAGATTTAGGTAGACAGAGATAGGTTGGTAGATAGAAAGTGAGTGATAGAGAGAGAATGAGAGAGAGAGAGAGAGAGAGAGAGAGAGAGAGAAAGAGAGTCAGACAGGCAAAGACAGACAAAGAGAGAAAGTAGGGGGGTGGGTAAGACAGACAGAAACAGACAAACAAAGACAGAGAGAGGAAAGAAACAGAAAAAAATATCAGAAAGACAGAGAGACAGATAGAGAAAGAGAGAGAAGGGTGAGGGAGGGACAGACAGAGAGAGAAAAAGAGAGAGAGAGAGAAACAGAGAGGCAGATAGAGAGAGAGAAACAGAGAGGCAGATAGAGAAAGAATAACAAAGAGACAGAGAGACAAGCAGACAGCGAAAAAAGATAAGAGAGCAACCATGAAACATACAGAGAATAATAACGCATTCAAAGTTTCATAGTCGAATAGAAAGGGTCTATTTTGACAGATATATTTCGTGCAGTTTTCATGTTGCTTTTAACGTTTTATCATCCCCTTTGCCCTGCCTCCTCCTGCTTATCAAAAAAAAACGTTTTGACCTTCCTTCGCGCCTAATGACCTTGATTCTCACTTGCACTGCAACCCCTCCCCTTTGTCCTCCCCCCTTCGTTTCCCTCGTCCTTATCCTCCTCCTCCCCCTCCCTCTCTCTCGTCCTTCCCCCTCGTCTCCCTCGCTCTCCACCTCTCCTTCCTCCTCCACCTCCCTCTCCCTCACCCCTTCCCCCTACCTCTTCCTCTTCTTCCCTTCCCCCTACCTCTCCCCTCCTTCTCCCCTTCCCCCTACCTCCCCCTTTCCCTCGCCCCCTCCATCTCCCTCCCCCTCCCCCTCCCTCCTCCCCTTCCCCCTCCCTCTCTCCTCCCCCCTCCCCTTCCCTCCTCCTCCCCCTCCCTCCTCCTCCCCTTCCCCCTCCCTGTCCCCTCCCCCTCCCTCTCCCCGCCCCCCTCCCCCTCCCTCTCCCTCCTC
>NW_028234428.1:33341261-33348761 GCF_977035675.1 Penaeus japonicus
TCTCTCTCTCTCTCTCTCTCTCTCTCTCTCTCTCTCTCTCTCTATATATATATATATATATATATATATATATATATATATGTACATTTTATGTTTATATATACATATATGTGTATATATATATATATATATATATATATGTATGTATGTATACACACACACACACACACACACACACACACACACATATATATATATATATATATATATATATATATATATAATATATATATATATATATATATATAATGTATGTATGTATATATACATATATACAAATATATGTATATATGTATATACATATATATACATATATATATATATATATATATATATATATATATATATATATATATATATACTGTATATATATAGAATCCGTTCACAATGGCATTATCAGCGTTTGGTTTTAGAAATAGAAAAGAGCGTCATGTTTAAATCGCGATGATCTTTATTGAAAAAAGAAACATCATTTAAAGCCCTAAATATCCTCCGAGGTTGAGTCTCGTCACCTGCCTAGTTTTCGTCGCTGCTGTCGGAGACTCTCTGGACGCCGCGGACGGGGATGCGGTCGATGGCGGCCACGGACTGGCGGACGGCGGCCAGAGGTTGCGTCTGGGGGGCGGAGGAGGCCCTTGAGACGGCGACGGCGACGGGGCGGGCAGACTCGACCAAGAGAGGGTGGAAGTCGTCGTCGTCGTCGTCGAGGTCGACTTTCCGAGATCTGAACTTGGGGGCTTCCACCTCAACGAAGCGGGTCTCCACCTTGGCTGTGGGCGGGGCAGGAAGGGCTTCCACGTAGCGGGTTTCCACCTGGGGCTGAAGGGCGGGGACGGGGTAGGCCACCTCCGCGAGTCTCGCTTCCGCCCGGGATCGCTGGAGCGGGAGGGGGGCCACCTCGACTCCGACGAAGCGGGTTTCCACCAGGGGTTGAGGGGCAGGGACAGGGACGGCCTCCACCTCGACGAACTGGGTCTGAACTCTAGTTCTAGGGGCAGGGGCAGCCTCGACGAAGCGGGTTTCCACCAGGGGTTGAGGGGCAGGGACAGGGACAGTCAGGGTCTGAACTCTGGTTCTAGGGACAGGGGCGGCCTCGACAAAGCGGGTTTCCACCAGGGGTTGAGGGGCAGGGACAGGGACAGTCAGGGTCTGAACTCTGGTTCTAGGGGTAGGGGCGGCCTCGACGAAGCGGGTCCTCTGTATCGGTTTGTAAACAGGAGCGCTTGCAGGCACAAAGCGGACGTCCTCGTCGTCAATGTCGCCCAGGAAGGCGAGTTCCCTCTCGGGCGTTTTTGCTTGAACGTAAGCGGCGTCCCTGAAGGTGGGCGCCCGGACCACCTGCAAGCGGTCGTGCTCCTCCTCCACCTTCACCTCTTCCCCGTCCTTATCCTCGAACCTGCAATTCGACAGTGAATTTTGTTTAGCTTCCTCGTCTTCTATTTAGTTATTGATTTGATATTCCTGTTTTATTTTTTCATTTTCTAAAATTATTATTATTTATGTTTGCATTTATATATGTATATATACATATATATATGAAAAAAAGTTCTGATTTGTGGCTTGCGTTGCAGACTTACGTGTATTGGATCTTCACGTCCTTGCCGAAGTGTCCGCCGATGTCTGCGGAGCGACAGCTCGCTAGTCCCACCAGCGCCAGTAGCACCATCTGTCGGAGGAAAGAGGTAAATACTAGGAACCTTACCTTTATTTGATGTTTGTTACTATTGATACTTTGTTCTATATGAGCATATATATTCCCTCATAACTTTATCTTTTCTTTACGATGCTGTTTGTAATTAATGAGAGAGTAAGTCTGAACATCTAATCATAAAGAATGATAGAAAACGAAGCCCATTTTTTTTGTCACATACAAACTTCATGATGGCGGATGTACAAAGCGGAGGATCCACGAGACTTTGCCTTGACCAAGTCGAGGAGGTAACTGGTATTCCTCCGCCGGTCAAGCACACTTATATACCGGGAGATCACGTGGGTGAGACGGGGAAGGTCTTAGTCAGAGAAATGCAAGTTTTTGTTCCGTTGAGGTTTGTGCCTGAGTGGCCGCCGGAATTCACTTGCACTATTGAATAAACAATGGGATGTGATGCGGGAATTATCTTATCTTTATTGTTACCTTATTTGGACTTTTCGTGTCAAAACAAGATGGTTGACTTGAGATAGATAATATCCTAACATCGTTTTGTCGATGTTTATATATATCAACATTTTCTGTTGTACTAAACATATATATTATTTTCATATGTCAGTGTGAATTTACATTATCAGTGACATTGTTATCTTTACCACAAAAAAACTACAGAACCTAATACAAACTCTCGAAATATTTAGACTATTTATTCTCATAATTGTGAATGTCGAATCAAGTAAAGTATGCTCACTATCGGTTAGTTGATAATTCCCTTCACGCTAGTAATGTAGGAAAATATTGTAGAAAATACTTCATATTAAAAGATTAGCTAAAAGTGGTGGTGGTGGGGGGGAGGTGGAATATCGTTATTTTTTTTAGAGTTTATATTCAAAGAGATTCTATTTTAGCATATCACGCATTTAGTGTTCTCTCTCTCTCTCTCTCTCTCTCTCTCTTCCTTTCTTTCTTTTTTTTTCTCTCTCTCTTTCTCTCTTTCTCTCTCTCTCTATCTCTCTCTCTTTACGATGAAAAACAAAACAAAAACATAACGATCAACAGCAAGGCATAAATTAAAGATTTCTATCATACTATGTTACCTCCAATGATAATTCTGCTGCCTCTGAACTCCACATTTCACATGGAATGAAAATAGAATAAGAAACAGAATTGACTTATGGAAGGAATTTCAGGGATCAAGCACTGAAAAAAATAGTGTTTCCTGGTTTTGGAAATTTAACCAAAGTGATGGATATGATAATGAGTGAGAAACAAAAGTGAGAATAACATCAGTCACGAAGAAAAAAAATAATAGATACAGAAAATACTTGTTGAGTTTTTCTTTTTCTCTCCAATGCTTTTGAATGATTTTTATCATATATTTAATTTCTGGAGGACTTTCACAACATGTTAAGCAGATGCTTCACTGCTAAACATCGTAATTTGTTGCTCATTGTACTGAAGAATCTGTGTTTATCATTATTTCCTTATCTCTTTGGTACTAATAGTAATTCAAAGTTTCCTTAATTTTTTTGAAGTTTTGGAACGATGTACATTTCAGTCGTCGTTAATGTTTTCAAAATTTTGTTCATTTGGTAAAGGACCGAAACGTTCCTTTCTTTAAAGTATTTATGCAATAGACTTTTTTTCATTTCGAGCGGTTCGAACGAATTTCAGCAGAACGAAATGGACGATTTACGGTGTTGTGATAATATGGTTTAAAAGTATGGACATATATGTAATGCATATAAGTACTTAAATATCTTGGTGTAATATTCTCATCATGCATTATAGCCCGGAGAACCGTCTCGATAGCCCGGAGAACCGTTTCGAAACCACCGTCGGGTTCGAATCAGGGTTCAGTACGAAAGAGCCACGTGTTGTTATTTGTCAATGCAATTCTTGACCCATTTAGGAAGAGAGAGTGAGAGAGAGAGAGAAAGAAAGAAAGAGAGAAAAGGCTAAGACTAAGAAATCTTGGTCGAATATAGGTATTCTTGTTATTTCTTGACTATCGGAGTCCCTGCTTGACACGTGATATGTCTAAGACTAGCGAGAGAATATTTTTATCTCAGAGGAGGCAACACCTGTGTAGAACAAGGGTGATCGATTCAACATTAAACCAAGAAAATCCTATTGAACAATATTTTAACGATGCGTGTATTTTTTTATTTATTATTTTTTTTTTAGATACGAAAGTTGTGATTGAAAAGAATATTACGTTGCCAGGTGGTACCGTGCCATCGGCTTGATATTTATGAATTTTTCGGGTAATATAATATATCAAAAAGTTCCTCAATGACAGACCTTATCTCCCTGACAATTCTTCGACCTTCACCTCTCTTTCACAACAAGTCCCTCCTTCTCATTTGTCCTGGCCTGTATCGACCACGAATCAAAGGAAAACAAAATCATAAACAGATCTTATTCATTTGACTTTTCCTGAAACAACCCACGTTAAGAGGGTTGATCCATGAACTTGAAAAAAGGGACTATTGCATTCACTTCAGAACGATCAGGAAAAATGGCATCCGGTATACTGCTCTCATTTTATTTCCTGCTAAATACCTTTTCTCTGAGTTAAGTCATGTGATTGTCTAACAAGTCATGAGTGCAAAGGAAGATCAGCCGCCGACTATCATGTGAAATGATGCAGAGAGTTATTCATGATAAATCGATCATACTGTCATTAGTTTTATTCATTGTACAGGAAACAAGACATAAATATGTTTTACGTGAATCTTAAATCTCATCACACAAAACACAAACACAGTAACGTGCACATAACAGAATTAATAGAACACTGCCACAAATTGAAAGGAAAAACTCGCGACGTTTCGAACTTTTAAAGAAAGTTCCTTATCAGGCGTAAGCAATCCAAAAATTATTGCTTACGCCTGATGAGGAAGTTTCTTTAAAAGTTCGAAACGTCGCGAGTTTTTCCTTTCAATTTGTGGCAGTGTTTTATTAATACTTAAATCTCATGTTTTTGGTTAGATTTGTAAAAGTGAAGCTCGGTGTACCGACTATTTCTCTACGTTTCGGGACAGAGCAACCATATCAACTCCAGCGTTCTTGTAAAAGGGAGTTAAGTCTTTATTCACGTACAAGGGACGAAGAAATGGTGAAACCCGTATGATTTGCCAATCTGTTTCGTTCAGGGTTGATGTTTGGAACCGCTCCCATTCTCGGAAGAGAGACATAAACAGATTCAAACTTTGACACAAACAGTTATGGTGAAAGAGATGAAATACTTGAATGAAACAGCAAGTAGATTGACTGGTATGTTTATTCATCTGAAACATAAGTTATACTTTTTGAAAGAATTTTAGGAAAATAAAGAGAGAAGCCCGTGTTTTCGAAGCCCAGCGCGTCTCCTGCTTATTTCTCGTCGCTTGTGTCGGAGATCCTTCGGGCGGGGATCACGGTGTCCTTGTCGAGGGCGGCCAGGGAGTAGCGGAGGGGCGCCAGGCGCTGCACCGGGGCGGAGACACGGGGGGCGGAGACGCGGGGAGCGAACACGACCGAAACATCGTCATCGTCATCGTCGTCCAGCTTCACGAGGCGGGTCCTCGGCGCCTCCACCGGGATGTAGCGGGTGACCTGGGGCGTCGGAGCGACCTCGACGGCGACCGTTTGCAGCTGAGGCTGTGGGACGGGGACGACCTGGGCCGGGACGAAGCGGGTCTCCACCCGGCGGACGGGGACGACCTGCTCGGACACGAAACGAGTCTCCACCTGGCGGACGGGGACGACCTGCGCGGGGACGTAGCGGGTCCGGACCTCGGCTCGTGGGGCGCTGTAAGGGACAGCGCGCACGGGGGCAAGGCGGACGGCAGGGGCACGGGCAGGGGCAGGGGCGGGGGCGGGGGCGGAGGCTACGGCCGTCCTGGGCGCCCCGCCGACGAGGCCGAGTCCCAGCCTCTCGGCCTCGATCTCGACTTGGATCTCCTTGCCGTTGTCGTCGAAATACCTGAGCGAAGGAAGGGACTTTAGCTCGAAAGACCGACGCAGAGAAAGCGTAAACAAAAGGCAAGACAGAAGGAACATGAATGATCTCAAGGACTGCTGGAGGAACTCACTTGTAGCGAAGAGAGACGTCCCTGGCTCGGTCGCCTCCGACCAGCCTCGTGCTGCAGCTCGCCAGCCCAGCCAGCGCCAGCAGCATCAGCTGCGTGGGAGAGGGAGGAGGCTTAGCCATGGCCAAGAGTTATGTGCCACAGACTCTTATGTATATAAATAAATATATATATATATATATATATATGTATATATATATATGTATATATATGTGTATATATATATATATATATATATATATGTATATATATATATATATATATATACTGTATATATATATGGATATTGATAGATAGATGTGTGTGCCTGCATACAAACACAAACACACACACGAACAGAAAATCAATAAAAATAAAATGAATAAGATGCGTTGCACCACCCAAATCTCTAGCAATATTGACAACCGAAAAGCAGTTGCCGAACAGAAGAGCGTCTCAATGTCATTACCAGCTTCATGGTGAAGTTTTGAGGAAGAGGAGACGGCAATGAGGAGCACCTGCAACGGAGAAGGTCGGAGGCAAGTGGCAAAGATGCATCTTCGTGTCCGCCTTTTATACCCGCGAGGAGAGGCAAGGTTCCGGCCTTGAGGGGGAGGGGGGGTCCTTACCCGTGTCAGGGGCAGGGGCAGGGGTGGTAGCGGAAGGGGAGGGGGGGAGGGAGGGGAGGGTGGATGTAGGGATGGTACATGCAAAGGCAGAGTATGAATTCGGCAAGGCGGAGACACAAAGGAAAGAAGGTTGATAAAGAACGGAATTCAGGAGGTGAGGGAGGCTTGATAAAAGACACTTCAAAGTAATTACGGATATCAAAACAAACACAAAACACACACAAAAAAGAAAGAAAGCTACTCATACAACTGGAAAGAAAATAAAACACAGGATTGCACAGAAGAGGGTAAAGTAGAAGGGTAAAGGGAAGGGAGTGAAGTCTGTCTCAGGGACGTCAGCTGTTTTTTTGTTTTTTTGTTTTTTTTTTATGCAACAGATGAGTCTGGTCGTGCATGGGGTGTGGCCGAGATAACTAAATGAACTAAACAACTAAATCCGAGATGTCATATTGCTGAGACGTCGTCATGCACAGCCCTCTAAGGAATGGGAATTGCATGTAAAGTATGGAAAATACAATAAAAAATATATACTTTCATTATCAAGATTTTTATTTTTTTTCGTTTTTTTCATTTTTTTTATTTATTACTTACTTATTTATTTATTTATTTATTTATTTTAGAAACACTATCATGCCTAATTATAATCCAGTTCATGAAGTACGTGTGGCTCTTCACTGTATTTGCATGTGAGGGAAAATGACCATATCCCTTTATCTAATCTATCAAAGGACGTGTATCAACCGTTCGCGTAACTAGCCAAATGTACTAGCTATTGCACCGTGCTTGCATCCGACCACGCCCTCTAAAATACCGTAGATGTTACCGATGAAGGAGAGCGATGGGTGGCGAGTTTTCTTTGTTTTGTTTTTTGTTTTTGTTTTTTGTTATGTATGTAAAGCATGCCATATATATCCATCGACGAGGCGGTAAAACAAAACAAAACGACAGCATTAAAAGAAAAAGAAAAAGAAGAAGAAAAAAAAATAGCAATGTACCAAAGATGTTGTTATATCTATTCTCTTCTGCAGGATTTCGTTTTTTACAATTCTACTTTAATTGCACTTTCAATTAAGTATCTTGTGGATTGAAATGCTTAAAAAAGAATGAGAAGATATTTACAAAGACACGACAATATTTGAATTTGCAACTGCACTAGTCTGTCAGTCGA
>NW_028234428.1:33353761-33361261 GCF_977035675.1 Penaeus japonicus
CTAATTCCTAATTCCTAATTCTATGATAATTTTTAATTGAATAATAAATCTCATTCCTAATTCCTAATTCTATAATTATTTCTACTTTGATATTTAATTTAATTCCTAATTCCTAATTCTATGATAATTTTTAATTTAATGATCAACCTAATTCCTATTTCCTAATTCTATAATCATATTGAATTTAATAATTAATATAATCCCTAATTCTATGATTATTTATAATTTAATAATGATCTAATTCCTAATTCCTAATTCTATAATTATATTTAATCTAATAATTAATCTAATTCCTAATTCTATGATTATTTATGATTTGATAATGATATAATTCCTAATTCCTAATTCTATGATTATTTTTAATTTAATAATTAATCTAATTCCTAATTCCTATTTCTATAATAATTTTTAATTTAATAATTAATCTCATTCCTAATTCCTAATTCCTAAGCCAAAGGTCAACCCACCTTAATTCTGACCCTCTGTCTCTAACCACCTCGTTTGACCTTATAATATAGAAAGATTTTCCGCGAGTATGGCGATGGTTTTAACCTGGAGTGCAATTGATTTGCAATGGTAGGAGTTAGGGTTTTTCTAGTACTGAGAACACACTTGGAATTAAATAAGATGGTAAGAATATACGGTACATATAGAAACAAGGATATGTAGTAGGGAAAAGTGAACGATAGGAAATTACGGGAAAAAAATAGAAATAAATGAAAAAAGTTTGTGATTTAATGTAAGAAAGAAAAAACAAGTACGAAATATGAACGAAGGCAAGTCAAAGGATATTAAAAAAAACAGTTTATTTTCATAGAAACACACAGGCAGAGAGAAAAGAAAGCAATGAGGCCACATCCTGAAATAGGGATAGAAAGTCCGTAGACTGAGAGACTTGTGGCGTTAAGGAACAACGGGGATGGAATCGTTCAAGTCTACGGGATTGCACTCCTGAAGTCAAGGGGAAATTTGCCGAGCTGTTGGAATAGATACATGGATCAAATATTATATATATATATATATATATATATATATATATATATATATATATATATATATATATATATATATATATATATATATATATATGTATAATATATATGTATATATATAATTACATATATATATATATATGTATATATATATATGTAATATATATATCATATATATATATATATATTTACATATATATATATATATACATATATATATATATATTCATATATATACATATATGTATATATATAAACATACAAATATAAATAAATATATATACATATATATATATATATATATATATATATGTGTGTGTGTGTGTGTGTGTGTGTGTGTGTGTGTGTGTGTGAGTGTGTGTGTGTGTGTGTGTGTGTGCGTGTGTGTGTGTGTGTGTGTGTGTGTACATATATATATATATTATTTACTTATTTATTCATTTATCTATTTATCTATAGAGACATTTATGTTGATACTTTATATATTTTTATATTCACACACATACACACCCACACATAAACACACACACACACACACACACAGTCGTAGGCAAAGTAAAATGTTTTTATAATTTTCTTGACCATCATTAGTGTTTATTATCTTCGATATTGTTATAAAAAATATCATTATCAATTGATGTTATATTGTGCTTAGCATCATCAGCATTATTATCATCATTATTATTACTCTTCGTATTAAAGGTATTGATTATTATTGTTATCATTAATATTGTTATTGTTATTATTTTGATCATATTCACTAATTCCATTGTCATGTTTGTTTATACCATTATCACCAATAGCATTAGTATTATCATTTTTACTCTTATCATTATGATTATCTATATTATCATCATTATTATCATCATTCTTATTATTATCGTTTATTTTAGTTTATCATTATCATTATCATTATTATTGTTATCATTAGCATTGCTATTGTTAAAGTAAGTGTTATTAGCATTATCATTATTATCATCATTATTATCATTATCATAATCATAATTTCCACTTTAAATAAAACAATATATTTGTTACCGTATTACTTCTATCATTAACATTATGATTATCATTATTATCAATGTTACTCTATTATCATTGTCTTTCTTATCATAAACATTATTATTGTCAGCTATTTCCATCATCTGATCATTATCTTTATCATGTTTATTATAAATGTCATTAATACCGGTATTGTCATCACTATTCTTCCTATCTTATCTTATTGCTGTTGCTGTCATTAATATCAACAGGGCCATTACTCCCATAATCACCCTTGCCATGGCCATTAACCCATTTCTCATCTATTTGTTCATAACACCATTATTCATATTATTACTATTATTTATTTACTGTATTTATCTATATATCTATCTATCTATCTATCTATCTATCTATCTATATATATATATATATATATATATATATATATATATATATATATATATATATATATATGCATATATATTTTTTTTTTTTTTTTTTTTTTGGGGGGGAGGGATTTTCATCTCTAAATGACTAAAATAGTTATCATGTCTATTATTGACGTTGTTGATAAGTTCATGAGCATTATCATTACTGATGTGATTATAGCATTGTTATTACTATGAGTGTTCTGTTGTCATCAGCCATTGTCTCTTGATATTAATTTATGACTATTTCTCGGTCGTCTGAAGAGATAAATAGGAGGATGTATATATATATATATATATATATTATATATATATATATATTTATATTTTTTTTTTTTTTTTTTTTTTTTTTTTTTTTTTTTTTTTTTTTTTTTTTTTTTTTTTCCTTCTTCTTTCTTTTGTTGACTAGCTATAAGGTGTTGTCAGTTTTAGCGTAGAGGTAGCCTGCATATCCACCTACCTACTGTTGCAGTCACTGACTAGTGCAACAGGTTTTGAATTACGTTCGCCAGATAGGGATGTCTTTGATATTTTTTATTGTTTGCATATTTAAGTGGCAGACGATAAGATAGAGAACATTTAGTGATTAGTGTGTTACGTAAATGTTTAGGGGACTCCCCTGGGCTGATGGGACATTGCTATGCAAGTGCAGAGTGATGCGCTGTCATGTCACTGTAAATTTCCTTTGAGTAGTTCATGCCATGAGATCATACATTAGTCCAAACGAAATACCGTAGATTAGGAGTGAAATGACGATTTTTAAAGTACGTTTTGCTGTTGTTGTTTTCGTTTGTTTGTTTGTTTCCGCATGTGCACTTACCGCCCCTACTTTAACCCTACCTCCCCAAGGCCAGAGTGTCGCCCCATCTCGCGGGTATATATAAAGCGGCCACGAAAATGCATCTCTATCACTCGCCTCCGACCTTCTTCGACGCAGGTGCTTTTCGCTGCGGTCTCCACTTCCCCGAAATCTCACCATGAAGCTGGTAACGACACTGAGGCTCTTCCGCCCTCTCAATAGTCGATATTGTTTTGAGTTATAGATGATGCTGCATATCTTATTCATTTCCTTTTCGGAGTCTGCACGTTGGTGCCTCCTTGACCCCGTTTCTGAGTACTCCATAAAGGCACATGTGTGTATGTATGTAAATGTGTTTATATTGACTTGTGGCACATATACCTTGGCCATGGCTAAGCCTCCTCCCTCTCCCACGCAGCTGATGCTGCTGGCGCTGGCTGGGCTGGCGAGCTGCAGCACGAAGCTGGTCGGAGGCGACCGAGCCAGGGACGTCTCTCTTCGCTACAAGTGAGTTCCTCCAGCAGTCCTTGAGATCATTCATGTTCGTTCTGTCTTGCCTTTTGTTTACGCTTTCTCTGCGTCGGTCTCTCGAGCTCAAGTCCCTTCCTTCGCTCAGGTATTTCGACGACAACGGCAAGGAGATCCAAGTCGAGATCGAGGCCGAGAGGCTGGGACTCGGCCTCGTCGGCGGGGCGCCCAGGACGGCCGTAGCCTCCGCCCCCGCCCCTGCCCCTGCCCCTGCCCGTGCCCCTGCCGTCCGCCTTGCCCCCGTGCGCGCTGTCCCTTACAGCGCCCCACGAGCCGAGGTCCGGACCCGCTACGTCCCCGCGCAGGTCGTCCCCGTCCGCCGGGTGGAGACCCGCTTCGTCCCGGCCCAGGTCGTCCCCGCCCCACAGCCTCAGCTGCGAACGGTCGCCGTCGAGGTCGCTAGGACGCCCCAGGTCACCCGCTACATCCCGGTGGAGGCGCCGAGGACCCGCCTCGTGGAGCTGGACGACGATGACGATGACGATGACGATGACGATGTTTCGGTCGTGTTCGCCCCCCGCGTCTCCGCCCCCCGTGTCTCCGCCCCGGTGCAGCGCCTGGCGCCCCTCCGCTACTCCCTGGCCGCCCTCGACAAGGACCCCGTGATCCCCGCCCGAAGGATCTCCGACACAAGCGACGAGGATTAGACAGGGATTCTCTCTTTATTTTTCCAATCTGTTTTCGGGTGAATAAACACGCTAACAATTTGTCATAGTG
This sequence comes from Penaeus japonicus, assembly GCF_977035675.1. Lineage (NCBI taxonomy): Eukaryota > Metazoa > Arthropoda > Malacostraca > Decapoda > Penaeidae > Penaeus > Penaeus japonicus. The sequence goes on from NW_028234428.1 coordinate 33,358,210, forward strand.
TTTCATTCTATAGCTATGTTTTAGCAGGGATGATAAACTATAAAAGATGATACATGGACTCCAGCATAGTACTCATCACTGCATATGTTGAGATAATCAGGCCGCGCATGTCTTAACTCGAACTGCGAGCTCCGAGGGTCATACTCAAAACTTTTAACCGTCCCCGCGTGACGTCACAGCACCTCGTAACTTAAGGGTGGTCCCGAGCACTCGTACCGGTGTGAACCCGGAAATAAGTCGTGCTAGTTCCGACTTGTGCAAGCGAGATATGTACAGATTATGTTTTATTGACCGTCCTATACACAGTATTAGGCGTCATATCAATTTATATTGCCTCTGTATATCACAAATACCCCCATTCTCCCCAGCCACTTGATAAAAAGAAGATAACAAGCAATTATAGGACAGAGAATGCGCTCGTCGTTTACCCAGTGGAGTTGACGACAATACATATTGAATACATGATAGAGCTTTGGGAAATGAAGGTGTCTTGTCATAGATGAAGATCGTATATATATATATATATATATATATATATATATATATATATATATATATATATATATATATATATTATATATGTATGTATATATATAAATATATATATGTATATATATAATGTATATATATAATGTATATATATACATATATATATATATATTTATATATATTATATATATGTATATATAATGTATATATACATATATATAAACATACATATACATTTATATATATATATATATATATATATATATATATATATATATACAAATATATCTGTATCTCTCTATCTGTATATTTATATATCCATCCAACTATCTATCTATCTATGTATTTATAATCATCTATATCTCACTCTCGTTCTCTTTCCCACTCCCTCTCTCTCGCTCGCTCGCTCCTCCCCCTAATGACCGTGGCCTCCAAGTGGTAGTTACGTCTAAAAGGTTGACTGTGTAACCCGCTGCGATGTCTTAAACTGCCAGAGTTTTGAGTAGACTCGCTGTTATCGATCGCAGTCAGTCCAGTCTATGACCGAGTAATGCTCTTGTTACAGGCTGTGTCGACAATTTTGGTCTTTTTTCCCTTGGAAAAAAGTGCTGAGTGAAGTACTCTTGTTGGAAGCACTCAAATAGTTCACCATTGCAGTTGACCCTCCCTTGCAATACCTTAAGTTGCGTGACTCAGTGTTAGACTTTTTACCAGATGGCCTTTCTATAAATCCGTGAAACTGAAGAGCAAATACTCTACACTTTATTGGGTTAGTATAGACAAAGACACTCAACCCTTTGCGCACTGATTTTATTTACCTCTGGGTCCTCATTTCTGAAAAAAAGATGACACACTCAGGCGTCGCTGATAGATCCGAATCTGTTGTCTCTTTTTAACCAGAGGAATGAGCGTTGATTTGAGTGATAGGACTAAGCGAATCGGAAATTTCTTCTGCTGGGGAATTGCTGATAATGGTGATGGTGATGATAATAGAATTGGCGATAACAATGATAGGGAAGACAGCACTAATTGTGATAATGACAATAGTGATAATGATACTAAGCATGATTGTAAACGGTTGGTTTATGGTTGTTTTTACAGTGGCTCTGTGGCTTGATCCTCTGGTTTAACTACTGTACGTGTGTGTGGTGGTGAAATTGGTTGTATGAATGGGAAGTAGGTGGTTAAATCGTGCCCGTTTGGAATGGACTCCACCCCCAACACCCCACCCCCCTTCTCTAGGAGCGAAGACACAGGAAAAGGAGAGTTGTAAAGGCCACCTTAGCATGGTCATCAAAGGACTTCATACTTCCACACACTCTTTTTATTTTCCTATCGGTAGGATAAGGAAAGACAATCATTGAGGACTCCATCCTCAATTATTAGAATTTCAGCCAACCAAGCTTTCTCGACGCCAACCATACCTAGCAAACCTGTCTTACTAAGCCAAGTCCTTTCGCTCGAGCCCTGCCTGGCTTGAATCCTCCGCTCAGCTGGTCTTCCTCACAAGCGGAGAAACGGCCGTTCTAATTTTATTACCTTTACACCGGTAATCCTCTGTTTGGTTCATAGTTGTCAGTTTAGAGAATACTTGAAACTGTACAGCAGGTGTGTCTCCATTCTCTTGCTTATAATGATAACAATATTTTATTACCTTGACACCGGTAATCCTCTGTTTGGTACATAGTTGTTAATAGTTGTCAATTTACAGCATACTTGAAACTATACAGCAGGTGTGTGTCTCCATTCTCTTGCTTATAATGATAACAATATTTAAAAACAGAAACAGTTATGCAATCAGTGATGGCGACAAAAATATTGACTATGATAACAATAATTATGATTATAGTAATGATGATAATGATACTGTTTATAATGAAGATCATAATACTAACAACAATAATGATAATAATAACAATAATGATAATGATACTAATTATAGTAATAATCATAACTATATAAATCACAATGATAACAATAACAATAATAATGATGATAACAAAACCAATAATTACAGTAAAAGTAACAATAACATGAACATCCACAGAGTATCGCCTAAGCCACAAAGACCTTATTATATAATCGAATTCGTTATGCTAATAAGGAAAGATCCATCAACCTTCAGTGTGGGTCAAGGTAGGGTTTCACCTTCGGAGCCTTCGAGAGATACCCCTAAAGATCTGTGGCTTTGGATTGGATTTTGTGTGTTTGTGTGTATGTATGTATGTATATGTATATATATATGTATATATATAATCATGTATATATATGTATACATATGTATATACATATATATTTATATATTTATATATATATATATATACATATATATATATATATATATATATATATATGCACACACACACACACGTATATATATATATATATATATATATATATATATATATATATATATATATATATATATATATATATAAAAAAAAAGAGAGAGGGTAGAGTAGAGAGATAAAGATAAATGTACGTAAATATATATAGATAGGTAGATATGTATTTATACACACACACACACACACATATATATATATATATATATATATATATA
>NW_028234428.1:33363761-33366261 GCF_977035675.1 Penaeus japonicus
CTTATTATGTTTTCTTGTGATTGGAATGTTATCTTATTATGTTTTCTTGTGATTGGAATGTTATCTTTTTATGTTTTCTTGTGATTGGAATGTTATCTTTTTATGTTTTCTTGTGATTGGAATGTTATCGTTTTATGTTTTCTTGTGATTGGAATGTTATCTTATTATGTTTTCTTGTGATTGGAATGTTATCTTATTATGTTTTCTTGTGATTGGAATGTTATCTTATTATGTTTTCTTGTGATTGGAATGTTATCTTATTATGTTTTCTTGTGATTGGAATGTTATCTTATTATGTTTTCTTGTGATTGGAATGTTATCGTTTTATGTTTTCTTGTGATTGGAATATTATCTTATTATGTTTTCTTGTTATTGGATTGTTATCTTATGTTATTTTATGACTGGAATGTTATCTTATGTTATCTTATGATTGGAATGTTATATGATCATTATAACCTCGGTTTAATGTTATATGCATCCATTGGATGTGCAATTTAGATAGTAAGTCTATTTTAAAAAATTGAGACAACAAAAATAAAAATAACTTGTTTAGTGGATTAGCTTTCCTTAATACAGTATTTTTCAAAGATAAATATTATAGATTAATCTAATGAGTATCTTCATATGGATTTATACATGAATGGCTGTATAAGTATATGTTGAAAATGTATAAATAGATCTATAGGAAGCCATAAATAAATTAATCGTATCGATAAATTCCATAGATCATGTTGATTAAGTTGATTACATTATGTTTTTTGAGGATATGATGAATATATGATACACAGAAATTAAATATGTTATGAACTTTATTTGTTTTTTTTCCAAAAGACGTAAAGAAACATTACTTAAGAGAACTTTTTTACGTCGAGAGCGAAGAGAAAGAAAGAAAGAAAAAAACAAACAAGAGACGAAGAATTAAAAAAAAAAAAAAGAAAAACAGGTCCTCCTCCGCAGCTCACTCGTCCTCGGCCGAGTCGAGTGGGAACACGTCCTCGACCACCTCCACCCTCGAGGGCAAGACGAACGAGGCCGAGTAGGAGGTCGCCAGGGGTCCTGCCGAGGCGAAGGCGGACGGCAGAGAGAAGGACCTCGCCCTCAGCGCGCCCAGGGACTCGACGGCGGTAGGGAGTGCGAGGGAGGAGGCGTAGGAGTAAGCCAAGGGACTGCCCCGGGGCGCGAAGGCCGACGGAAGGTCCTCGAAGTCATCGTCCTCGAAGCTGGGAAAAAAATTATGCTTATTTTTTTTTTTTTTTTTTTTTTTTATCATTCGTTCGTTTTTTTTGTTTTTTTTTTTTTGTCTATATTTTTCATTTACATCTCGTCTAAAAAAAAAAAAGCTGTAGAAATGCATAACAGATAAAAATATATCTCAATATGTCAGCATGTTAATGGAGATATATATCTCTTTTGCTAAATATTTGCTAATGATTCTCCACTGCTTTTTCTAACCTCTATCCGTTTTCTTTATTTCTTAGAATTTATGCCATCGACGAATATATGCCGATAAGAATATATGCCCCACATACATTATATATGATCATACACAAAATATCATCAAACATAAAATTACTAAAACATATATTCACAAGCAACCATACACAACAAAACACCATACAAAAATATTCACAAACAGTAAAAACCTCCAGGCGAGATGAATACCAACACATCAATCATTCAACATCAACACCTACATACCTTTAATGACATACCCGTATACTCATGCACAAATACACGGTTCTTCACCCTGACGTCAGTACTTACGTGTATTTGATATCGAAGTCATTATCATCATCATCGCCCCAGAGGAAGGTGCGGCAGCTCGCTAGACCGAACAGCGCCAGTAGCACTACCTGTGGAGAGATTGGGTGATTTGAGGCGATTGGATGTGTATAGGATGTCTATATATATGTATATATATATATATATTTATATATGTATATATATCCCCCACCAAGATACAATTAGGGCCAGTAGGTGGGGAACCCGGCCATAACCCTCTTGAGAGGTTACGTCCTGTAGTGGAATGATATAGGCTGATGAAAAAAAATGTATACATATATATATATGTGTGTATCTATCTATCTATCTATCTATCTATCTATATATATATTATATATATATATATATATATATATATATATATATATATATATATGTATACATATATACATATACACACACACACACACACACACACACACATATAACACAATATATATATAATATATATATATAATATATATATATAATATATAAAATATATATATAAATGATAGTGTGTGGGGGGCGGAGGTGTGGGGGTGTGTGGATGGGTGGGTGGGAGGGTGTATGTATGTGTGCGTGTGTGTGTGTATATGTGTGTGTGTGTGTGATAAGGCGATAATGATATGTTCATAGTGAGCAATTTATATAGATAAAACTGACCATTAACACGTCACGATCCTTATATGAAAAGTTACTCTGATTTACTAATACTCAGAGAAAAATACATATTTGC
>NW_028234428.1:33381261-33391261 GCF_977035675.1 Penaeus japonicus
TTTACTCATCGAATCGCAGTAGCTTAGTTTTTACGTATTTTTATTGTTAATAGGATTTTAAACACGGTTGCACCTGTCTTTTTACTTTTATTAATAGCAACCCTATTTTATGATTATGTAATTTTATTTAAAAGTTTATTATTTATTATTTTACGTAGTTTTAACCGCTACGACTCCGTCCGCCTGAGGTCATGTAACCCCATGTTTTGGAACAATAAAACGAAGTGGATATTCTGACTGTGTTTGCCTGACCTATGGATTTACGCTTTGGATTTACACCAGGAGATACTGAAACAAGGTTGTACTGCCCCTTTTACTTGCCTAGGTGTATTCATGCTGGACGTGTTATTTTATATGTTTACATTTTATGTTGAACCTTTGTGCCGCTTTCACTTTTACCTTTTCTTATTTACTTTGACTTTTACCCTTTTACCTCGTCTTTTACGTCTTTGTCCTACCTCCGTTTTTACTCCTACTACTTTTATTCATTTCTCCTTCGTATTTTAGCCTAGCTATTAGTTTTACTTTCATTTTTGCATGCCCTTTTGGCACTTTTACAATAAGTTTAAGCCCTTCTGGCCCAGTTTTAGTGATTTTCAGCCCTTCTGGCCCAGTTTTAGTGATTTTCAGCCCTTCTGGCACTTTCTTAGTAATTTTATGTTTTCAGTTTGGTTTTACTTTGGTGCCTTCTGCACTTTTATTAGTACAGGTTTTATGTATATTTTATGATTTATTTCTGTGCCGTCTCCATACTAGTCACGCTCCTGGTAGACCTACACTTCCGGGGATTAGTTTGCTTGTGAGGTCGTGGGGGTTTTAAGCCTTCTGCCTGGCTCCCCCACCCCTTTTTGAGGAACGAACGAGGCCCCCATCTTTCTTTGGCCCCTAAGCCCGAAGTCTCCCGCTTCACGGGTGACCTCTTTTGGGTTCCTCTGTCACATAACCTTACAGGTACGCCCATTTTTGGTGGCAGCGAGTGGGACCTACCAGGAGTGTATTTAGGAGTTTCTCTGCTCGTTGACTAGTATAGATTTTTTAAGTCCAGTATTTAGCTCTTTCCTGCTAGGCTAGCCGTTTTAGTAGTCTTAGAGGAGCCATATTTTTTTATTTCTGTCTTGTTTTGTATTTTCTTTCAGGTTTACTTGATTTTAGTACTGTTTTTGAGCGAGGCTTTTCTTTTTCAGCATTTTTATTGTCTGTTTTACTAATGCCCGCTCATCAGTTAGTTTTACATTGTGGCTCTTACTAGGAGTAGGGACACTTTCCTGTATTACTGTGTGCTAATCTTTTTACCCCTGCTAATTTTCGTTTTATCCATTCTTTTGCACTAGGTTCATTTTTTTTTACGTTTGCCATTTTGTTTTTTCACTTTTAAAGTTTTCATGCGCCAGCATTTGGCGGCTTTGTGGCACGCATCACTGCCCACCTTGTGTTTTGTTGGGTTAGCCTGTATCTCTGGCTGTTTGATACCCCTGTAACCGAGTCATACGACTCCTTTGTGTGTGGGACTTCGCTCCCCTTGTCACCAGGCTTCGTATTATGCCTGGACGTGGAAGGCCTGTACGTACCACCAGATCGGCGAGCCAGCCAAGCTCACGTACTTCCTCGCCTGATACTCGTACCTCCCTTCCAGTCATCGTTGTACAAGGTTCCAATACCCAGGTTCAGGACGCCATTCGTGCTGTTGAGGGAGAGGTGACAATCATGGAGGAGATGTTCCAGAGGATGACGGACCTTGTGGCGCAGACCAAGGATGAGATGATCCGTAGGATGGAGGAAATATCCCAGAGGAACGAAGACAGGCTAAAACAACTTGAAGATAGACTCCAAGAAAGGCCTGCTACAGCCGAAGCAGTAGTTTCTCACAGCAATGGGAGCCAGATCCCATTCGTAGCTCAGACTGAGGGACAGCGAGCCACCACACCACCACCTGCAGACCGACCAGATGATGGCATTCGTCAAGCCATGACCGGAACAGACCTTCAAAAATGGCAGCGACAACTGGAGGAGAGAGAAAGGCGCCTGGAGCAGCAAGAACGGGCTCTTCAACAGGACCAGCCGTATAGGGAGGTACCATCCACACACCAGAGAGCGGAATTAGGGCCGGACTACCTGATACCTCATCCTGGATCTCGGACACAGTATCGGGAAGCCAGTCAGACATTCCCTGAACCAGCTCCAAGGTTGACGACGCCTGTGCGACCAAGGTGTTATGAAGATACGGTGTTGGAGGAGCGTGGTCGTCAGCGTCAGTTTCCAGGTGAAGTTCCATACCTCGTGTCTCGGGAATCCATACCACATTTTAAGGGGGAAACTTCTGCCTGCGAACCCCTGAAGAGGAACCAAGAGGTTGAGAGCTACATCCGGGCCATAGAGAACCTGGTCCGGCCTGCAACTAGTGATGCTTACATCCGGGCAGCAAGGGCGAGCTGTCGAGGCAGAGCAGAGACACTCATCAACTCTGAGAGCTTTGACGGTATTAGGGATTGGGACACCTTTAAGCGGCAACTGAGACGTAAGTTCAGAGGTACTTACTCAGCGGCCGACTTTTATAAGGTTCTGTATGATCACCACATGACTGAAAGGCAGGCTCCTATGGATTTCTTCCTTGAGGTGGAGGCGTCGGTCTTTCAAGGGTACCGGGACCATAGAGAAGCCATTGGAGAGCCCTCCGAACTAATTAGGCGGGTTTTTCTTGCTGGCATACCATCCAACCTGCGTGATCTCCTCGTTCTCAAGGATGAGTGCTCACCCCTACAACTAGCAGAAACCGCCCAGAAGCTCTGGAACTCCCGGTACGGCATCAGGCATGGCAGCTCTACCAACCGCCATCAGTCTCCAAATGAGCTCCCAGGGGATGACTTTGAGGTACGACGTCGCACTCCAGACCGACCACCCCGCACCCGTGATCGCTATGATCTGTATCCTGTTGCTGCTGAAACTTCTTCGGTTTCACCTGCTACATCACCTCGGACATCACGTCGGAATGTTTGGTGTGAGTACCACCACAGCTCCACTCACAGCACTCGGGAATGCAGGGCTGCTGCACGTCAGCCATCTTCACCAGCCTACTCCTGTTTCCGATGTGGGAGGAGCGGTCACATGTCACGTGAGTGTCCCTTTCCGAGAAGCCAGGAAGGAAGGGTTCCCAACTTCACTGGCAACTTCACAGGGAGGAACCCACACACGCTCCACAGCAGTCCAGACAGAGATGGTCCAAACAGCAGCAGTGAGTGTCCCATCACCCGGAGGACGGCCAGTCGCGGCACTCAGTGTTGATGGGAAGACCATTTTGTGCTTTATTGACACTGGGTCTCAGGTTACCTTGGTCAAACCCAGTGCGCTGGAAGTGATCGACCCAGCGAACCAGCTCCGCCATCATGAATCGACCAAGATTCTCCAAGGTGTCTCAGGAGAGCTGTTCCACCCAGCTGCTGAAGTAACCCTAAGCTTTAATCTCAGCGAGGATAAAGTGCTACTTCACCGTACCACAGTAGCCGACCTCTCGTTCCATGGTGACATTCTCCTAGGAACCGACTTTCTGCGTCGCTTGGACTTTACTTTACAGTCTGAAGCGAAGTCCCCTCATGGTCAACTAATCCTAGGAGATTGTAAGTTTCCAGTATTGTACACTGATGCACATTCACTGCAGGTTAGTCTGGTTAACACAGACTTTGTGAACTCTTCTGCCAGAGAAGACATGCCTACTCAAGTAGCTTCTCTACAAGAAGCTCCAGTGCACCTTGCAAGACTTACAGAAATTCCGCCACATTCAGGACAATTTCTTGAGGGTCGTATTTCCAGGCTAGGACAGGTAGATGGGGATGTCATTCTAAATCCTGCCGTGACAGAGCAGCTGACATTGCCTCACCTCATCACAACAGCCTCTCATCGACGATGTTCTGTATGGGCCCTGAATTCCTCTTCACGGCCACTTGTATTGAAGCAAGGTATGCGGCTGGGGACTGTCTCATCTGTAGGGGAAGTCTACAGTGCTCCAAAGCCCACCAACCATCCTGACCGACCACAGGCTCAATCACACCCCACGGACACAGCTGCCAGGAACCGCACGACTCCTGTCAGGACTGGCCCTGAGGATGAGCTTGACTTTAATGGGTATCATAACCACACAGCCCCTGGAAATACAGATATTGCTGCTGCCGGGCGAGACAGGTGTCCCGTCAGTTCGTCTGTAGCCCAAGGTCTGGGTATGACAACCACTTCTGACGAGACAGAGCCGAAGTGTTTGGTACAAGAGGAAAGTTTTTTCAATGACACTTACACTGTCACAGAGCCAAATACTTCCACTGAATCCTCTTTGTTTACTGAGGGAGCTACTGAACCAGAGATGGAATGGGACGACTTTACTGATCATTTAGAGAACATCCCGGAGGAGTGGGATATTGAAGATGCTCTCCTTCCACCTTCTGTAGCTGTCGCCACATGTGAGGCTGTTACCAGCTTGGGAGATAAAGATGATGAGGCTAGTAGTACCCCTAACCTTGATCATCTAAGTGAGTCGCAACAACTGGACCTGCATGAGCTCCTAGAGCAGCATCGAGAGCTCTTTGACGGGGGAGAAGAGGCTGTTGGACACATTCCTGGGATCCGCCATAGCATTGACACAGGAGATGCCAAGCCAGTTTGTATTCGGCAGTGGAGATTGCCTCAGTCAACTAAGGAGACCATCCGCCAACAGTGTGACTCCATGTTGCAGTCTGGCGTCATTGAACCTTCCTGTAGCCCTTGGTTGAGTCCAGTGGTGCTGGTAAAGAAAAAGGATGGAAGCCTTCGTTTCTGTGTTGATTATCGGGGCCTTAATGCTGTCACTAAGAAGGACACTTACCCCCTTCCCAGGATTGATGCTCTCATCGACGAATTAGGGCCTACTGATACATTCACGACACTGGATGCCCGTGCCGCCTATTGGGCAGTTGAGGTAGAGCCTTCTGATCGGCCTAAGACTGCCTTCTCTGATGGCTATCGCTTGTTTCACTTCTGCCGTCTCCCTTTTGGCCTGTCAACTGCGCCAACAACCTTCCAAAGGACTATGAACGTTCTCCTTTCTCCTGTTCTGGGTAAGCATACCCTATGCTACTTGGATGATGTGGTCATTTTCAGCCGAGGGTTCAACCAACATCTTCAAGACCTGAAGGAAACATTACAGCTCCTCTCAGCAGCAGGCCTAAAGCTGAATATGGAGAAATGCAACTTTGCTGCAACTACAATCCACTTTCTGGGATTCACCATCAGCCCTGAAGGAGTCCTGCCCAACAAGGATAAAGTAGCAGCTATTGCAGAGACTCCTCCACCACGTAATGTTCGTGAAGTACGTCGCTTCTTGGGATGCACCGGTTTCTTCAGGAAACACATTCCTGGCTATGCAACAATCTCTTCCCCATTGCATTTGCTCCTGAAGAAGAATCAGAAATGGTCATGGGGAGCTGAGCAACAGAAGGCATTTAAGGAGTTGAAGGACCGCCTCACCTCATCACCGGTTCTTCGTCAGCCAGATTTCAGTAGGGAGTTTGAGCTGCATACAGATGCCTCTTCCATTGCAATTGGTTCCTGCCTGATGCAAAGGTCAGCTGACAATTCCCCACATGCCATTGCCTATTTCAGCCGAAAATTACGGGCAGCTGAGACCAGGTATCCTGCCATCGACCTAGAAGCTCTCAGTGTGGTTGAAGGAGTCAGGGTATTCGACTCGTATCTCTATGGGCGCCACTTCACAATCTATACTGACCATAGGCCCTTAGTGTATGTCTTCTCTAGAAAGACCAAGTCTCCACGGATGACGCGCTATGCACATGATCTCTCTTTCTACAATTTTAACATCCGTTACAAAGAAGGACCCACCAATTATGTCCCAGACCTTCTCTCGAGACATGTGGCTCTACTGGAAGATACACCTGTCTGTCAAGTTGCAGGGCTGGCCATTACTGAGCTGTCTCCTGAAGTGCTTGCCCATAAACAGATGGAAGATCCTCAACTCGCTGACCTCCGTCACTACCTGCTGGATGGGACTATCCCAAGAAAGAAGTGGCCACTTCCATTGGATGAGTTTGAGGTCAAGGAAGGTGTCCTGTACCGACTCAAGCATTTACCCGACAGAGTTTGCTACCAACTTGTTGTTCCCAGCTCTTTAAAGAACTCCGCTTTGAAGGCTTCCCATTTGCCACCTCTTGCCTCTCACCCAGGAGTTCAGCGGACTTACGAAAATGCCAAGTCTATGTTTTACTGGACCAACATGCTAAAGGACTGCAGAGAGTATGTCGACAACTGCCCTGTGTGCCAACAATCCAGAGGCAGCCCCCAAAGAGTGCTGATGGGAGAGACCCCTTTGGCACAGTATCCACTAGAGCGTGTCTCCATGGACCTGATGGACTTTGGACCTACCATCCCTGTTCGTTATGCGCTATCCATCATTGATCAACACTCGCGCTGGCTGCAGATTGTGCCCCTGAGGAAGTCAACTGCCTTCAATGTTCATCGTGCTTTTGTTGACCACTGGGTTACTTTGTTTGGGCCACCAAGAGTCATCCAGACTGACAATGGGGTACAGTTCACCAGTGGACTTTTTAAGGAGCTTGTCCTGATGATGCATGCCAGTCATCATTACACCATCCGATATCATCCCCAGGCCAACGGGATGATAGAACGGACAAATCGAGTGGTCAAATCTGCTCTGACTGCCTTGGTGGAGCATCGGCCTAGGATCTGGCACCAGTTCATCCCAGAGCTTAGGTTGCAGATTAATTCTGCCATCCACAGGACCACGCATGAGCAACCCTTGTATCTCCTGACCGGCCGGCATGCCAACTTTCCTGTCGGTTAACGAAGCAGTGTTTGCCGAAAATCTCAACCTGCAGGAGCGACTCCAGGAGGCCAGGCAAGCTGCAGTCACTGCTTCCACCCAGTCCAGACAAACATATGGCCGTTATTATAACCAAGGAAAGAGAACGTTTCCATCCAGAAATAGGCATGCTTGTCTGGTATTATGAGCACAGGCACCATACTGGATCTTTACCCCCTTTGACTGGGAAGTGGCGAGGACCTGCCAGAGTTGTCGCTCAACTTGGACCTCTGGCCTTTGAAGTGAGAGACGTCCACACAGATGTGCGGTTAAGAGCACATCTCAACCACCTGAAGCCCTTCAAGACCTCCCAGGAGCTGTCGTACGCATCAGAGGATGAGGATGACCCCGAACCAGATGACCCAGTGATTCCAGGACCAGGACCTGTTGGCTCTTCTGAGGACCCAGATGCTGTCGATGATGATGCCAGTGGATCCGCAAATCCATCCGCAGCAGGTGATCCAGATGAACTCGCCAGTGGGCCTGATGCAGACGAGTTGACCACTGGGCCTCCCTAGGGGGCTGACCTTGTTCCAGATGGGTCGCTGTTGCCGATCGCAATCTCCTGTGACCTTTTGTTTTTCTTCCAGCGTTCCCTGTTGTTGGATTTGCTGCAGTGTTCCAGTTTTCTGTTTGTGTTTTACCTTTAATTTCTATTTTACTGTACATTTTATTTTACTTGTTTGTATGTTCGGTGATGCGTGTCTAACACGTCCAGCTGAACATACGCCCGTAACTTTTGAGGCAAGTAATCGGGCTCAGGCCTTCCTTGTTTCTATTTCCAGGTGTGTCTCCGATGTCCTCTCCGACCCCGTGGTATGGGAGGGTTGTGAGGTTTTCAACCTCCCCCCCCCCCCATGGCTGGCCCATCTCCTACCCCCCCCCCTCCTTTCCTTCGTCCTCCTCGTCCCCTCGTATCCCCTCTTATTCGCCCTCTCCCTCTTTCCTTCGTTATTACACTCCTGTCTACGTTCATGCTAATTTCTCACTCTTCTCTTCTTTCCTCCTTCTAGTTCTACCTTCTACCTTGCTCCTTAGCCTATCCTGCCTCCCTCCTATCCCTATCCTGCCCAGCATCCCGCAGTAATCCATAGGGGAGTCGAGCACAGTGGACCACTTCCCCGCGCCAGCCTCCTTATTTTTACATTTTGATGTACTTTTGTTTTACTCTGGCCATCTTTTATTTGTATTTTATATATTTTACCTTTTTATATTGTTGTAAATAAAGTTCTACTGTAAATCTTTAATTATCCACGTTATCTGTAAATGATTCACATGGTGTGCGGATAACAGAACATCCGCATCTGCTGCGATTTCTTTTATCCTTTTTACCTTTTTGTTTTATTCTGTTACAAATTATTTAACATTTGTTTTTAATGATTTCTTATTATTTATTTATTTTATTTTTTATTGATTTTACTACAAGTTTATCATGTTACTTTTACGATTTTACTCATCGAATCGCAGTAGCTTAGTTTTTACGTATTTTTATTGTTAATAGGATTTTAAACACGGTTGCACCTGTCTTTTTACTTTTATTAATAGCAACCCTATTTTATGATTATGTAATTTTATTTAAAAGTTTATTATTTATTATTTTACGTAGTTTTAACCGCTACGACTCCGTCCGCCTGAGGTCATGTAACCCCCATGTTTTGGAACAATAAAACGAAGTGGATATTCTGACTGTGTTTGCCTGACCTATGGATTTACGCTTTGGATTTACACCAGGAGATACTGAAACAAGGTTGTACTGCCCCTTTTACTTGCCTAGGTGTATTCATGCTGGACGTGTTATTTTATATGTTTACATTTTATGTTGAACCTTTGTGCCGCTTTCACTTTTACCTTTTCTTATTTACTTTGACTTTTACCCTTTTACCTCGTCTTTTACGTCTTTGTCCTACCTCCGTTTTTACTCCTACTACTTTTATTCATTTCTCCTTCGTATTTTAGCCTAGCTATTAGTTTTACTTTCATTTTTGCATGCCCTTTTGGCACTTTTACAATAAGTTTAAGCCCTTCTGGCCCAGTTTTAGTGATTTTCAGCCCTTCTGGCCCAGTTTTAGTGATTTTCAGCCCTTCTGGCACTTTCTTAGTAATTTTATGTTTTCAGTTTGGTTTTACTTTGGTGCCTTCTGCACTTTTATTAGTACAGGTTTTATGTATATTTTATGATTTATTTCTGTGCCGTCTCCATACTAGTCACGCTCCTGGTAGACCTACACTTCCGGGGATTAGTTTGCTTGTGAGGTCGTGGGGGTTTTAAGCCTTCTGCCTGGCTCCCCCACCCCTTTTTGAGGAACGAACGAGGCCCCCATCTTTCTTTGGCCCCTAAGCCCGAAGTCTCCCGCTTCACGGGTGACCTCTTTTGGGTTCCTCTGTCACATAACCTTACATCTATTTTTTTTCTTAATCATGAACTAGGTTGACCTCATTTCTCTTCTTTGACCTCCTTTGCGTTCCACTGTTCTTGACCTTGAGTTTATCCTGAACGTGGTAAACAAATAGACAAAATATGTATATTTATTTACAATCATAGAATATCACTCTGGAAGAAAAGTGAAAGTAGAGGGAGCCTTCAGAAAAAATACTACCAATAAAATGATAATGATATTTATAATAAATACTCCTAGATGATGAAAATACAAATGATAAAATAGTAATGATACTACTAATAAATACTAATAGATAATGAAAAATACTAATGATGAATATGATAATAATAACAGCAATCCAGCATGAATTCAAGGTGCCTAACAAAAGAGGTCCGTGTGTGTGTGTGTGTGTGTGTGTGTGTGTGTGTGTGTGTGTGTGTGTGTGTGTATGTGTGTGAGGGGAGGGGCGGATAGATTATTATTAAAGTGGTAACAATGATGATAGTGATAATGCTAGTAACAATATTGATAATAATAATAAAGATGATGATGATGGTAATGATATTCATAATGATGATAATAGTGATAATAATATTAATGATAATAATAGTAATGATAACAATGATACTAAACGTTATGATAATGATAATAACATAGATAATAATGGTAATAATGATGGTGATGATGATGATAATAATAATGATAACAGTACTAACAATAATGGTAATAATGGTAATAATGGTAATGATAATGATAATGACAATAA
>NW_028234428.1:33398761-33401261 GCF_977035675.1 Penaeus japonicus
TCATGCGTTCAATTACTAAGCAGAAGATTCCACCGTGTCATCCAGTGACAGATGAACACTGCATCGCATCCTGGGGTAGGTAATAGGGTCCTGTCGCGTTTAATATAAATTCTGTACCATATAAAAACTATGTATTATATGTACAGCATATAGGCCTATGATATGGAACTTGGATATTCTTGACCCTGAAGTGTTTGCGGAAGTTGGAATACGATCACTTGATGAAAAGGCGAAAATGGAAGGATTCTGATGGACAGCGAGAAAAGTTACGGCAGCTGTAGTTCAGCGGACTAAAGTTGGGTTTGTTGTGCGCCAACGTGTGTGTGAGGGTGAGGCTAACCTAATTTTCATTTAAAAAAGGAGCAACGGTGTAATATTAACTAGTGTAAACTATTGCAACATGGAGGAGAAATTTCTAAACAAAGCCAAAGCGACTGGAAGAAAAATGGAGGGAGAGAGAGAAAAAAGATGCATAAATAAATCACTGAATATAAAGCAAGGCTAGATCTCCTTCCTTGATGTCCGAAATTCCGTGTGCTTTGTCGAAGAAATCAAAAATTTTGAAATTCTAAGATTGGTCTCGTATCCCCTTCCCGCTCACAATCCCATAAACTGCAGATCGTCTTTCTTTTCTTTTTTTCTTCTTCTTCTTCTTCTTTTTGGCTTTGAGGGGATGGCTTTGATATTGCTAAGTTGTGATTCCCATTTCGTTTAGAAGGAAACGTACATATACTACAAGTTAAACAACTTACGTACAAGCTCTCATACAGGTCTGCAAACATGAAATCAAAATACAAACAGACACAATTCGTTAATAAATCCCACAAGCGGGTACACGGTTTTATCCACTTACTTAGCTCTCTCAGATTTCAAAACCTGCATCCCGTTTGACCAGAATTATAATGAAGAAAACAGGAAAATCTGATATTTTGCTTAACCTAAGGACAGACTCTTTCTGTTCCTCTGATACCGCTATTTATTAAGTTAAAGTTATAACAAGGTTACCTATTAGCAGGCGACGCTAAAGAACTTGTTAGCTCGGGCGTTCGAGATAATTCATTTGTACTAAAGAGGGTTTACTTATTTAATTAAAAACATGTTTGTCCGGAAATGTGAGACAGATGTCTTTATTCTTCGTGGGAGTTATGTTAAAAATAAATTGATATCTGGAAATGCTTCCTATATTAATGAAGGCGACATGTTTTTCTTGTAATTGGCGCAAAATAAATAAAATCAAGTGCAAATGCGGAATTCAGCAGGAAAGAGTTTAAAAAATGAACAGAAGTTGAAGCCACGTGACACTGGACTAATTCGCCCTCAACGTCGCCCCGAACAAGACTTTATACACACACACACAGACACACGAGGATATGTATGTATGTGTGCGTGTGTGTGAGTTTATGTATGTATGTGTGTGTGTGTTTATGTATGTATGTGTGTGTGTGTGTCTTTATGTATGTATGTGTGCGTGTGAGTGTGTGTGTGTGTGTGTAGATGTATGTATATAAGAGAGAGAGAGAGAAAGCGAAAATATTCATGTCTGAATCAGCCTTCCGCCAAACCATGAACTCAAATCCAAGGATTTTTTTTTCTTTTCCATTCGAACCCGATCACACATCAATCAAACACGAACTGCCAACGCACCGAAATGCTCTTCCTTTTTTTCTTTTTTTTGAAGAGAGTTCTTATCGACATTGAGCATTTCAAGGGCGTGGGCGATGCGAGTTACATCTAAGGTCGCGGGAGTTCAGACGAACCGTTGGGAACCTAACCTAACCTAACCAAACCTAACCTAACCTAACCTAACCTAACCTAACCTATCCTAACCTAACCTAATCAAACCTAACTAAACCTAACCTAACCTAACCATACCTAACATAACCTAACATAACATAACATAACCTAACCTATCCTAACCTAACCAAACCTAATCTAACCTAACCTAACCTAACCTAACCTAACCTAATCTAACCTAACCTAACCTAACCAAACCTAACCTAACCTAACCATACCTAACATAACCTAACATAACCTAACCTAACCTAACCTTAAATACCTAACCTAACCCAACCTATCCTAAC
This sequence comes from Penaeus japonicus, assembly GCF_977035675.1. Classification (NCBI taxonomy): domain Eukaryota; kingdom Metazoa; phylum Arthropoda; class Malacostraca; order Decapoda; family Penaeidae; genus Penaeus; species Penaeus japonicus. The sequence continues at coordinate 33,400,843 of NW_028234428.1, forward strand.
CTTACATAGCTAATTTAACCTAACCTAACCTTACTTAACCTAACCTAACCCAACCTAACCAAACCTAACCTAACCAAACCTAACCTAACCAAACCTAACCTAACCTAACCTAACCTAACCTAACCTAATCTAACCAACCTAACCAAACCTAACCTAACCAAACCTAACCTAACCAAACCTAACCTAACCTAACCTAACAAAACCTAACCTAACAAAACCTAACCTAACAAAACCTAACCTAACCTAACAAAACCTAACCTAACCTAACCTAACAAAACCTAACCTAACAAAACCTAACCTAACAAAACCTAACCTAACCTAACCTAACCAAACCTAACCTAACCAAACCTAACCAAACCTAACCTAACCTAACCTAACCTAACCAAACCTAACCTAATCAAACCTAACCTAACTAAACC
>NW_028234428.1:33406261-33408761 GCF_977035675.1 Penaeus japonicus
ATATACTATGTATATATAAATATATATAGATATATATATTATATATATATAAATATATATGTATATATATATATATATATATATATATATATATATATATATATATATATATATTACATACATTATACACACACACACATGTGTGTGTGTGTGTCCATGTATTATGTATGTATGTATGCATATACATGTGTGTGTGTGTATGTCCATGTATTTTGTATGTATGCATATACATGTGTGTGTAAACACATGAAAGAGAGTGATTTTGCAATATCTGTGAGCTCTCAAAGATCACAATGTGGTTTCATCCACAAAGCGGTAGCGAGGCCAAAGGATTCCCTCTGGAAGGACATGTCCATTGTCCATCCTCTTTGCTAGGAGATCAATTGCATAATACTTACATAGAATTCCGGGGAGGGAGGAGCGAGGCGAGGTGGGGGGAGGGGAGGGAGGGGGGGTAAGACTCCTACGCGCTTTCCACATTAACAAGAAAATCCTTTGAATCGAGTTATCATGAATAAATACCTTTGAATATATTTTCCATCCTTGTAAACAAAGCACAATAGTATCTTGTGGTGGTGCTTTGGTTATTTTAGCTGTTCAAATTTTACTTTAACAAAAGATTTCCTTCTATTACAATATATATATATATATATATATATATATATATATATATATATATATATATATATATATATTATATCAAATATATCTTTTTATTGTCGAGTTATAAGTTGCTGAGAAAAGACAGTTGTTATCTTATTCTTTACTCCAAAATTTATCCTAGATATTTATTTCTGCTCTTGTATGCTTATCATTATTCATTATTATCATTATCATCACTATTGTTATCATCATCATTATCATTATGAAAATAAACATCATTATTATTAGCATTACCATTACTGACTACAACACTATCACTATCAATGCTACATCAAGTATAAGCATCATCAACAATAAATACACAACTGACATCACTTTCATCCTATCATTCCTATCATCATTTTCTCCCTATTAACACCATCATAAAAAATTATGAATCTTTGATCTGGTCAACTTGACAAGAAGTAACAATTATAGTTTTAAATGTAGGTTTTTATAGAAATATTTTTTTTTTTTACGAATTCATAACATTGTATAACTCAAGAATATTTACAAACCTATACTAATTACTAAGTCTTATTGTAATCTATTGATATATATATAATTATCACTATATATATATAAGTAATTATCACTATTATTGTTTTTACTATTGTTGCTTCAGTGTTGCTATTCATCGTTTTTAGTCATCATTTTTATTGCTTCTTATAATAACTCGTAATGGTAGTAGTAATAATACCATACATTTATTTCTATTATGGTAATGGTATTATTTTTGTTTTATCTTTTGCATTATTTTCGTTATGATCATGACTATTATCATCATTATTATTACTATTATTGTCATTTATCATTATTATAGCTATCATAACAAACATAACATTAATTGTTATCATTATCATTATCATTATTTATATTATTATCAGCATTATCATCAATATTACTATTATCATTATTACAACTATTATCATCATCGTTATTATTATTATCATCATTACAATCATCATCCTTTTTGTTATCATTACTATTCTTTTTTTTTTGTTATTCCTCCTACCACCAATGTCATTATTACTATTATCATAATTACTATCATAAATACTACTACTACAAGTCGTGGTAGTAATAGCAGTATTCATAATAGTAAGAGTAGGCCTAGTTTTAATTGCAGTAGTTGTCGTAGCCTTAGTCGTAGTGGCTATAGTAATTGTAGTAGCCATAGTAGTAGTGGTAGTAGGTGATGTTGTAGTGGTGGTGATGGTAGTAGAATTATCGCCCCTATTTTCACTATTTTCACTATTTATATAATTGTTGTCATTGTTATCATCATTATTGTCATTATCATTATTATTTGAATTTGTATCATTATTGCTACTATTATTACTGACTTTATCATCACCATTATCATTATCATCATTAGCATTAGCATTAGCATTAACATTTTTATTAGTTACCAAAATCATTATTATCATAACTTTAATATCATTACCATTAATGTTATTGTTTTTAGTTAAGTTTTCAAGTTTTTATCATTATCATGATTACTGGTAGTAGTCTCATCATGATTATAATTATCTTTTATCATCATTATCATTATTATAACAATCATTATCATCATTATTATAACAATCATTATCTTCATTCTTATAATTATCATTATTAATATTGTCATAACTGCAATTACTCTTATCATATCATTATTATCATCCTAATTATAATTATTCTTATTATCATTGTCATCGTCACCTTTATCAGTAATATTATCATTTTCAACACTCTTGTTATTATCACTATTATGAAAATAAGCATTATTGCCATTAGCATTACCATTATTGATTTCAACATTATCGTTATCATTGCTAGTTTAAGTATATTAGCAATAAACATTATATTTTCAAAA
>NW_028234428.1:33418761-33423761 GCF_977035675.1 Penaeus japonicus
TTCAATTTCGAAAGGGCTTGCGTCGTCATGCGTGATGGGCGAAGCCTCGACAGCCGAGAAAAGGCTCTCGTCCTTAAGCGATACCGGAATAGAATTTACAAATAAGGCGAAATCTTGAGTCTGACTTGGAGTTGGTGCTAGAACAAAGTCAGGTTCAAGTGTCTCCACTACTTCCGTGTCTCTGTATGCAATAGGCTCAACAGGCATGGGTGGAGGCTGAATGAGAGATTTTGCAACAGTCATGATGCTTTCCTCAGGAACGGCAACTTCGATGACCTCCGAGGGATGACTTTTGATTTCTTCCTGTAGCGATTCTGGGACGAAGAAGAGGGCGTTGGTTGTGTCGTAATTCGAATTCCCGACGACGACCGGAACGCTGTCCATCGACCGACCGGACTTCGGAGCCTCGAACCGGTGGGAAGGAAGCGCGAAATCCCCGACAGAGAAGGAAGCGTCCGAGGCTGCTGCCAGAGACGAAGGGAACGGAGGAGGCACAATAGGAGAGATGATGACCTGCTGCTCGGGACTGACTTCGATGTCGCCGCTGAACAGGGAAGAGGGATTCGTATCTGGCTGGGGGAGAGGAGCAGGGGAGATTTCAACGGAAACAAAGGAAGGATCTACCCCTTCGACCTGAATCAGAGGGAGGGGGGAAGGGAGTTCAGGGGCGGATGCTGGTTCAGGACTCACCTCTACGAACTCATCAAAGCGAATCATCTTCGGAATGTTCTCTAGTTGCACATATTCGGTTTCTAAGACCGGTATCGTCGACACTGGTGCCGGTACGTCTCCAACTGGTTCAAAACCTCCAGACAGACCTGTGGCGATAACTTGGGGTGCTGCTTGGAAGGGGTCTGACGACTTGGCGAGCACGGCAATATCTGCGTCTATTTCGGGCACTCCGACGGGTCCCGACACCTCGACCTTTTCGAAGACGGGGGTTTCAAGAACCACATTGGCACCTTCGGGGGATGCGATAAGAGCTAGGGGAGAGGTTGGCAGTAGCAGTACTGGTTCCACAGGTACTTGTTCCGCGATAACTACATCGGAATCAGTAAAAGTAGGCTGAGAAATCTCTGCAGTAGGAATTGGCTGCTGGAAAGCCTCGACCACTTCCGCATTAGGCAGTGAGATCTCTTGTTCCACGGGAGGAATTACGAAAAGGACAAAGTCTTGTGATCCCAGACCCCCAGACGCACCATCGGCAGAGTAAACTTCCGGACTAGGCACAGGCGCAGCAGGAGTCTCGACCGTCACTGGAGCGACCAACGGCGCCGCCGCTGGCAACACTGCCGCCGTGGCAATTACTGGCGCTTCAGTCACGGGAGGAACGGGAGCGAAGGTTGACTCGACCTTTACAGGCACGAGAGCTGGCGTCTCGGGGCTCAGCTGCTTGGCTGTGGACTCTGCTGCAGCCTCGCTTGCTTCGTCCTCTGCCGCGGCCACTTCATCCACAGAGGAGCTTGCTGCCTCGACTTCTTGGGCCTTCTCGACATCAGCATTTTCCTCTGACGCCTTTTTGGACGCCCCTTCTCCTTCGGCATCTTCCTCTGCTTCCGCGTCTGACTTTCCCTCGGCTTCGGCTCCCTTGGCCTCTGGCTCTGCGGCCTCTTCCTCCCCCTCGGCTTCCTCGCCCTCGGGTTCTGCAGATTTCTCCTCGCCTTCTGCTCCTTCCTTCTCGGGTTCCTCGGACCTTTCGTTCCCGGACGATTCGCTCTCCCCTTCTTCCTCTTCCTCCTCCTCCTCTTCCTGCGTCCCTTCTGATCTTCCTTCCTCCTCTTCCTGCGTCCCTTCTGATCTTCCTTCCGACTCTTCCTCGCCTTCCTCTTCCTCCGTTTCTTCTTCAGTCCTCACTTCGCGGCCTCCTCCTCCGTCCTCCTCCTCTGCCTCTTCCCCCTCCTCTCCCAGGACCTGCGTTCGTGCGGCACCTGATGACTGGGTTGCGGCGGCGGTCTCGGGGTCATCTACGAGGCGAAAGCCCAGGTGGTCGGCGACGTATGAGATCTCCACCACCTTACCATCTGGGGCTCTCCACCTGCCGGGAGACAAGACGGTCAGATCGTATGCTCCCCTCTCTCTCTCTTTCTCTTCTTTCATTCTCTCTCTCTATCTGTCTATCTATTTATCTGTCTGTCTATTTATCTGTCTGTCTTTTTCTCTCTCTCTCTCTTCTTTCATTCTCTCTCTCTATCTGTCTATCTATTTATCTGTCTATTTATCTGTCTGTCTTTCTCTCTCTCTCTCTCTCTCTCTCTCTCTCTCTCTCTCTCTCTCTCTCTCTCTCTCTCTCTCTCTCTCTCTCACTCACTCATTCACTCTATCTCACTCTCTCTCTCACTCACCCATTTTCTCTCTTTCTCTCTCTCTCTCTCTCTCTCTCTCTCTCTCTCTCTCTCTCTCTCTCTCTCTCTCTCTCTCTCTCTCTCTCTCTCTCTCTCTCTCTCTCTCTCTCTCCCTCCCTCCCTCCCTCCCTCCCTCCCTCCCCCTCCCTCTCTCCCTCCCTCCCTCCCTCCCTCCCTCCCTCTCCTCGCTCCATCCGTTCTTTCATTCATTTTCTCGAGCGTCTTAAGAACTTTCTGGAACTTACTCGTACTCGCCCGTGACGGACGTCCCCGGCTGGCCTTTCTGCTCGTTGTCCAAGCCATCTCGCTCGTAGTCGAAGATGGTTCTCCCCCAAGCCACGCCCACCAGAGCTGCCACCAATATTACCTGTGGGGGAAAAGGTGTTAGTTTTTTTTTAAGTTCGTTTGGGAAGGTGGAATGGGGGGCAAGTTGAGTGTTTGTGTTTGTTTGTTTGATTGTGTGTGTTTGTGTATGTGTGTGTGTGTGTTTGTGTGTGTGTGGGCGTGTGTGTGTGTGTGTGTGTGTGTGTGTGTGTGTTTGTATGTGTGTGTGAGTGTGTGTGTGTGTGTGTGTGTGTTTGTGTGTGTGTTTGTATGTGTGTGTGAGTGTGTGTGTGTGCGTGTGTGTGTATGTGTTTGTGTGTGTGGGCGTGTGTGTGTTTGTGTGTATGTGTGTGAGTGTGTGTGAGTGTGTGTGTGTATGTGTGGGCTGTGTTTATAAGTATCAATGCATATATGTATATATACCTGTATTTATCCATACTCAAACGATCTAGTCCCCATTAGCAAAAAAACACAAACAATTATCTGCACCTTAATTAAAGAAATAATGAATATTCAGCTTACCGTTTGCTACCCTTTCTGCTTGCAACCAGCAACCGCGCCCATGTAAAAGGAGCAAAAAAAAAAAAAAAAAAGAACACGGCGCCTCAAGTCAAAAACCAGTCAAGGTTAAAAGCCTCCGAGCCACACAACACGACTCAAGTGAACATCGCAATGCGGAAGTTTTTTCGATTTGTTTTTTCCTCTAAAACCGTAACAGCACTAAAGTTTCCCCAACATTTATCGCACCAATATCAACACCATTCATCACTATTACGACTAAAATCCAACAAACACAAAACAAACGCAATAAGAATCACAATACCAACCCACCGGACACCCCCACACAACCACAATTCACCGGACAAAAAAAATATATATATATATATCAAAGGCGACGTAACACTTACCCACTTCATGTCGGCACTCGAGACACGGCGCCGGCGCACTAACGTGTTTATCTCCCGACCCCTTCCTTTATACACTCAGGAAGCCCCGCCCCTTGAGGTGACCAATGATAAGGGTTAAGAGAGCGTAAGGAATATGTATTTTTTTTTCTTTATTTCTTTCTTCACTCTAATTTATATTGGAGGAAGTACTTTTCGGTCGGTAGAAGAAAAAAAGTTGTATATGGAGATCTATGTAATTAGATTTAGAAAAAGGGTTAGAATTTTTTTTTTTTATTGAAGAAAAAGTTCTGCTTGTGGAATTAAAGGGCCTGATTGCCATTGATATCATTATGTCTGCATTATCATTATTGCTATTATCTGTATTGTTACAATAATTAGCATAATCATTATATGTATTATTATTGTCATCACATCATTATCAAATTGTCCTTGTTGTTGTTGTTATTGTTATTTGTTATCATTATCATCTTTATCAGTTTTCTTTTTTGTGATGTTATCATTATTACAATTATCATTAATATTATTATCATTATTATTATCATCACTATTATCATCATCATGTGTCTATTATTATCATTACTATCATTATTATTTTCATCATCATTATCATTAATATTCCTATCATTAAAATTATCAATATCATTACTTATCATTATCACTGTTATTATCATTGTTATCAGTATCATACTTAGCAATATTGTTTTTATTCTTATCATTATTATTATCATCAATCCTATAACCCTTATCACTATCATCAACATTGTCATCATCATTGTTATCTTTACACTATCACCAGCAGTTGCATAGTACCATTGTTAACGCCAGATTCACCATGTCATACTTTTCATCATTTATTTTCAATTCCGGCATTCATCACCTTATTCTACGCTGATCACTTTCGCTTCAATGTCTCCATTTTTATTTTTATTTTTTTCTTATCTTTTTACTTTTTTTCATCATTATTTTTACAGAAAGCAAAAAGCACTGTCTATGTAGGGGATTTCCCAGACCTGTGCGCTTTGAACAAGACTTTATCTCTCTATGTTTCTGTATCTCTGTCTCTCTCTCTCTCTCTCTCTTTGTTTTTCTTTCTCTCACCCTTTCTATATTACTCCCACTCTCTCTTTTTATCTCTCTCTCTCTTTGTTTTTCTTTCTCTCACTCTTTCTATAGTTCTCCCACTCTCTTTTTTTATCTCTCTCTCTTTCTCTCTTTATCTCTTTCTCTTTTTCCTTTCTCTCTTTTTCTTTTCTTCTTCTCTCTCTCTCTCTCTCTCTCTCTCTCTCTCTCTCTCTCTCTCTCTCTCTCTCTCTCTCTCTCTCTCTCTCTCTCTCTCTCTCTCTCTCTCTCTCTCTCTATTCCTATTCACACACCCTTATATTACATACTATCTAATGATATGTCGTCTGAAACATCGTATAGTATT
>NW_028234428.1:33431261-33433761 GCF_977035675.1 Penaeus japonicus
ATAATCGCCGGAAATCTCCAATGTCGGCAACACCCACGCCTTCCAATCTGACACAAAATCCGACCTTACTGAATTTATTCGCGGCCGCGTCAGAATCCGTCAGAATCCGTGCGCCGTTCGTTCGCTTATCGATGAGATGGTCTGGATTTCTCTCTCTCTCTCTCTCTCTCTCTCTCTCTCTCTCTCTCTCTCTCTCTCTCTCTCTCTCTCTCTCTCTCTCTCTTTCTTTCTCTCTCTTTAACTGTTTCCTCTCTCTCTCTCTCTCTCTCTCTCTCTCTCTCTCTCTCTCTCTCTCTCTCTCTCTCTCTCTCTCTCTCTCTCTCTCTCTCTCTCTCTCTCTCTCTCTCTCTCTTTTGTTTGCTCTCTCTATCTATTTCTCACTCTCTTTCTCTTTCTATTTCTATTTCTCTCTCCCTCCCTCTCTCTCTTTCTTTTTCTTTCTCTTTCTATTTCTATCTCTCTCTCTCTCTTTCTATTTCTATTTCCCTCTTTCTCTCTCTCGCTCTCTCTCTCTCTCTCTATCTATCTATCTATCTATCTATCTATCTTGCTCCTTTGCCAATCAGATAATTTGATAATCTTTCGATCTAAGACAGTTTTCACTTTCATTAGTATATCTTCAATGACTCTCCATCCCTTCTTCTTCTTCTTCTTCTTCTTCTTCTTATTTTCTCTCCTCCCCTTCCTTTGATCCTTATTCCCATCTGCATTAAAAGCTGAGAGAAGCAAGTGGCAGATCAGCTGTTTTCCCTCGACTGACTTGCTGTCCAGAAAAGGCGGGAAAAAATAACTAGAAGTCCGTGAGGCGAGGAGTGAGTCAGGAGATAGGATGTGTAGGATTGGGGAAGATCAGGGAATAAAGGAAGGAGGAAGAAGAGGGAGAGCAAAGGGAGGAGGAAGAAGAGGGAGAGTAAAGGATGGAGGAAGAAGAGGGAGAGTAAAGGGAGGAGGAAGAAGAGGGAGAGGAAGGAAAAGAAGGAGAAGGAGAAAGAAAAGAGATATGATAGTTTTTTGAAGATTTTAGAATTCTATCCTGTTAAACATATACTATAATAGAAAGGATTATTGGTATATTCACCCTTCAAATTTATCTATCTATCTCTCTATCTCTTTATCTCTCTATCTCTCTCTCTCTATACATAAATACAGATATGTGTGTGTATGTATATAAATATATATATAAATATATATATATATAAAATAAAAAAATAATACAATGTATATATATATATATATAAATATATATATATAATAAATATATATATTTGAATATATAAATAAAAATAAAAACACACACAACTACATACACAACACACACAACACACAACACACCACACACACACACGGACCTATAAATAATTATAATAGAAATATAAATAAATAAAACAAAATAAAAATATTATATATATATATACTCACACACCCACACACACACACCCACACAACACACACCCAACCCACACACACACACAAAAATATATATAAAAAAATATATAAAATATCTATATATCTATATATATAAATATAACTATATAAAAATTAAATTACATAAATAAATACCTAGATCTATACATATCGATATAAATATATAATATCTCAAAATAATATAAAAATCCATGTGTGTGTGTGTGTGTGTGTGAGTGTGTGTGTGTGTGGTGTTTGTTGTGTGTGTGTGTGTATTCCTCACAATAAAAATAAACACTCAATCTAAATATATATATTAATATATATAAATACATTAATACAAGCCAATAAATATATAAAAATAAATATATATACACTCTAAAAAAATATATACTATACACACCCACACACCTCCACACACACCACACACACACAACCCTCCCACACACACACACACACACACACACACACACCACACACCACAAAACAAACACACAACCACACCAAACTTAAGAATATATATAATGTATATAATAAATAATATAAATAAATAAAGTACATACCCCCCCACCCACCCACCCACACACAAAACCCACACACCACCCACACCGCACCCCACACACACACACACCACCCCCACACACCCACACACATACAAATAACTAAACACACACAACACCCCACACACATAACAACACCCACACACCATCCACACCAATACCACACACCCACACCAACCACACCCCACACCCCACAACTCCCACACACACCACCCCTCCAACACCACAACTAAACTACAACACCAAAAAACACCCCACACATCCCCCCACACACCCAACCACTCATACAAAAGACCCCACCCCCCCCCCCCCCCCCCCCCCCCCCCCCCCCCACACACACACAAATCCTCACACACACACAAAAACACCAAAACACACCACTCAAATTAAAGATCAACGTACTTTAAAAGGGAAACTCTTCTTTCGTACCCCCTCCCGAGCGTAAGGGCGGATGCATCCTTCAAGTCCTTTGGGAGTTTATGTGACTCATTATCCTCTCTCTCTCTCTCTCTCTTTCTCTCTCTCTCTCTCTCTCC
>NW_028234428.1:33446261-33448761 GCF_977035675.1 Penaeus japonicus
TTAAGGATAGTCTACCGGTAATCGCATTTTATATAACGATCATCATTAACACTTCTCTGGTTACTGGTGTTTTCCCGTCGCTTTGGAAACATGGAATTGTAAAACCAGTTTTCAGGTTTGGGGATAAAGACGATATGAATAATTACCGCCCCATTACAATATCCCCAGTACTATCTAAGGTTCTTGAAAAAAAAACTTTAGCAAATCAATTTATGAATTTCCTGGACACCAATAACTTAATATCTAAAACTCAACATGGCTTTAGAAATACGTTATCCATTGAAACAGCGTTGTTACAGATTACTGACCAAATTTACAATAACATGGACAACAATAATGTAAATTTGCTCACTTTGTGCGATCTTTCTAAAACCTTTGACAGTGTCGATCACAAAATTCTTCATAATAAATTAAGAAACCATAGAATTAATACCCACTGGTTATCCAAGTACATTAAAAAATCGGTAAAAATCAATGAAAGTATATCATCATATATCATCATAACAATCAGTCTATTTCGGTGTTCCACAAGGATCTATAGTAGGCTCGATCCTATTCACAATTTTCATTAATGATTTATGAACCATAGTCCATAACTGCCATTTAATACGCCGATGATTCAATTTCTTTATAGTGTGAGTGAACAACTTAGATGCATTAATAAGAAATACTCAACACACTCTAATTCAGGCAAAAATATATTTTGACATCAATGGTCTTAAAATAAAACCACAAAAAAACACAATGTATCTTCATAAGTAGTCGGCAAACTTTCCCATAGACACAACCATAGAATTCGAAGGCTGCCAAATTGAACTAAGCTCTTCAGTTAAAAATCTTTGGTGTACACTTAGACAGATATATGACATTTGAAGCCCATGTTGACAACATACATAGGAAGGTAATGGGTATACTAATATATATTAGTCCTATAAGAAATGAAATCCGTACTGAAACAAGAATCACGGTTTTACACACTCTAGCCATGAGCATCATTAACTATTGCTTAAGTGTTTGGAGCTCAACTAACAAAACCCTAATGCAGAAAGCACAAAGACTGCAAAACTTTGTTCCAAGAGTTGCATTGTGTAATGTTAGTAAGTTCGATCACATCACCCCACACATTCTTAAATTAAAATGGTTAAAAATTTAAGCCAAATGCAGTTATGATACTTGTATTTTCATTCATAAAATAATTCATCGGAATTATCCACAATGAATCCTGCCCTTACAAACTGTAGGGAACACATCAGGTGTTCGAACAGGATAAGTCAATTCTCTCTATGTCCAGAGATCACACACGGAAATAGGGACACGGCAAATGCTAATACGTGGACCCCTGACCTGGAACCTACTACCTCATAATGTTAAAGATCACAAACCTCAGTAATTTCAAGACTAAAATAAAAGGACATTTCCTAAATTGTCAGTTGTGATATTTTGTCAGACCTGTAACAAATGTTTTGTATATCTATCATTTTGCAATTAATTATTTATGTAAAATGGAAAACTATCATAATTTGGGAATAAAGTTATTTGAATTTGAACTCTCTCTCTCTCTCTCTCTCTCTCTTTCTCTCCCTCTCTCTCTCTCTCTCTCTCTCTCTCTCTTTCTCTCTCTTTCTCTCTCCCTCTCTCTCTCTCTCTCTCTCTTTCTCTCTCTTTCTCTCTCTCTCTCTCTCTCTCTCTCTCTCTCTCTCTCTCTCGGGTCTATGGTAGAAGAGGGGGTGGAAAAATAGAAAAAGAGAGGGAGAGAGAGAGAGAGAGGAAAGGGATAGAGAAGAAAGAGAAAGAGGAAAAGAAAGAGAGAGAGGAAATAGAGGAAAGGGAAAAGGTTAGAGAGGAAAGAGGAGAGAGAGAGAGTAAAGAAAAAGAGAGACTCAAAGAGAGAGAGGGAATTCCCGTTCCTCATTGTATACACTTCAAAAAACATCCCAAAGAAGAAGAGAGAAGAAAAAAAATCAGATTCCATCAACTTCAGATTACAGACACAGTTCTGTTATTTTGTAATTATCAGTAATCTGTGTTTCTGATTTGACCCCCCAAAAAAGGGGGTAGTGATGGCAGCTCTGCATTACTCTCCTTTGAGGGCGTCATAGCTTTCTTAAAATACATTTGTGAATCATACAAATTATTATAAAAAAAATAAATTGTTTTTAGGAGTCTGGTCAAGCGAATGGCAATTTTACATGGTTGCGTAACGATAGATCAGAAGTTTTACAACTTCCCTCAAAAGAAGTATTGGGTATTGTTCAGTGAATTTCTATGGAACTATATATTCGTAGTAGAAGTAGTAATCGTTGTAGTAGTGGTAGTAGTAGTAGTAGTGGTGACAGTAGTAATAGTTGTAGTAGTGGTGATAGTAGTTGCAGTAGTGGTAGCAGTAGTAGTAGTGGTGACAGTAGTAATAGTTGTAGTAGTGGTGATAGTAGTAATAGTTGTAGTAGTGGCAATAGTAGTAGTAGTAGTGGTGGTAATAGTAGCAGTTGCAGTAGTTGTA
>NW_028234428.1:33463761-33466261 GCF_977035675.1 Penaeus japonicus
ACGTGTCCGGGGGAAGCAGCAGCAGCGAGAGCCTGGGGCTGCCGTCGGCCGAGCTCTTCCGCGGCGACGAGGACATCGGCGGCAGCGACCTCGCGGCCCCAATGGCCCCTGCGCGCTTGCCCAGCATCGAGAGCGCCTTCAGCCGCGTCGGGGAGGCCTTCCGCGGCCCCGACGATACGGAGCCGCCCCCGGCCCACACCTCCGAGCCGCCCCCGCCCGCCCACTCCTCCGAGCAGTCCCCGTCGTACGCTACGCTAAGGTAGACCCACACTTGTTCACCACAATTATTACTACACACGCCCCTAGCAAACGGAAATCAGTAGCTTTTAACAGCACCATCAATGCTCTCCGCTCTGGCCACCCATGGAACTCGCCCCTTTTTCTTCTTCTTTCCTTTCCTATCTTCCTATCTTTATCTTCCGCTCTGCCCTATTCCTCCCTCCTTCTATCTTTAATCCGCTTCCCCTCATTTCCTTCCCTTCTTCCCTATCCTTCCCCCTATCCTTCTCGCCTTAATTCTCCATCCTTCCCCTTATCCTTTTTTTACCAATCTTTCGTCTCCCCCTCCTCTATCTCTCCAACATTCGAAAAATTATAGAAGGATAGCAGATTATACACTGACACGCTTTGAACCCCGACGTTCCTTTGCAGAGGTGACTCGTATATCTTCACGTACCGCGCGCCCGACCCTCCCGTCGCCGCCCGTGAGCCTCCCGTACACCCACGAGTCCCTCTATGTCGACGCCATGGGCTCCCTCGGACAGTACCAGACCATCAGCCCGCCCGGAAGGTTCACGCCACGATCGGTTCACAGCCACATCATTGGCCATACAAACTACCTCCCGAATATGGCAATAGGTAAGAAGGGCAGAGGGAATCCGAATTTACGTGTCTGGGTGTTTATATATCGATCAATCTGTCTGTCGGATTTCTCTCTCTCTCTCTCTCTCTCTCTCTCTCTCTCTCTCTATCTATCTATATATCTATCTATCTCTCTATCTGTCTCTCTTTCTCTCTTCTTTTTTTCTTTTCCTATCTTTTCATCTTCTCTCTCTCTCTCTCTCTCTCTTCTTCTCTCTCTATTATCTATCTATTTTCTTTCTCTATCTATCAAGATTCTATATTAATCTATCGATCTATTAGATCTTCTATATTTTTATTACTATCTATCTATCTATCTATCTCTATATATATCTATCTATCTATCTCTATCTATCTATATCTATTTATATTTCTATCTCTGTCCCTTAATGGAATCCATCAAACATTTGCGAAATATTTCTTCATTATGAGCATCCCATTACCTTCAGGATCAAAGCGAAATCAATCTATAATGAAACCAACAAACCACTCCCTGTTGACACGCTACGATTAGGTTAGGTTAGCCCTCGCAAATACATCGAACAGCACGTGTTGATCAGTCTTATGCAAGATAATTGAATTGCAAGATAGGGTGCATATCGATGGCGGGGCCATCGGTGGCTTGGCCTGATACCACGGTGCGTGGCCCAGCGGGTTGTAGCTTTTAGAGGGAGTCCCCCGCCCTTCGTCCTCAGCTACTTCGCCTTCTTCTACAGGTGAGAAGGACCCCTATACGGTCGCCAAAGAGTTTAAAAAAAGGGCTACTCGTAACGTAATATTTGCATCTATGTTGTCTTTTGTTTTTAGTCCTTTGGGATTTTCTCATCGCTTGGCTTCGCCTTTTGCAGCTGTCGGAATGAACATGTTGAGCAACAGCGGGTGTCCCAGGACGGGCCCGGGGTCGCGAGGGGAGGGAGGTGGAGCGGTGCCCCACGATAAGAGCACTCTCACGAGAAGGTCAGGGGCGGCTGATGAGGGGCATACATACATACATACATACATACATACATACATACATACATACATACATACATACATACATACATACATACATACATACATACATACATACATACATACATACATACATACATACATACATACATACATACATACATACATACATACATACATACATACATACATACATACATACATACATACATACATACATACATACATACATACATACATACATACATACATACATACATACATACATACATACATACATACATACATACATACATACATACATACATACATACATACATACATACATACATACATACATACATACATACATACATACATACATACATACATACATACATACATACATACATACATACATACATACATACATACATACATACATACATACATACATACATACATACATACATACATACATACATACATACATACATACATACATACATACATACATACATACATACATACATACATACATACATACATACATACATACATACATACATACATACATACATACATACATACATACATACATACATACATACATACATACATACATACATACATACATACATACATACATACATACATACATACATACATACATACATACATACATACATACATACATACATACATA
>NW_028234428.1:33473761-33476261 GCF_977035675.1 Penaeus japonicus
AGAGATAGACTGAAAGATTTGATTTTGATATGTTTATTCATACTATATACATTGTATACACATGAATAGGCATAGGAACTATGCCTAAATGATTTATAAGAGAGAGTGAGAGAAAGAGAGAGAGAGAGAAAGAGAGGAGGGGAGGGAGGGAGAAATATATAGAGAGAGAAAGAAATAAAGAGAGAGAGAGAGAGAGAGAGAGAGGAGGGGAGGGAGGGAGAAATATATATAGAGAGAAAGAAATAGAGAGAGAGAGAAATAGAGAGAAAGAGAGAGAGAAACAGACAGAGAGTGATAGACAGAAAACGAGCGAGCAAGACCCTACCTAACCCCAGTTCCCTTCCTCACGCAGACTGGCCATTCGCTACATCCGGCACCTCGTGAACCTCCTCTCCGTCCCAGCCGGCAGCATCTATCCGGACTACGACCCGCCGCCCTACAACGTGTCTTCCGTCCCCACCAACATCCGGCTGCAGCACCGCATCTACTCCCACCAGCCTTCTACGGTGTCGACGGACGCCCACGCCTCTGGCAGCATCGCCCTCTACACGTCGTCTGCGCATGGCTTGGAGGGCCTCGAGTACCAGTACATGCCGCAGGGCTTAAGCACGTCGACCCTCTCACATGCCGACTACCTCAGGGACACCATTTGGCAGTCCGAGACGCCCTTGGCCGAGTACCAGTATTGAGGTCGTACTCTTCGTCACCTCGTGGGGCGATTCGGGCCTTCGAGGCGTGGGTGGTTCCTTCTGGAGTCATACAGAAATTGCTCAAAAAAGGGGAAAGAAAAGGCTTACCGTCCACGAAGACAGTACAATCAGTGCTACTTCAAGAAACAACTTAGTTTATTAGAGAAACATTTTTTTTCCAAAGACAAGCCTCCTTATCTCCAGACGGAGTAATAATATGGAAAATATTTACGAATGCTATATCCGAACTAGTCATTTCTCATACCAAAGTACTACTATTTTCTATCGCTGAGGAACGCAGAAAGGGAAACAAACAACGGAGGGTGATAAACCTGCATAACGTAGCATAAGAGGAAGACGGGAATGATTTGAAGATCCGTCTATAAAAGGGAAAAAAAAATGGGGGAACTGAATATAACAGAGTGCCGTGTGAATTAGTTAATCCTCACGTTTTCTTTTGGTGAGTGCATTGTTTATTCTTGAGTGCAGGACCATACACAATCCCTTTTAACTTGAAGCTATAGTCGATATCCTTCTGTCAAGATATTGTAAGTGGTATATACATACAACTGCGTATTACATAAGGTTTATTCTTCAAGACGATTGCTGAAATCTTAGAATAAAAGATCTTACATTCCCCCCGTACCTGGGAAAACCATATCCCTTTGGAAGTTGAAAAGAAATCCTGTAACACATATATACACGATAGCGTTTCTGTTTAAGCTTGTTGGGAAGCGAAAGCGTTAGTTGAAGGAGGCCTGAGTTCTTCATGAGGCCATTTGTAGGGAGCGAGCCAGCAAATGGAAATAATTCCTCCATGATAACAGGCGCCTATCGCTTGAAGATGGCGGTCCCTCAGCGATTTCGGAAAAGATAAAGCCAATGATTGAATTTCAATTGAATTGATTCATGATGCACCGAATTAAACTCAATGGAGTGTGTCTCAACCAAATCAGTCACTTGATGACCAAAGAAAAAATCTTGTCAGTAGAATTTTGCTTTATATCTCGTATGTTTGGACGGAAGAGAATGTTAGAGTTTCATGCTGGCTCGATCCTTATTACTGGAATGTAATGTATTTATTATTATTATTATTATTATTATTATTATTATTATTTCTTATCATGAGCACTTCAGAGAACCAGAACTCCATTATATAAATCATGGTTCTTTATTTGGGATGAATTTTGATAGCCATTAAAACGAGTTTGAAACTTTAAAATAACTGACATTATAATACGGTCAAGATTTGAAATAGAGAGAGAGGGTAGGTATAGATATTATGATATTAAAAGCCTGTTATGGAGTTCGAAAAGTTGTAATTTTCTTCGAAACTATCAACAAGCTATACTTTAGTGATAATGTAATTATATTTAATCTATGCTTTACATCCACCGAAGATAGTATAGTATCCTAATACAGAATACATTTTGAATACTTCTAGTCATACACCGACCAAAGTTCACTCAACCAAATACTAACTCAGCATTTTCTTAATCGAAACATACAAATTTTGACCTATGCTACCTACTCAAAAAAAAAAAAGAAGAAGAGAGAATTATTAACGAACATCGAAAAATAAATTTAGTTTCAATATCAAAAACTTATTTGCATATTTGGATTCTCTTTATAGTTACCACGAGAGTCTATGTAGATCAAAGACTGTTTAAGCTCGTTTTCCTTATATAGTCTTTGATGTAAATATACTTATGGGCATGGACCGTTTCCCCTATTCACTTGGAAAACGGAAATGCTCCTTAATTTTAAGTTACTGTACCTGTTGTGAAGAGATTGGATGACTGTAGGTTTAA
>NW_028234428.1:33486261-33498761 GCF_977035675.1 Penaeus japonicus
GCAAGACAGAAATAAAATCTCTTATTTAAGGTTTTCCAGGATAAGAGTTAAAACAGATCATTAAAACAGCTAAATAATAGAAGACTTCTTTTGGATTGAAAGACACATTATTTTATTTGGGTCACATCAAAACACTGGCAAGGAAAGAGATAGAGTTTAACATTAAAATCATGACTAAATTATACATAGAGAAGGCAATTGCTTTTTTTAAATAGAAATTGGGTTATTACTTCTACTTTATGATATATAGAAAATGATGTTATATTGCTATGATTTCATTTACATCACTATGAGCAAAAATGCCTGGAAAATCAAATCCCAGCTTTCAACATGCCCCAACAATCAATCCCACAGCATGTATGCCAAACGAGCAGGTGCCAGAGCTGTGTATGCATGTGAAGTAGACAAGTTCATGTGTGATATGTCGGGCAACATCCTTCAGGCCAATTTCAACGAGCCAGACATTCAGATACTTCGCCGTCACAGTAACAGTCTTGCCGTTCCAACTCATATTCCAGAAAGGTAATTGTATTTATGACAGTCACCAATATACTTCTCTTTCACTGATTATATGAAGATTGTGATTTAGCAGTTCAAGATTGGTTGAAAATATTTGATACTATACTGAACCCCCCAAAATATATGGAGTGTGTGTGTGGAGGGTGGGTGGGGGATGTGGCTTTCGTTTACTGAGAAGCACATCTTTCATGTTGTCATTCAATCTCTTATAGGGTCAGTCTAGTTGTGAGTGAGACTGTGGATGCTGGACTGCTTGGCGAGCACATTCTCCCAACACTACAGCATGCATGGCAAAATCTTCTTCTACCACCACCTCCACAATCAGAGCCTTCAGGTCAGCAGGAGCAGGAGCAGCCAAGCTCCGCCCAGGGGTCTGGTGCCAATAATCAAGATGAACGTATTAAATGTCCATCACCATCTCTCTTTGGCAAAGTCATACCTCAGAAAGCAGAGGTGTTTATTGCACTTATTAGCTGTGATTATATATCTAGACAAACAAGGCTGAAAAACACAAACTTACCCTTTTTTAACGGCAGGAGAGTGTCTGTTAAACTCGAAGAACCATATATGTCAGAGAAGCTATCTCAGGTCCTAGGAGGATTCACCCGGTTATCCAACTGGATTTCCCTAACGAGCATAAACTTCAATTCACTCGATGATATTGAAAGGCATTTGAGTGGAGACATTGATAGAACTTTTGCAATCCCTTGCATAAAGAGTGGAGTACCTGATGCTATTGTTTTGGCTTTTAATTTATACTTAAATGAGGATGACTACATCAGCACTAATCCAGAAACATGTTCTACCTTGTGGGAAAATGCGGTGTATCCAGTATTAGATTTACCAAAGGTTACTGCCGGTGAAGTGGTTGAAATCGAGCTCAACTGCAGTGGCATTATAAAGCTATCAGTATTATCTGAAAACAGAAATGAAGATGATTGTGTAAACCTCAGCGTTGAGACTCTCATGTTTCTAAACAGTCAATGCACAGTCAATGCATTTTTATCAGCTGCTAAGCAAGCAGAGGTCATCTTAAAAAATCAGTCGAAGTCCAGGGCACCAGATCCATTTATTGTGTGCGATACTACACCCTTTCCAGTGGCTGGCCTTTCCTTGCAGTCAGAATTTCCCAACTGCAAGCTGTACGTCGAAGAGGAGAATGTCCAGAAAATGCTTAAAGAAATTGATATTGATGCTCATTTGTGTGAAGATCTTGAGGATGAAGTCGACATCCTT
Source organism: Penaeus japonicus (assembly GCF_977035675.1). Classification (NCBI taxonomy): domain Eukaryota; kingdom Metazoa; phylum Arthropoda; class Malacostraca; order Decapoda; family Penaeidae; genus Penaeus; species Penaeus japonicus. The sequence continues at coordinate 33,488,017 of NW_028234428.1, forward strand.
TTCATCTGGCCTGTGACAAAAGAAGGCATTCTGAAAGACGGACTAATAAAGAAGCTCCTGATGTACAGGTAAGATATATTTAGATGATATTATTTTTAGGACTACACTCCATCATACTGTAAGTTTTTGATTAGTGGAAATAGTTAAATTTGGCTTAAGCTCTATCTTTTTATTTTATTTTATTTTTCTCTCTCTCTTTTGTTGTAGATTAATGATGGCTGAAACTTGTTATGTCTTCCCACAAACACTGGAACTTGTAATAGGTCTCATCAACTCACCAGCACTGGGATCCATGACAAGAGTGGATGACTCCAACACATGTGGTGTTAAGATAGCAGACGTCTTCAATATTGTCAAGGTAAGTTAGCCGTGAACAGCATGTTTATGTACTAGTATAAAGATAACATAGAATAGACTTACTTTCATCGATGTTGAACTTCTTATTGATTCGGGAATATATCACCGATATATATTCGTTTAGAAGTACCTGATATATGAAGTTGGGATTAAGAAATGAAAATTTTCTGCTCTTTCATGTAGATGTTGACTTAAATTATCACTACTGATGATCATATTTCCTTAAAATGTTGTAGTGGATTTATGATAAGAAGCACTCAGCTGTGGTCAGAAAACTAATAACCAGTATTAGCTTTTGTGTTTATACATGGAAGGGAAAAAAAGCTTGTCGTGTGAGAGACAAGTAAAAGTTTCAACAATAACACAGGTTCAATAAAAGTTCCACTATAGGTCAGGCTCCTTTCCAAGTTATTATTATTGTGTATACATATAGTGAATATAGCACAATTTCTCTCTTTAGAGTTCTGTGCAACTTTTACTTCAACACATGTGGGAATATTATGTGAGAGACAAGTAAAGCTCCAACAAATACTATAGTTCAACAAAACTTCCTTTGTGGATCAGAAGCTTTTTCAAGTTTATGTTATTGTGTGGACAAGCACGCAATACAACACAGTTGCTTCCTTTATAATTCTATGTATCTATAACTGAAACATTTCTAGGAATATTCCTCCTTGTTTACTGCCATAATGTTACTTGGGTTAAGTATCATGTTTATATTAAAAGTGAAGTGTTACTTTTTGTGAAACCTGACAGTTTTTTTCTGAATTGCCAGAAGAGCTATTTAAGGAGGTAAAACACTATTGGTAAGAGTATACATGCAGTTGAATTAATTATTTTGCTTTTCTGGTATAGAGCTTTACATAAACACTTTCATGTTTCAATAGGTTAGCATTGGAATGGAAGATATGCAGTATTTATTACAGAAAAATATCTTTGCAATCAACTTGCCTACTATTGTTGCTATTTTTAACGAAGAGGTTGTTTTTGATAGCATCCTTTGTATAAGTATTCAGAATTTTAGCACAGACAAAAATAACAGTGGACCTTTATTTGTCACTAAGCAACACATGATACCAACTGATTTTCAAGAACAAATATGTTGTGGGTTTGTGATTAGGCCAAGTAAAGAAAATGTTTATAGTAACATACTAAAAATTATCAGGGTTGGTACATGTTTTTCTTTCTTTTCTTTTTCTGTTCTTTAAGTAATAGCAGTCTACTTTAAGCTCATATTTTTTTTTTTATAGAATTTACCTCAGAATCTATTTTCTTTTTTTTTCTTTTTTCCTTTCTCCCTTCCTTAATCATTAGTATGTTCCGGTTACCTGGGTTACAGGAAACTCAACATTGTTTTTCACGTAATCATAATCAGTTATCCTTGGATATTGACAGCATCTGTAATGTGATATCATGCAGTGCTGAAATAATATCAAGCGATGGTCAAAATCCCTGTCAAGTATTACAATATCCATAACCAGAGGAACTCCTGCAAGCAAATAAATATCTAGTTAACCTGCTTTTTCTCTAAACCTCTCTGCGACGGTCATGTCTCATCGGGTCGGATTAGTTTTGTACTGAATTTTTCCTTAGGTTGAAATTACAAGCTATTCATTCCTTCAGTTTTGATGGCCTATCATACCGAATGCTAATTGTGTTATCATTTTGCTCTTAGATCATACCATAAGTCTAGGAAATAAAGGAAAACAATCATCTTAACCCTCTCTGGACCTGTGGTACACTATGGTACCGCCGCCATGATCTGGCCCGGCTGGTGGCACCATTTTCCAGTCATTTTTTATGATTAGGCCCTAAGCGTTCGAGAGCCCCGGCATTGTAACATGCAATCGTGAGTGGGTTAACGTACCAAGCCGAAGCTGAACATCTCCAAGGGGTTAATCCTTTGATTTTTTTTCTTTATGTTTTTATCATTAGAAATTCAACACTTCAAATTGCCATGTAGATATATGTTTAAGAAACCCACAGTCCTTTAAGTGTGATAGACAATACCCGTTTTCTAGAATTATAACCATATTAACCCGTTGCTAACCAGGGGTTAGATTTGCTTACCCAGGCTCCAGGATGGGTTTTATTTCTGAGCGAGGCAGCTTCAGCAACATACTTTGATTTTTCCCACTCCCTTTTAGTCACTCATTGTAGAGCTAGAGCAACTTTTGTTTTTTCTGTGTGTGTGTTTTACTGTTTTTAGAGACATATCTGTCATATCACAGGCTCTATCAATTCTGCAGTTGACTTAAATTGTAGTTTAGGGTCCATATCAACCAATTTTTTTTTCTTTATACTCAATGTGAGAGAAGTACTGCTGTTTTAGGGAAGGACAAAAAGCAACTTTATTTTTTTGTATTTGTGTGCTGTCACAAACGAACATGAAACTTATAACCATCCAAAATGAAGATAACATGAAGAGGTAGGGAAGAGGAAGGAAACTTGTGCTTTTGACAGTGAATGCCATAATAAAAGGTATCCTTACTGGCACAGGGGCACATTGTAGGCATTGGGCATGGTTTGAGTCACCTTCCTCCTCTCGTTCTGCCTGCACAATTTTCCTCTGCAGGAGGTCGGGAACTTGCAATGTGCCAACGCTCTATAGAGATAGTGCTTGGTAGAGACCGTAGATGGGTGTCATTCAAGGCTCTCTCTCCTGCTGGTGCTAGAAGAAAGTGGTGCCATCTAGGATTTGGATGGGAGTTGAAACCCATTTTGCTTAATATTACGGCAGTTATAATAATTATGACTGCAATTGTTAACATTACTCACTCATAGCACAATAAAATAACATAGTGATCTAAAATCCCTGAACATCATGACGCCCATCATCAGGCCAGACCTCCTGCATGATGTATGACGAAAAAACACCCGTTGTTAACAGGTTAAACATGTAGGCTGAATGAAAGTAGTCTCCTGTGAAATTAAGCTTATTTTCTTTCATTGATATTTATAATGAAATTATCCATACTAAACCATATCAATAACTTGAAAGTAAAAAGAGTAGTGTTTATCTTTGCTGTTCTTTGTCTAGTAATTTTGGGGTACAGTAAGAGTGTATAGATATTTGTCAGCTCTTTAGAAAGAACTGTGAGCTGGAACACTTATTTGTGGTAAGAAAATGTAAAAAACAAAGGGAAAAAAACATTTATTTATTCATATATATATATATATATATATATATATATATATATTATATATATATATATATATATATATATATATATATATATATATATATAATCTTTTTTTAATTATTAATTATCATTTAATTATGATTGAGATTATATTGACAAAAGTGAAAAGAAGCATGGGGGGGGTCCAAGTTGTACAAATTAAATGTAAATTATTATTAATTTTAGTTAAGGTTATAAAAAACAATTTAGTTACGTTTTCTTTTAATAGAAAAGGGAAATATGGTAAATACTGAAATACAGAATATTACACTAATTTACAGGTACACTTAATTACAGGTACTCATAGAATTACAAGTATGTAATCAAATTATATGTACACAAGTAGTCATAGGTACATTTAGTTAACAGTGTATAAAAACACACACATGTACATAGATGGACAGGTTTATTTATAGCCATCCATAATTACGGTATAACTATAATTACTCACAACACTTCGTCACATATTGTTATATACACTTGGAAATGTCCCTACAACCACTCGAGTACATATAATTTTTGGTACATTAAGAATTTAACTGAACATATTTGCCGTCATACCCTGACATGATATACCTGCGTTCATTTCTCTTCCTTCGCAAAGTGAATTATGGATCGTCTTTTGTCTTTGGTATCTGAGAAATTTTGGAGGGACACAAAAAAAAAAAAAAAAAGTTCCATTCTGCCTCAACGATAAGCAACAGCGCATAATTATTCAGAGTTCCTAAACCAGTTCAAAGCACCGTCTTCAGGTCGTGATGATAATCTGCAGATGATGAGGGAGCCTTAATGGTTTGTGTGAGGGTGTGTGTCATGAAAATTGTTATTATAACTATTATCATCATCATTATTATAATTATCACTCGAGGCAAACTATGACCCAACTGTCATTAGTGTCCGCTGAGTTTGGCCGTTTCCTGACGTATCACATTGATGAGATCCAGGTTGATGAGGAAGATGAATCGGAGAGATGCTATTTCTACCACCGAATTGTTGTTGAGTTTCGTCTTGTTCCCGGCCAGTACTGGTTTGCCGTCTACGTAGATGGGTCTCTTGCCCTCGTTGGCTATTAGGAAGTCGCCCGTGTTCCGTAGCTTGATTATGCCCTAGAGTTGAGAGCGTAATGTAAAATCTGGAGATGATTTTAGTTTGTTTTTTATTTTCTTTCTTTCTTTCTTTTTCAACAATTAAACAATAATGAAGATGAAAAGACAGTATCATTAATGTATCTAACTTACATAATTGTACTGAAGCATTTGTTACTATTGAAATAAATTAAACAAGCATAAAAGAAAGTAAGGTTATTTAGGTTATGTGAATAATAATGAAAAAATATATATATAAATAAAACACTGAAATTTATTAAACAATATAAAAATTATAACTCTTTTCTTTTATTCTTTTAGACGGTAAGAGGCATAAGAAAGAGAGAGTTTTTAAAAAGTAGTACAATTTATGCATGTCACTACAACCCACACTCTCAAAAATAATCAATTATATATGAGTTTCCCATTTATCAAAAAAAAAAAAAAAAAAGAATACCTGTCTACGGGATATTTTCCATGCTGGGCCCTCAAGAGATAGGTCCACATCTACATTCACTCCTGCAGCTTTGCGACCGAGGGTGATCTCTCGTGACCTCATTAAATATCTGTTGGGTAAAATTAGTCATTATCAACTGCTTCTACTAGAATCCCTCTATACAACAAGCACTGCAATACTAACAAGATCTATGCAACAGTATAAAATTACACAATTTGAATCTTCACATATAAAAAAAGGTCTTTTACTACAATAAGCTGCAGAAAATTAAATTCTTTGAATAACTTGAATGTATATTGAAATTTGAAATGTTAAGCTACAAATTACTGCGTCTTTCTATTATGAAATTAGATATTTTAACCCAATGACGACGGTGCGTCACACCCGTGTGACACAGCCAAAAACTCCCGTGCCGGGGCGTCATGCGATAGTGACGATTTCAATGCAATATTGCAATCGCCCGGCATATGGGACTTCGCGTAGAAAGTGCACCCGTCGGGAAAGGGTTAATAGCCACATCAAAAAAAAAAAAAATAAGAATTGGTGATTTTAACATATTTTTAAAAGTGTTACCAAACCACACACCTGACTAATCTGCCTCGCAAAACAGCAAGTGTCTGATTATCAAACTCGGGCGGAGAGATGCCCGTCACGGTGTCCACAAGAACTTGCCACTTAGAAACCTGGTCCTCCAATAACCGTATTTCTCTTTTGCTTCCTCTGCTGGCCACACCAAGCTCATGTTCTAAGAGATCATCACTACTTTCATACAGCTCAGAGTCATGGATCTGTTAAAGGAATGATGCAGTCAAATTACCTAAATTAAAATGAAAACCTGATCTTAACGCCACAGGTTGTATACAAAGGTCGTAACATGAATAATAATATTACTTTTTAATACCCAAATGTTGGCATTGAAACAAAAGTAACATGAGTATTGATAAATCTTGGTAAGAGCCATGGATGTTATCTACATACTTGCTGCTCAGCCTCTGAAAAGTCCTTGACAGGGCCATTTTTGTTGAGAGGAGGAACTGTCTGATCAGGCAAGAGGTGGTACTGCTTCAGGAGGTGCCAGTGCGCCATAAGGGCCTTTGCGGTACGAGCAGGGTAGAACACATTGGGATTCTCTTGTAGGAGTGTTTCAAATGTCTGGAGTCCTGGGTTGGAGTTTGATTTTATAACCCCCAGAAGCTCCTCTTCTGCCTTGCTGTACAATGCACGAGACTGCACAGCCTGTATCTACAGATGATGCAAAGATGTTAATTCTGTTTTATATACATTTTCCTAAGGATTGTAAATTTAATGAAAGCATAATTTAAATCACCGTCACATAGACATTCATAGCATGGGGATTACCTGGTCAGGATGCAGATTCTTCATAGCCTGTTGAGCAATTCTGGACACAGTTGGATCATACAGCAAAGCATACCAGCGTTCCTGTACTTCAGCAAGGGTGAACTTGCAGGAAAACTTGACACCCCTGTGGACGGTGACCAAGTCGCACGTCTGTTGAACCCCGATAATGAGACTCAGGTCATCAGTCGGTTTCCAGCGTCCAAGATCTTTTGTTACTATGGACTGAGACCCTCGTCCCTTTCTTGCACGTTTGCTGGAAGACTTTGATGATAAGCGTTTACGGACATCCGAGGTCACGGATGGGGTTGGCGGCAAAGACACAGAGCAGTCTGACGCGGTGGAGAGGGAAGGATTGCGAGTGCGTATCTTGCTTATGGGCGTAGAGCTCTGACCCCCAAGACTCGACTCTACAAGTTCATCGTCGAACTTTGGCCTCTTGATGGCACGGGAAGAAGATCTGCGCTTAGTACCATCTTCTATCAAGCTATCGGTACTGGTGGTACGTTCCCTGGGTGGCAGTGTAAGCTCCATTGATCTGTAGCGAGGGCGATTGTTCATACTGAAAACGAAACAAAAAGACATTAGATACAAGTAAAGGAAAGGAAGGAAAATGCAAATATGTTCATTTCACATCATGGATACTTGTATTTTAAAAGTAAGTTTATCATTTCCCTTTTATGGTAAAAATTACAGTACCTTTGATCTTACTCATTTTAACAATAAAAAGAAAGTTTGAAATTTCTGTATTATGAATGTATTTTTGCTGATCACTTCAAAGCATATACTTTTTTTTTTTTTTTTTTTTTTTTTTATTACCTTATTTTATATTTAAATTATATGAATTAAATGTAGAGATATAAAATATTATCCTAGTTAGTTCATACATAGAATTAATATTAACATTCCTAATAATTTACTTCATCTTCTCGAAATGTTTTTTCTGGTGCATGTGTCTGCTTGTATATGTTCATATACATGTGCGTGCAAATGTGTATATGTGTGAGAATGCACACGTGTATATAATTTTTTCTATGAAATAGTAGACAAGTAACGGTATTCAACCCTGAACAAATACGAAAATCGTCATTAACAGACAATAGGGTGAATAGCTAACGTGCGCACTATATTCAGTTAATGAATTTATCATTTGGCGCTAGTTAGTGATGGCTGACACACTAATTCACTGCAATTTGAAGAATCGCACAGGTTTTTACAAACCAAGCCCCCCCCCCCCCCAAAAAAAAAAAAAAAAAAAATTGATCAGTTTTAAGCTTACCAGGTTGGAGTTTACTCCTTTCATGAATTAGTCACTCATTCAACAGGGCAGAAGTGAAGACAAATTCCTATAAAAATCTCACAATTTCCTACATAAACCTCATCCTCTCCTACAAAAATTCTCAACCCCTCCTGCCCCCCGATAGATAGGCCTATCCTCTCCCTTCCCTCTCGATATCCTCTCCCTTCCCTCTCGATATCCTCTCCCTTCCCTCTCGATATCCTCTCCCTTCCCTCTCGATATCCTCTCTCTCCCTCTCGATATCCTCTCTCTTCCAATACTCACAAAAGCCCCGTGACTTCGCCCTCTCGCCGTCTCTCTCTCTCTCTCGGAGTCTCAAGAGGCAGGAATCTTTCTCCCGAGACACTTCGAGGGGGAGGTTTAGACGATGAAGGGAGGGGGGGGAGGAGGGGGGATAGATAGATCCTCGAGACTCGATTATTATGGAATGTGAGAGAGAGAAAGATGGGGAGAGGGAGAGAAAGAGAGAGAGATGGGAGAAGAAGAAAGAAAAAAAAATCACGGAGGGGGGTTTTCCAAATCTACTTTGCTCGCCTGGAGGTCGACCTTAGCCTCGGTATAGTGGGTTAGTGGGTGTAAAAAACACGGGGATACTCACGGCTGGCCCTTAGGGACGAATCTTGACATCATATGAGAAGATACGTCGGGGAAAAGTGGTAAAACTCGACGGTTATGATGTTGGATTTTGCCCATCAACTCACGCGGTTAGACATTCGCGGTTTGGCCTTATGTTTGAGATATGACTTAAGGAAGGCTGCGAGAGCTTGGATTTAGTGCCTAGGCGGACGAGGGAGACACACTTGCCAGGAAACCTTTGGCGATTTTTGTGTTTTCGCGATGTAAACAAACATGGCGGACGCCACGACACAGAAAACGGGGCTGGAATTTCAGCGGAGACTTTCGTAGTTTGGTGGGGTCCTTGTGCCAGGTGTCCGTTTGTTATTATTGTTCTTATCATAATTATTTTTATTATTATTATTATTATCATTATTATTATTATTATTATTATTATTATCATCATAATCTTAATAACTTTTATTATTACTATGAATATTGATAATAATAATATTGCAATGATATTAATTACTGCAGCTGCTGCTACTGCTGCTACTGTTCTACTACTACTACTGTTACTACTACTACTACTACTGTTACTACTACTACTACTGTTACTACTACTACTACTGTTACTACTACTACTACTACTACTGTTACTACTACTACTGTTACTACTACTACTACTACTACTACTGTTACTACTACTACTACTACTGTTACTACTACTACTACTGTTACTACTACTGTTACTACTACTACTACTGTTACTACTACAGCTACAACTAGTTACTACTACTACTATTACTGCTACTACAACTACTGTTACTAATACTAATACTACTTCTACTACTACTACTACTACTACTACTACTACTATTACTACTGCTATTAATACTACTACAGCTGCAACTTCTAGTTACCACTGCTGCTACTACTATTACTGCTATTGCTGCTGATGTTACTACTACTACTACTACTACTACTACTACTAGTACAACTACTACACCTCTCTTTCTCTCTCTCTTTCTTTCTTTTCCTCTCCCTCTTTCTCTCTCTCTCCCTCTTGCTCTCTCTCTTTCTTTCTCACTCTCTTTTCTCTCTCTCTCTTTCTTTCTTTCTTTTTTTTTCTCTCTCTCTCTCTTTCTCTCTTTCTTTCTTTCTCTCTTTCTCTCTCTCTCTCTCTCTCTCTCTCTCTCTCTCTCTCTCTCTCTCTCTCTCTCTCTCTCTCTCTCTCTCTCTCTCTCTCTCTCTCTCTCTTTTTTTCTCTCTCGCTCTCTTTTTTCTCTCTCTCTCTCTCTTCTTCTCTCTCTCTCTCTCTCTCTCGCTCTCTTTCTTTCTCTCTCTCGCTCTCTTCCTTACTCTCTCTCTCTCTCTCTCTCTCTCTCTCTCTCTCTCAGGGCACGTTCACCCTGAAGTTGGTAAAGTTGATGGTGTGAAAGTTCTGTGATCTATTTTTGAATACGCCCTAGTATTTTATTTTCGTTGATATGAAGCCACAATTACGAAGATTCGGCCCTCGAAGAAGGCTCTCTGTCCACATGTTCCAGAATTCTCGAGAACTTAAGTCAACTCTTGCTGTTTGAAAGGCAATGTCACAGGCGAGCCCGCCTGTGACAGCGTGTGGTTGACTCGTGAAAGAGTGTGCCAACGAGTGTTGACTCGACCCGAGCTTGGTCCTTACCCACCGTGATACCCAGCCACGGCGGTGACCGCCAGGCGACGGGCTCTTCAAAGGATGTCTCGTGACTCAAGTAGCGAGTGTAGCTAGTGGTCAGTGTGTCACTGCGTCCTATTAGAAAGGGTAGTACTATACATAAATAAGGAATACTTATTTATGTATAGGGCAAATACAAACAAAGCTTCTTTTCATGCATTTAATTGCATGACCAACATCAAAGTAAGATCCACATGAGCACTGGCTTGCTAAACCTTCAACTAACCGAGCGTCAATGGATTCCTGTTTGTTAAGACTGAAGCCCTTGGTTTCGATTCTCAGGGTTGTTAACCAGTTCGGTGTTTGTGTCCCGTTAAATGTTTACCATCTGTCGTGCGAGAAATGGGAAGCGGCCGCCATTTGTGCCCACTTGTCTCACTTGGCGCTCTTTTGATAGCGTGGACTTTGATTCCTTTTCGGACAGCCGGATGACCGCCTGTCTTCCGTATCAGGGATATATATGACTGGAGTGTGTCCTCGATATAATTATGTAAGAGACAAGTCACCTCTCGTATCATACCGTTGTTAGCTTCACACCTGGGCGGTTCGAAAAGACTTTTTTTTATTTGAAGACCATTTAACTGTTTCCATGGAGGTGTCTTTTGTCCATGCTATTGCGTCGTCACTCTCCAGACTTCTCCTTCCTATGACAAGTTCTCAATGTGCGGCCTCATTTCTCTCCTCTAGGATTCAGTTACTCCTGCATGCATGATCGGATACTGCTTTGTCTGCTCAT
>NW_028234428.1:33503761-33508761 GCF_977035675.1 Penaeus japonicus
TGCACTATCCTACCATTAAATTACATGATGTTTATTATGCCAGTTACTTCCCAACAGACCCACCTGGAGATGAAACGACTTATTCTGATCAAATTCAATTAGTAGGATGGGTTTCTTGTAATATCTTGTCATTGCCTGTGCTTGATTGTAAAGGCGACCGGAATTCAGGGACCCAATCAAATCACTCAGACTTTTCCGCTCTACACAAACATCTGGAGTCAGGATGTAATCCCCAACCTGCAATAAAAGAGGATTAAAGATAAGGTAAATCAACAAATTTTGCATAGATGGCACTTACACTTAAAATATAACTAAGAAAACAGTAAACAGGTAAGTTTTTATGAAATTTTGTCTTTTAAAATGCATGGAGGATATTCCTTTCATCAAGATCAGCCATAAAGATTTTAGTCAAACAAATATTATAGCATTTGGTCAATCCCAAACTATTCCATTACCAAATTCTATCCATACTCCAGTAAATAAAATATGACTGAAATTAGCAATATACATATTCTCTAGTGACTGTCAATGGTAAATTAAAGCTAAAAGCCTACCTCTATCGTCACCGGGTCAATGTCGATTCCCCTCTTGTGGATCAGAGCAGGAAGTTCACTTCTGAACTCTCGCATGTCAACAATAACTCTCTGCGGGGCCTTTGGCTGCTCTTCAGCTTGTCCTCCTTTCCTCGAGTAAGTGTTCCCCGAAACGTCGATCTCATTGGCCTTCCGGGGGTCGCGGCTCAGGTCTGGATGGTCGCCGCTCTTGCCGTCATTGTACTCGGGGATGACCATCGTCTGCAGAGCGGCATTAGTGAGTAAAAATGCTGTCCTTATTTTTCTTTTAGAATTGAATGACCACAAAATGAGATCACAAAATATAAAATTCATACTATTCTATTTTCTATCTTTAAAGAGTAAGGAGTAAGTACAATTGATTTACTCACAGCTTTTTCATTAATGAGGTACTCAAATGCATCCTTTTCTCTTTTAATATTAGTGAGGTAAACTTGTTCTTCTGTGGTTCCTTTGTACAGCAAGAAATACACTCTTATCCGCTCTGTATGATTTGCCTGCCATACCTGAAAGAAAAATAGGAATCAAACTGTGATACAAAAAAGACCCATGATGTGAGAAAAGAGCTTAAAGAAAATGCTATGCTTCCTGGTTAATCTCTTGAGTCAGCGGGAGGACACATTATTTACTCTGAGAAATTTGACACTAAGTCAAGAGAGAAGCAAAGTAGTAACAACACAGAAAGTCAGTTCAGAGAAAAGATGAGAGAATGTAAGTGATATAAAAATGTGAACATTTTTAATCTTTAATATGAATCATTAGGACACCTACAGCAAATCTGAAAACAAAGCTACTAAATAACTATGTAAGAAACAAAATATGACCCTCTATAACAAAAAAAAAACAAAAAAAAGACTTCCATAAAATATTGTTGTTGCTGCTTTATCCTAAGGAAAGAAAAGAGTAAATATCTCAGGCATATACCTATCTCATCTACAAATTCCTTAAATATCTGCAATGGCTAATATAAAACCTACAAACCAACAAAATCATCACACGGACGATAACAAGACCACAGTACCTCAACCTGACGAATGAATGTCAAGTCTGAATCATACATAATAATGTACTTCGGTTGAACTTCCTCTAGCAGCCGTGTCATCATGAAAGGGTCGCTGTTATCCTGGAAACATAAAATAGAATAAGACAATCGACAATCAAATGCACTTCTGTTCTGTAAATCACATGCATTATAAAAGGTCAACATCAAATCCTTCCTTCTGGAAGTGGAAGCTCCCTCACCCGCACAGACTGCACCATGATCAGCGGGGAGAGAAACCTTCTGTGGATCTCCTCCTGTTCCTCGCTGGCTTCCGCCTCAGCCGCATCCTGGCCGACAAACTCGTATTTCTTTGTGATTTGGGTCAGTGTCACTTCCTCCTTGGCCTCGGTGGCTGCCTTTGTTTTCTTGCCCTTTTTACCTTTGTCCTTTGGTTGAGCCATTTTATCCTTGTCCCTGAAGAGGTTCGGTGGTGGCTGCAGACCCATCTTGGCGCCAATAGTCCGGTAGAAAATGCGGCTAAGCACCACCTTGGCTCCGTCTACCAAGTACTGCATCACGAAGGCATTCAGATTAGTTTGTTACTCTTCTCTGATACTGTAACTTACAGATTCAGCAATCAGCATCTTCATTTACAGTAACATAGTGTATGAAAAGCTAAATCAAACAATTTTATATCACCTCCTTGACACAACCATACTTCAATAATCTGAGCTAAATTTTCCACTGACCTCTTTTAGCTGTTGTGCCGTTCGATCATCATGTGTCACAACAAGACATTTTTCCAAGTTCTTGCTCTCCTGCACTTCTTCTCGAATTTCCGCCAAAACCTCAGACAGCGCCAACCATTTTGGATTAACCTCCAAGTTTTGGTCTGCAAATCAAAGAATTCCTTGTCATAAAGATGAAAAAGTGCTCCATCATATAAAAAACCCCACAAATTTATGGATGTATTACATAAAATCAGGGTTTTTGGAAATTGTCATTAAACATTTCTCTACATGACTTTTGCTTCTAAAGCCAATCTTGTTAAAAATTATTCTTAACTACCTTTGAATAAATGTAAAAGATATACCTATATATTCCCTTTTCTTTTTGTTTGCATTATCCTCCCTAACAGTTTTCTTTGTTGGGCTTGCACCACTGCCAAACACCCGTAGTTTTGCATTGACAAACAGGGTCTCTGCGGCCCCTAAAAACATCCAGCCAGAGCTCTGTATGGCTTTCTCCGTTGTCTTCAAAGAGTTTATGAGATTGTAGAAGGTCACGCAATCGTACTGGGTCAAGTACCTGGAAATATTTTTTAAAAACTGTGATTACAATGACAAGAGAATAAGTCATTCATAATTACATTTCAACCTAATATTCTTAACCACCGAAGTCTGAAGCAAAACATCCCATCCTAAAGTGAAAACCACACAGGAATCCTTTCCAATCAAACACTCAAAACGACAACCAACATACATTAGGACAGTTCTCATGACCTTCAGATCAGCAATTAGCATTTTCGTTCGAGCCGAGAGCTGATGCCAGATTGGTTCCAACTGTACTTTCAGAATCTTCTCAAAGGACTTGGATATCGCATTTTCTGGTGTGAATTCATCCGTGTCGATGGTACTGTTGGAGCGACGGAGTTCCTGCGAGAAAGCATGTCAAATAATTTCCATCCTTTTCTTTTCTTAGAATATAACAAGATTTCCTCAAGACTTTAAAAGAGACTGGATAACTGGAATCATTACTTGGCAAAGTATGTAAAAGATTAAATTAAATCATACCTATTCGAGAGATAGAATTGTGGATCAAGGAGTCTAGACCTTTAATATCATAATCACACCAACTCACACACACACAAAAATCAGAAATGAACAAACCTGAACAGTGTCAGTAATCAGATCTAACACAGCCATCTGGATTTGCTTAACTGGGGTGGTCATCTTTAGGTGCAGCTCGATTACCTCTGGCTGGGCAAATTCAAAATATATACAACTTGAAACAAAGCTTTATAAACATTGAAATAATATCCAAACTTAGTATTAATTTTTCATATCCTAAAATATATAAAGGAACCATAGGTTAATAATACTTAGGGATAAAATGGAATGGATAAGACTGAATAGCTTCCACAACTTAAGAGATGTAATTTAGTTCTGAAGACGGGGTAACCTGAAATGCGTAAATTACACCTCTTGTGTTGTGGGAACTATTCAGCCCTATTTATACCCTTTTATCCATTTGTTACAACGAACTTAATCGTACTTACTTTGCATCTCTCTAAACAAGCGTTAACGTCCATGTGAAATCTCGGCCAAAGGTACAACTTTTTGACAAAGAGATTCCGCATGACACGCTCCACATGGCAGAATCCTGCAGTGAATGACAAAGGGCTGCTACTCAGGCCCTTCACAAAGCCTGTCTGTTGATGTAGAGTTCTATTTAGTTAAAGAGCAATAATAGATTTCAATTATACCAATACTCCACAGGAAGCCAGAAAATAATTGCCATGTTCTCAAGTATCATAATGTAAATTTTCTCTGTACATTGCCATAAATATAACTTATTCTTATTCTTATGGAGGTTGAATTACAATAAAAATGATTGTTTAATGCATGATGAGGCAAAGTCCACCTACTTTGTTCTTCATGCGGAATAACCTAAGGATGAAAGCTTCTTGACAGGATTCTAGGATCTTGTGAGCTTTCCAGACAATCACACCTGAAAGATGAAAATCCTTCTACAAAATCTAGACAAACACTTCAAGGCAAGGCAAGAATATTGCAAAAATTATGCAACTGTTTATGAATATCAATTCTGCTTGGAATATTATTCAAATTAATTCTTACATGTACATGATATGTAACTCCAAAAGGACTGCTGACATTTACAAATACCAATAAAAGAAATTAAAAAATACCAAGTACCTGTTATCAAATCGGCTGGCACTCGCTCCATCAAGAGATCCATGACTAAAATGCGAGAGGTGACAAAAAGCACCCCACCATTTGCGTATATCTGGGATCTGTTGTAAAGAAATCCAGCTGATTGGGAGAACATTTTACTCTGATGGGGATGGGGAAGGACTGAGAAAAGGGGAGAGAGGGAGGAAGAGGGAGGAAGAGGGAGGGAGGGAGGGAGGGAGGGAGGGAGGGAGGGAGGAGGGAGGGAGGGAGGAGGGAGGGAGGGAGGAGGGAGGGAGGGAGGGAGGGAGGGAGGGAGGGAGGAAAGAAGGGAGGAAGGAAGGAAGAAAAAAAAGAAAGAAAGGAAGGGAGAAAGAGAGAGACAAATGAGAGAGTGAAAGACAGATGAATACAGAAAGATTCATTTTATCTAACATCAGTGAAAGCTATAAAGGAAAAAAATTACAAACCTATTACATAATTCACTTACTTCCAATGTCATTCAGTAGCCTACACACAACAGTAAACAAACCT
>NW_028234428.1:33513761-33516261 GCF_977035675.1 Penaeus japonicus
GGGCACCATTGGATCAGCCAAAGGGCACCACCGAAAGATCCTAGGAGGCACCACTTGGAAGGGCCGACGGAGCAAGGGACCAAGGGGCGTGGCTGAGAAGACACGCGTATGTGTTTTACTTCATTGCTTCTTTTGCGGTGAAATTCGGTTGCTTGCTTCTATCTGGAGTTTGCAATTTAGACCTAATCAGGCGGATGTCCAACCTTAATGTAATTTAGACCTAATGAGGCGGATATTTACAATCGTTTTATTTTGGTACATACAGGTATATGTACACACATACATACGCACACACACCATCATAATGGCACTATAGCAGCCACTGTTATTGCTATTACTGCTAGAGATAATGGTCATCATATGAAGATCATAATCATGATTAGTATGATTATTGAGCAATATTTTTTATCATTATCGTTAATATTGAGATTATTACTGTTAGCATTGTCATTATCGTTGTTATTGTCATTATCACTGTCATTATTATAGCTTTTATCATTATTGTTATTATTATCATCATTCTTATTATTACTATTAATATCATTATCCTCCTCCTCCTCATCGCCGTCTCTATCATTATTATCCTTATCATTTTCATTATCATTATCGGTGTTATCTTTGTTATTATTATCATTATCATTAACGTCGTTATTAGCATCACTAATATTACTATCATCTTTATCATCATTATTGTTGACATTATTGTTATCATTATCATCATTATTATCATTATTATAATTATCATTTTCATTGTTCTTACCCTTATTATTATTATTTTTATTATAATTAATATTATTATTATAATAATTATTATAATTATCATTATTACAACCATTATTATTATCATTTCTTTTATCATCATCATTGTCAATATTATCATTATCATTATCATCATTATTAATCATTCTAAGCATCCAGTACTAGGTGGAAGATCCAGACGTTGGATCTTAAGTTAGAATACGGTCAAAGTTAACCATTGCATTCCCTTTATTGCTCCGACAGATTGATGGATAAAGTTTTCCATCCCTTATGTCCAGCTGCAAATCCTTGGATATGTTGTCTCAAGGTGTGATCGAGAACTAGTCAGCCAATCGTCCAACCTTAATCGAGTTTACAATCGTTTTATAACACATAAAGGTACTTTTATACATATAAGCTGGCTGGTAGTGTCCTTCTCTACTCTCGTGAAAACTTATTTCTGAGTGAGTATCTAAAATTGGATGATAACATGTCAAGTTTTTTTTTTTTTTTTTTTTTTGTCTTTGACATAATGAAGACTGATCCGTGCTGTTGCTGATGACTCCTATCAGCTGGGGATTACTGGAGACTAATTTTCCCCATATAGACTGGGAGTGCAGTGCTGTTGTCTCTGGTGGGCCTGAGATAAGCAGTCATCGTGTGAATAATTGCACAGATTCATGAATGACAATCTGCGAAAGCAGTATGTTCCCCTTCTCATACGTGGAAGCAACATTGTGGATATCTCTCTTTCGGTAACAATATCTTATCAAGCTTCACCGACTTGTTGACCACAATTTGGTTGCAATCTTGCTCTCCTACGAACCGCGCGACCTCAAGATGGTCTCGTGCCTCAGACTGGCCATGGCTTGTATGTGGACGCGATGTGGTGATGACGCGGCGCTGGAGGACCGCCTGTTCCGCTCAGTGTCTGCCCCAAAGTCCTCGCTCTCTTGATGACCTGCTGCCCGGAGAGCCTCCATGTCTAGTCTGGGAGGAACTGGGAAGGACAAGGAGTGCCTCCAGACGGGGATCCTTTTTACCGAGACTCTTCAGAAAGTCCACGACGCGGCCTTCGTCCCGACAACATCACCCTCGACTTCGGGAAAGCGCGAGTCGCTCAGCGCCGCCGCCTCCAAGTCCTGGTGCTGACGCTGCCTCTTCGACGAAAGGCCTGTGTCTGCCAAGTGCGACCCTCGCCCGTGGCCTCATCCTGCGGCTCCTGTTGGATCAGATGAGGTCTGACTCCGATATGCTGGAGGCGGTGCTAGCGATGACCTTTAAGCCCAAGGACAAAGACAGCCACTCGGTCATGCAGATTCATGATGCGTTGGTTGAGTCCCTGAGGACATAGAGCAAGAGAGCTAGGACTTACGTGACTGAAGGAGGAGGAGTCTTCTGCTTTCCTTCGCAGCTCCTAAACCGGAAGTGTCATGTAGATGAATTAAGAAACGACCAAAAACCCAGATTCAAAATTTATTTCTATTACGGTTTATAAAGAAAATTAATTTCCTAATTGATCCTAATGTAATCATGCTGACAAACTAATAAACATACAAAACTTTATCTCCTCCATTCGAGTGGTCTGTGTGTGTGTGTGTGTGTGTGTGTGTGTGTGTGTGTGTGTGTGTGTGTTTCTGTGTGTGTGTGTGTGTGTGTTTCTGTGTGTGTGTGTGTGTGTGTGTGTGTGTGTAGGTGTGTGTGTGTAGGTGTGTGTGTGTGTGTGGGTGTGTGTGTGGGTGTGTGGGTGTGGGTGTGGGTG
>NW_028234428.1:33521261-33523761 GCF_977035675.1 Penaeus japonicus
AGGCCGACGGAGGACACCGGCTCGAGGCGGAAGCTGAGGACGCACTTGTACTCCCCCACGAGGTCCGAGGTGAAGCCGGCGAGCACCAAGTACGAGCGCGGCATCTGGTACTTGTTGGCCAGCACGAAGACGTTCCCGTGGTCCTGGGCTCCGGCAGGAAGCTCCCAGCTGCGGAAGCAATCGAGACGGAAGGGTTTTGAAATGGGACGGTAGGAGGGACCGGCAAAAGCCTTATGGTAGGATACTTAACCTAATGCCTTATGACAGGATACTTCACCTAATGACCTATGACAGGATACTTGACCTAATCCCTTATGACAGGATACTTCACCTAATGACCTATGGCAGGATACTTGACCTAATGACCTATGACAGGATACTTCAACAAATAACCTATGACAGGATACTTAACCTAATGCCTTATAACAGGATACTTATAGAGAAAAATAAATGTGAACAAGTCAACGAATCAAAAGAAACAATTCATAACATTCGTGATTAGCAACTTACTCGACGTAATAATCCCACAGATGAGTTGTCTCGTTGGTGAAAGCCTCTGTGACGTTGCACAAGATGTAACCACACTCTCGGAAGGGCATCTCCATCTTCCCGTTTGTTATCTGTAAATAAACAGATACATCAGATACAATGGCGGATTCTGGCGCACGTTGTACTGTTTCCTTAGCGTTATATATTACAAAAAATATATGTATCATACGAATTTTTAGTCTGTGAGTTGAATGATGGTAGGATTGTGGTTGTAAATTAGCGAGTGACTAATATGTCGCTATGATGTAAAGATGTAAAATTATTATTAACAGGAGTATGCCTATTGTCAAATAGACTATTTATATATGACTAAACTATTTATATATGACTAAAGTTAAATGGCTATAAAGACGAATGTCGGATATGAACGAGCGTGATTTAAATAATTGAGGAAATTTTGAACTTAGTATTTCCAAACACACCCAAGTTAAACGTTTATGTCGGTGAGATCATGCGGGCAATCGTATTTCATGAGTCTGTGTGTTTGGGTGTTTGTTTGCGTGTGTGTGCGAGTAAGAGAGAGAGGGAGAGGGAGAGGGAGAGAGAGAGAGAGTGAGGGAGAGAGAGAGAGAGAGAGAGAGAGAGAGAGAGAGAGAGAGAGAGAGAGAGAGAGAGAGAGAGAGAGAGAGAGAGAGAGAGAGAGAGAGAGAGAGAGAGAGAGAGAGAGAGAGAGAGAGAGTGTGTGTGTGAGTGTGTGTGTGTGTGTGTGTGTGTGTGTGTGTGTGTGTGTGTGTGTGTGTGTGTGTGTGTGTGTGTGTGTGTGTGTGTGTGTCGGCGTGCGCGCGTTCGTATGTGTGTGTGCGCTTGTAGGTGTTTAAGGCAGGATTCCTCAACAAATTTCCTCCACACGTCAATATTTACACAGAAGTCAATCATGCTGCATATCCATGACATATACATGCAAACATACTCTTCCTGACTTAACTTCACGCCTGTTACCCACTACACATTCAAAAATCCTTCTGCCAAAAAAATAAATAAATAAACAACACAATAGAATGGAGACAATGCAACATGCAACATCCCAGGATCCATCAGTCACAGCCATCTGCCATTTTCTCTTCAGTGACAATCCTTGCATGTGTCATACTCTCTGAGCTGTCACTCTGGCATAGCTGTTAACTCGCGTTCCTAGCAATAGACATATTTAGTCCCACATCATCATGTAACATTATAATACTGACATCACATCCCACCTCGAAAATTCCATCTCCTCATAACACATCTTCAAATATTATCAATGTCTCAACATCACAACATCACCAGTAAATTCAGCCACTCTGCATGCTGTCATGCACATATCTACAGACATTGAAGGCGCTACATCACACTCGCCGGATGTGTCAGACTTTCAGAGCTGTCGCCAGT
Source organism: Penaeus japonicus (assembly GCF_977035675.1). Lineage (NCBI taxonomy): Eukaryota > Metazoa > Arthropoda > Malacostraca > Decapoda > Penaeidae > Penaeus > Penaeus japonicus. The sequence goes on from NW_028234428.1 coordinate 33,523,179, forward strand.
AGTGTCAGAATGTTACACCACGTCGCCATAAAATGCGGAATTGTCATAACATTCCGTCATGCACGTCATGCGTGAAGGAACACTCACCGAGACGAGGCGCTGTACTCCCTCGCTCTCCCCCTAGAACCAGATAGATGTCAGCTGTTAATGCCTCGATTTATCTTTGGTGGGTGGGATGCTCTGGCGTCTGTCTGCCTGTGACTTGCTTTTGTTTTGTGTATGTTGGTCTATCTCTCTCTTTCTTTCTTTCTTTTTCTCTCTTTGTGCATGCTGGTTTACCCCTCTCTCTCTTTCTATCTCTTTCTCCCTTTCTTTCTCTTTCTCTCTTTCTTTCTTCCTTTCTATTTATCTCCTCCCTCTCTCTCTCTCTCTCTGTATCCCTCCCTCTCTCTCTCTCTCTCTCTCTCTCTCTGTATCCCTCTCTCTCTCTCTCTCTCTCTCTCTCTCTCTCTCTCTCTCTCTCTCTCCTCTCTCTCTCTCTCTCTCTCTCTCTCTCTCTCTCTCTCTCTCTCTCTCTCTCTCTCTCTCTCTCTCTCTCTATCTATCTATCTATCTATCTCTCTCTCGCAACAGTTATATAAAA
>NW_028234428.1:33556261-33558761 GCF_977035675.1 Penaeus japonicus
ATTAAGAGGGTTTACGTTAAGAAAGCTTAGATTAAGAAGGTTTAAGTTCATAAAGTTTAGATTAAGAAGGTTTAGATTGCACATTACCGTTCCTAGAGTGAAGACAAATAAAACAAAGACTGCCCCCCCCCTCTCTCTCTCAACAAAACCTCATCGTGTGATCGTTTCCCAGTTTGCAAATTGCATGCCGTTAAAAAGAAAAAAAAAAACACGAATGACCTTAACTAGCATGATGACAACCCTTTTTTTCATCAGCTCATTGCAATTGGCATGAGTTTTAATGGTTATATTTGTCTTCATTGATGGCCATACACCCGCCTTACCCATAGGTACCTTGGTATCCGCAGTCGATACCTGTCTCGGAGCACTGGAAACCTAAGCGACATGCCGCGCACCGCGCTGCCCAGCAGGTAAAAAAAAGGGGGGAGGGGGAGGGGGAGGGGGTAACGTTTGGTGCATGCATGATAATGGTTCATGATAACTGTGGCGCTTTTCGCATCAAGTCACGACGTTCATGCAATGATGACTTGCTTTATATATATATATATTGGCTATGATGATGAGAATTATATCAAAAGTGTTGGTCGACTGTTGTGAAGCCACGGAGGGACGCGTGACCTCGGTATGCCTCCTGCAGGTACGGGAGTCGCCAGGGCAGAACGGAATCGGGAGGAGGCTTGGCCAGAACCTCCAGCGAGACTGAAGGAGGAGGCGGGGGAGGCTACACGCACCCGAGGAGGAGAGCCAAGGATGACCTCGGACACGACGCGCACGTGACACTCGTGGAACCTGGTACGTAAGGTCATAGGAGGTCACAGAAGGTCAGGGATGGGTACTCGGGGCGTTAGAGGTACCCGGGAAAGACTCGAGGATGACGTAAGAATACTTGGGCATCTGGATGATAAATCTCACCCGTTCAGACAGGTCACGCGACCAGCAGGCATGCGTCAGCGCTTTCAGGGGCGGCGTGAGGACGGGCAGCATGACAGACAAACCCAGCGCTGGCGATGGAAAAAAGGAAATGAGAGAATTGAAGATGATATTTGTTCAGAGCAGCGGGTGCATGTGTTTGTGTGTGTGTGAATGTAAATATATATATATATATATATATATATATATATATATATATATATATACATATACATATACATATATGTATATATGTACGTATATATGTATATGTATATATATGTATATACATATACATATATGTATATATGTATGTATATATGTATATGTATATATATGTATATACATATATAAACATTATGTATATATATATATATATATATATATATATATATATATATATATATATATATATACATATATTTGTGTGTGTGTGTGTGTGTGTGTGTGTTTGTTTGTTTGTGTATACATATATATATATATACATATATATATATATATATATATATATATATTTATTTATTTATTTATATATATATATATATATATATATATATATATATATATATATATATATATATATATATATATGTATATATATATATTTATATACATATTTGCATATATATATATATAAATATATATATATGTATATGTATGTATATATATATATATAGAAATACATGTATATATATGTATATATATACACATACATACATACATACATACCTATATACACAGGGAGTGCAACAAGAGGCAGCGTCCCACCCCTAAGCCGAGTCTTAGGCGCTCGAGCGAGTGAGGACAGACCCTGCATTTACTTCCCAAGGTTAATGATCACGATCCTTCTTTTTTCACCGGAGGAAATGGCGGAGGACAAGGACTCTGGGAAGGACGTTGGTATTAGCGACCGGGGGGAGGGGGTAGGGGTAGGGGGGATGGTTCTTTTGCAATGCTTTTCATCTTGCAAGGAGTTGTTGGGGGATTGGCTGGTTGTTGTGTTTTTGGTTGGTTGGTTGGGGTGAGGGTGGGTGGGTGGGTGGGTTGTTTGTGTGTAAGTGTGTAAGTTTAGGTGTTAGTGTGTGTGTGTGTGTGTGTAAGTGTGTGTGTGTGTGTAAGTGTGGATGTGTGTGTGTGTAAGTGTGGATGTGTGTGTGTGTGCGTTTTGTCTGTGTGTGTGCGTGTGCATTTTTTGTGCGTGCGTGTGCGTGCATCCACTACATGTACGTTATCTTAATTCCTGACCTCCTATATACTGTACATCAACCCGTAGCAATCGAAATCTAGAAGTCTACGTTCCAAAAATGCATTATTTTCGTTCGCATATATATATTTGGTATGTAAAGTATTTCAGAAGCTCCTCTGCTGAAAACCTCCCCTCTGCTTAGACCAGAAACTCCTAAATATAGACACAGGTTCAGGTAAGGGGAAGGGAAGGGAAGGGAAGACGGCCAGACGAGGAAAGCTCAGGTCGGGAAAGGGCGATGTATAAAAAAAAATTGAACTTTTTGTATTGAACAATTATACGTTTGTGTTCAGTTTGTTCAGTTATCCACTTTTCAAAATGGAGTCTTCATAGGAAATGGGACAC
>NW_028234428.1:33563761-33591261 GCF_977035675.1 Penaeus japonicus
GCAGCCTATGTAGATGCGTCCTCATGACATGTTTCAAGACTGTCCTCCATCTCTCAGAATCTGAAACCTGTGATTTCTTAATCCAAAAGTTGCGTGGGCGGAGATAAGGCTTCATCTCCGTCGCATATGATACGGACTACTCGTTCAGTGAAGCTTCGACGACGATAATGAGTCAGCAGGATTGGACACTTGAGATATTAGATAGAGTTTTCAGAATGAGGTTCATTTTGGTCGGATCATTATGCAATTTGTATCTGTCTGCATCGTGACCTGTGTTGTGTGTCGTATAATTTAGGTTTATTTTTTTCGTTTCTTTTGTCTCTTAGGGAATTCTAACTCTTTTAATCACACTGTAATAAGTTAGTTTATGGTAGAATAGCAAGTTTAAGCTCTCTTTCTAACTTTGGGTATGTTGATTGTGAGTTTTGTCAGATAGTTTGTAGAATTGTTTGATTTAGTTAAAGGTATAAATGAGACTGGATAACTTCACAACGCAAGAGATGTGATCATCAATTAATGTGAACTCTCGTGTGCTCTATTTGTAAAATTTCGTATGAATTATTGCTCAAGAACTTTTGTTAGAATTAAAGATGTTTATATTACTATACTTTATATAGGGGTTCCTTTGACTATGGAACATTATTACATTATTCTAAGGTGTAAAGGTTGCGAATCACTGGTTTAATAATGTAATTTAATAATTTAATACTTTTATCTTGGTTTGATGTCATACTTTTTCCTTGGAGGTTTTATAATGTCACACTTTCCCCTTGGAGGTTTTATATTCGCCCATTTACGAGTAACATTGCAATTGGGTTATTGTTATAGGCGATCTGAGACGAGTGTTGCCACCTCGGAGGTCACGCTTTTCATTTGTTTTTCCAGGTACTACCACCACCACTACCCCTGGGAGGACTGTCCTCTGTGCTACCCGGACTACCCTTATCTCCCGCGATACCCTCATCTGGCCCGGTACTACCAAGCCCATGCCCTCCGCCACTCCCACCGCTAGAACCCCCTCCCCCCTTCCACCATCACCACCGATGACGTCACACCATCTCCACCGATGACGTCATTACCACCGATGACGTCATTACTTCCTCCTCCTCCTGCGATGACGTCACGCCGTCCAGACTCGACTCACTCGCGAGCCAGTTTGATTTTTTTTCCCTGCGAGTTCGTTTTAATGTCGATCTTTCCTGTTTTGTTTCGTCAGAGTTGAGTTGGTGACGAGCGCGATCGTATTTTTTTTTTTTTTTTTTTTTTGAGTGAGATGTAGTCAAATTTGAAACCTTTTTGTGTAAATATCTGCTCGTTAGTAATTTAGCTGTTTCAGGATCATGGAAATTATAGATGCTATGAAGGGTTAAAGGATTTTTTTTTTACTTTAGTGAAATCTCGTTCAGAGGATTCATCAGATTCATGAGTATTCATCTACATTAACCATGAGTATTTCTACTCGAGTATCCTTAATTTTAATTGTAGTTAAGTCCCTTGATTCGTTCACTGACCATCTCTTTGAACTTTGCCTGATTAACATTTACCCAAGTCGCCTTTAAAAAAAAAGATAATTGTAATTACATACTGCAAAATGTTTTCCTAACGTCTAAAGACCGTCTAAGACCCCCCACCCCCTTGTGCCTGTTCTGACGTCACAGTTACTTGTGGTGACGTCATGGCTGTGACGTGACGGTGGCGTGAGCAAGAGCCGCGCCGTCACGTGGATGGCGTCACGTGGATGCCAATCACGTGGATGTCGTCACGTGGATGCCGTCACGTGGATGCCGCCACGTGAATGCCGTCACGTGAATGCCGTCACGTAGATGCCGCCACGTGGATGCCATCACGTGCATGGCGTCACGTGGCTGATGGCTCTCCCTTGCGTGTGTGTGTTGTGTTCGCTGTGTGACTCTGCCGTCCCACCTAGTAACCTCACACGACCCAGGTGTTAGGACCTGTCCTTTGCGACGGCCCCGAAGAGAGAGAGAGAGAGAAGGGGGAGGCTGCAATTCAAGGGGGGTATGGGGAGCGGATATCCCCCCCCGCTCTGTCACAGCAACCGGGACAAGCCGTCAGACAAGGAGAAAGTTCTAGGATCTGGGCCAAAGAACATGCATTTGCCACAGCACCGGTTGCAGAGAGATGCCCGCTGGTGACTTGCATTGCGCACTAGGCAGATGCATACGTGTGCATCCGAGTTGCACGTTGCATATGATTCACTGGTTATGTAATGCATTATCCCTTTGTCCCTTTAGCCTGTATGAGTTTTACACTTGGCTTTCTAGAAGGAATGATAGTATTTTTCTTGTGCCTCTTTAGTTAAATAGCTGCGGGATTCAACACTTTATCTAAAATTATGGTAATGGTGCTGATGATATTATTAGTGTTATTATTGTTATTATTAGTGGTGATGTCATTATTATCGTTATTATTATTATTGTTGTTATTATTATTATTACTATTATTATTATTAGTGTTGATGTCATTATTGTTCTTATCATTATCGTTATTATTATTATTGTTATTATTATTATTATTATTATTATTATTATTATTATTATTATTATTATCATTATTATCGTTACTATTCTACCAATAGGACTACTTCTTAATCACCATAATCACCATCACCACCATAATTATCCTACCTTACAAAAGCACTTTGCTGTTACCACCATTAACCTCTTATTATCGTTATTGTTAAAATATCCATATATACATATATATATTGCTTTCACTCTCAACCACAAAATGCCAGCATGCATTTTGCTTGCCATTACTACTCCACTCAAAATCCCACACTAATGCTCTGGCTGAGAAGGAACGAGGCACACTTACACCCACAGCCTTGCCTTGCCGTGCTTGAGGATTCACTAAAGTCACGCAGGAAAATGCCTTAAAGCACCTTAGAGCCACGTTACTCCTGAGTCTACGCGAGAACGGATGGTCCTGTGAGTATTGCTTGGCTCTTTCTCTTTTTTTATTGTATGTTTTTCTTTCTATCTTTATCTTTCGCTTTTTTTCTATCGTCTGTTTTTTTTTTTTTTTTGGGGTCGGTCTGTATATCTGTCTTGCTGTGTCTGTTCGTGGGTCTGCCTGTTTGACTGTCCCCTTCATTTTTCCTACTTCGCTTCTCTTCTCCTACTCCTCCCATTTTCCGTCTTCTCTCTCTCTCTCTCTCTCTCTCTCTCTCTCTCTCTCTCTCTCTCTCTCTCTCTCTCTCTCTCTCTCTCTCTCTCTCTCTCTCTCTCTCTCTCTCTCCTTCTCTCTCTCTCTCTCTCTCTCTCTCTCTCTCTCTCCTCTCTCTCTCTCTCTCTCTTCTCTCTCTCTCTCTCTCTCTCTCTCTCTCTCTTCTCTCCTCTCTCTCTCTCTCTCTCTCTCTCTCTCTCTCTCTCTCTCTCTCTCTCTCTCTCTCTCTCTCTCTCTCTCTCTCTCTCTCTCTCTCTCTCTCTCTCTCTCTCTCTCTCTCTCTCTCTCTCTCTCTCTCTCTCTCTCTCTCTCTCTTTCTCTCTCTCTCTCTCTATTTCTCTCTCTCTCTCTCTCTCTCTCTCTCTCTCTCTCTCTCTCTCTCTCTCTCTCTCTCTCTCTCTCTCTTTCCCTACCTCTCTCTTTCTCTCTCTCTCTCTCTCTCTCTCTCTCTCTCTCTCTCTCCTCTCTTTCTCTCTCTCCCTCTCTCTCTCTCTCTCTCTCTCTTTCTCATTCTCTCTCTTCTCTCATTCTCTCTCTCTCTTCTCTCTCTCTCTCTCTCTCTCTCTCTCTCTCTCTCTCTCTCTCTCTCACATTCTCTCTCTCTCTCTCCCTCTCTTTCTCTCTCTCTCTATCTCTCTCTCTCTCTCTCTTTCTCATTCTTTCTCATTCTCTCTCATTCTCTCTCTCTCTCTCTCTCTCTCTCTCTCTCTCTCTCTCTCTCTCTCTCTCTCTCTCTCTCTCTCTCTCTCTCTCTCTCTCTCTCTCTCTCTCTCTCTCTCTCTCGCGCTCATTCATTCTTATTTACATATTATTTGCCTTCCTCATTTATCATCTTCATTTCTTCCCAGTCGTTCCATAAATACAGCACCGTATGCTTTTCCAATATTTTTTGTATTAACCACACGTCATTATTATCTCTGTATCAGTACTTTATTTGTTGCAGAGAAACGCCAAGTTGCATAGTATCTTCTTGCATGTCTCCTCCCCCCTTATTATTTACCAAAATGTTTACTATTTCTGTTCCACTAACTGTGACATGACTCGTCTGGCATGAGTTCCCCTTATGTATTCTGTTCACCGTTATCATTGTACAAGCCTGTATCCCAGCTTGTACAGATGTGATGGTATGTGGTGTTGAATTCCTAGTTACGTAAGATCGCTGTATTGCTCTTCGTTGCCATAGTCCAGCACATGTTCTACTAGAAACTATTAGTTAGTTAGAAGGGTAGATTAGTGTGATATAAGAATGTATGTTTGATTCATTCAGTTTATAGAACGATTTTTATGCTATTTTGATATCACAGTGCATTGTCGAAATATATGAATGGTGAAAATGAATAAGGTTAAAGGAAAAAACTGGTATTAATTACATTGTAGAACCCGTTCAGCAGATTATTAATTGTGATTTCTCTCGTTTTCTCTTCTCCAGGTATTATCGGTACTCATACAGATCGCCATACAGATGCTGCTGTTCTACATGTGTGCGGTACGGTCTCTATCGGCCTTACAGCTACCTACACTACAAATACCGCCCTTGTCGATTCTCCTGCTACCGATACCGCCCCTTCCATCCCACTACAAGGAGCTGCCTGGATCACTACGACCTCCTCGACGGCGACGACCTCGACCTAGGTTCCTCCTACAAGCCCCCGAAGCTGAAGGGGACGTCCTCGAACGCCAAGGACGCCACGAGCGAGGACTCAGACCTCTTGGATGGGTCTCAGGTCGAGGAAATACAAAGAGGGATGAACAAGAAGAGCCAGTCGTCGAAGCAAGAGTCTTGGACGAAGAGTAAAGCCAAGAACGGTGATGCAGCCATGGCCGGTGTCAGTGCCTCGCGAGAGAGGCAACAAGAGGAAGGGAAACAATCCACTCGGGAAAGTGAGCAGGGAAAGGAAAGTCAGTCAAGCGCAGAATTCTTTGATTTAGACTAAGTAAAGTGATCGGTTAAAGTAAAGATTGGGTCGGAAATGTTTTGTCTTTAATAGTGCATTGCAGAAGGCTTGTTTGGATAATCACCAGGGCCCATCAAGTTAACGCATACAGGGTAAAGAAAGTTCTCTAAGTTTCAAGTACTTTTTCAACCAAACACTTATGAATTATCGTCTTAAGGAATACAGTTTACTTTTTGAAAGTTAATTGATTTACCATTGCTTATCCTAGAAGATTAATTTCTAGCCTAGATTTGGGATAATAGGAAGATTTTGGGATGGTAGAAATTGAATGTGAAATAGTTCATATACCGTAGTGGAAGTCCTGCTGTACGCTAAATTAAGATAAAAAATAGTAGGAGTGTAATGTAAGTTATCTACCCTAGAATTTTTACTACTGTAGTCTTTCTTCATTCGATGTCAAATGATATGCAAAATGATGCCTTTTATGAGAGCAAATCTGGTCATGTTACTCGTAGCATTAAAACATTACTGAATAGGTGTAGTTAAGCGTTTTTTTTTTTTTTGTTTTTTTTTTTTTTTTTTTAAGTATAGCAAATATTGCTCGAGTACAATGATACTGGCGGTGTAATTCCTTAATTGCTTGCCTTGATTATGTATATTTGTATATCCATCTGTTCTTTTATAGAAAGGATCGTTCATGACGAGGCGCTGCTACGTTATATTTCAAAGATTTCAGCGAATTTATATGATACAAATATAGAGCGTAGATGAATGAAGATGTAGTGTAGATTGTATGTACTAGAGTGACCTCAAGCAATAATAGTTCACTGCCATATGTTTTCCATTGGTCATTTAGACGCAGGTGGTCATTTGACCTCAGATGGCAGACAGTAGAGTGTAGTTAATGGTCGTTGTACAGTTTATATAAATTTATAGATATTCTCTATCACAGATGGTGGAAAAAAAATATTTATAGTGTGTAGTTACTCCAGTGATTGCATCCATCTTGATTTTGTCAGTCAGAAGTGGAATATATCTGACAGTTGAATGACACATGAAATTAATTATGTAGTCTGGAAAGTTTAACTGTTTAGTTGAAGCCAGTAATCTGTGGCTAGAATTTTATTTTGAGCATTTTCATGTGATTTGTAACATCAAGGCTTTCAAGTGCACATATGTAGAAATCTTTGTTGAGGATTTTTTTTTCACCAATAGAATATGAACCAACTTTAGAATGTTAAAAATTTGGTACTCTGTAAGAAACATAAAAAATATACTTGTTATTGTACAGATCTTTAGTACTGGCATTATTTCCCTCGTGTTTTACTGTATGGAAATAAATATTCTTCATGTAAGCCCGGGTTAATCGCAAGAGTTACTTACTGATTGCGTACCTCGGGCTTGGAAGAAAGAAGAAGAAGAAGGAGAAGAAGAAGAAGAGGAGGAGCGAGAGAGAGAGAGAGAGAGAGAGAGAGAGAGAGAGAGAGAGAGGAGAGAGGAGAGAGGAGAGAGAGAGAGAGAGAGAGAGGGGAGAGAGGAGAGAGAGAGAGAGAGAGAGAGAGAGAGAGAGAGAGAGAGAGGGAGAGAGAGAGGGAGAGAGAGAGAGAGAGAGAGAGAGAGAGAGAGAGAGAGAGAGAGAGGAGAGAGAGAGAGAGAAATAGAAAGAGAAGGAGAGAGTGAGAAATAGAGAGAGAGAGAGAGAGAGAGAGAGAGAGAGAGAGAGAGAGAGAGAGAGAGAGAGAGAGAGAGAGAGAGAGAGAGATAAATAGAAGGAGAAGGAGAGAGTGAGAAATAGAGAGAGAGAGAGAGAGAGAGAGAGAGAAATAGAAAGAGAAGGAGAGAGTGAGAAATAGAGAGAGAGAGAGAGTAAAAGAGAGAGAGAGAGAGAGAGAGAGAGAGAGAGAGAGAGAGAGAGAGAGAGAGAGAGAGAGAGAGAGAGAGAAAGTGAAGTAGAGAAAGAGCGAGAGATAATATACGTTGTGTTCAGTTAATGAAGACTATTTGTGGAAGATTTGAACTCATACACAATCAAAGTTTGTTTGTTTGTTTTTTTTGCTGATTAATCAGTCACTCACGCACAGATGTATACACACACACACATATGTAAATATATGTATGTACATTTACATTTTATATTTACTGGAAGATTTGAGTATCCTTAGTTTTTTTTCGTAATGGCCATGTAACTTCTTGCAATACAACTGCTTCCATTCGCAAATTGCACCTCTTGAAGGATTACTTCGTAGGATTTCGACTTCTCTATCATAAAGGGATTCGAATTTTCCATTAATGTAGGTCCACATTATTCCAACTATAATATACCTATTCATGGGGAAAATTGTTCTTCGCCCCCTCCCCCCCTCAATAAAAAATCACCAATTTCTGGATGATTTTCCAAAACATTTTTTTCTGGGATTCTCACCAGCTCCTAACTCATACAAAAGGAAAAATACAGTGGCACTTTATTTTCTCAGATTCTCTTTGGATTTTATATGTCCCTATCTGCGAAGGAATAAAACTTGCTGAGACCATATGTCTTTCTGATCGAAGTTAGAGCTGAATGTGTTATTTGAACTGATCTATGCTCGGTCATTTTCTCCGGTGACAAAGTATTAGAGATTGAACTACACTTTATGTCTTATAACTTTGTTTAAGAGCAAAGGCATTATTCACTACAAACACGTGAATGAGGGAAAGGGCATTGTGAAGCATTCTGACATTTCTCTTCATCACAAAGAGCTATCAGATGAGCGTAAAATTAAAACCTCACTGTTTCCTATTTTTTTATTTTTTTCATGGGGAAGATGTGTCCTTTTGAAAGTCTATTATGACTATTAATACCGTTGGCTTTTCTTTATCTTATTTCCAAGAAAATGGGTCAATGACAGCAGTGACTATGATACCTTTTATTGCATTCGTGATTTCTTGGGAAACTATAGAGCTCGGACACGTTTTGTGCAGATTCAGTCTAAGAAATTGAAGAGCCACTGTACCGTACAATAGGATGCACATAGAGAAAAAAAACATCAAAGAATTGCAAGGTCACATGGCAACCAAGACAGATAAGGGTCAGATGATACTCAGGAGACAATTGAATTCAAGAAAGAGAGCAATAACAAGATTTAAGGCCCCAGCATTATAAGTCACCATGGCCTGTGCTATACTGATATTTTTGGGTCTGATACTTGGGCTGTGTGCCATAGCACCATAGCATATATCTGCACTTAACAAACTGTCTAACACATACATGGTGCAATACCAAAAGTTCAATGATTGTGAGCGGTGTGACACAGCACATTAAATAAATAACAATAACAGAATATAGCGAAAGATGAGGCTACATCATGTTCATATCTCCATTACACACGTGGTCTGTCCTCATAAAATGTCGATTTTTTTCGAATGTGGTACTTGAGAATATCAGTTCCAAAGCGAAGAATAAGGCTATTGTTCTATGAGAAACTTGCTCTGTTGTTAATGAAGCCTCAAACACAACCCTGTGTATGTCAAAAAGACTCGCTATTAAGTGCTTGAGAAATAGTTTTAATAAAACCCTTCATATCACTGTGTATGTAAACATCAATGCACCTACACATGCATATCAGTACATGTAGCATATCCTACATTTTAAAAAGTAATCTTATGATGGCAATGAACAGAGTAACATGAAATCAACATAGAAATTATCTATGTGTATGGGATCAGTGTATGGATCTCAAGTGATTGTCTATATTTGATCATTATTCCATATTTCTTCTCTATGAGATGTAGTATGCACTGTGTAAACCTGCATATTAAACTTGAAAACAAAGTAAATCAAAATAATTTTCTCATAATGTCATATGTAGTTTAGGTACCTATCGTGAGTGTTGTGTTCATCTAGCCAGAGTGGTTCTTAATGTCTTGCAGCAACATCTATAACAAGTTAATTTCCCACACCTTGTGAGTCAACTATGTCCTCATTCAGGTAGGATCTATATGGGCACTACTGGCAAACTAATATTACTTCTATGTAAACAATAATAAATCTTTAAATTAATAATTACAATCTACCAACTTCTTAAACTGACCAAACATATATGGGATAAATAATAAGTGATTAGAGAATTATAATAGGAATGGCTTAGCTTTTTTGGTTGGCATCAAAGGTATTCCATATAAATTTACAAATATTTCTCATAGAAATCTCATAGAAATATCACATCTTAATTCTTCTTTCTTATAATACAGTACAGGAGAACTTAAAATAAAAGTGCAACATTTTTCAAAATTTGGAGAGGTTCTGGGCTGGAGGATGTCAACTCAATAAAACAAGCGGATTACCAAATACTTGTATAATCAATTCTTTGATCAAAAATAGTGTCTGCCACGCAGGGCAAATGCATAACAATGAGACGATCACATTGCCTTAAAGGAAATACAACGGGGGATATGATCAATAGTTCTCCATATTATATACTTTAAACAGAACTTCTGGTAATAATAAATACAGTATCATTTAGCCAGGGTCTAGGCAAGAGTGAGTACCTAAATATTTGTTTGGAGTTGATTTCCATTTAATTAATATTTATAAAAGAGATCCACAGCTGCTAAGTGAGTCTGGCTACTGCGAGTTGCATCGGCTGGCAACCAGACGCCACTTTGTGATAATTACAAACATCCTTGTCTGGCTCACTCAGAATAATAGAAGTGTAAATCTAAGTCAAATCAAAACAATGTTTACTCCCAAATTGATACACATATGGATTAAAATTATTACAACAAAGCAGGTGAATCTGACCAGCCAAAAAATCATAACACACTTGTTGCCTAGATCCTTATTGCCCCAAACACGTAGCATGGGCTCACCTAACAATCCCTAGGTAGGTGGCAGCATCAGTGAATGACAACACAACCACGTACTGTAGACTCAACAATTACGCATCGTGCTCCGTCCGGCAAACAACTGCTGCTGCTGGATAGTGCAATATTTCTCTTGAGCCTCATTGCCTGCGTCCCCGAGGATGGATTGGGAACTTGGGCACGAAACCGACGAAATCATTCTACGCTCGATAAAATCAACAAATTACAAATCATCTGGGCATATATATATACTTCTTTTTTTTTAGGTTAATAAGAAATAGTTTGTCATTATAAAGCATTTGGTATTAGAATAAATAATATGTTGAACAAAAAAACGCTCTACAAATATGTGATTGTGAGAAGCTTGTCCCTCTACCATTCACTGATGTGGCCACGGTGTTAACAGCCGCAGAAAGAGGACTAGGCTTACAAAAGTAGAAACAGTAGATCACACATAAAAAATCACCTCTGAGGGAAAAAGTACGTGGATCAGCCAAAATCAACGGCAACTTTAGATACTTCTCAATCCACTCGTTTTAAATCTAAATAACTTATCTTTTTTTTTTTTTGTATTTCTACTTTTTTTGTTTTGAAAACAAAGACCAAGTTAACCGTTTCTTTTAGAAGAGCCTTTAATGAAAGAAAGAAAGAAAGAAAGAAAGAGAGAAAGAGAGAGAGAGAAAAAAAAAAAAAAAAGTGAGAAAGAGTGAGGAATGAAGAAGACAGAAAATAAAACTACCTAGAGAAAAAACAGGAAAACAAGATAGGAAAACCACCAATTGTGAAAAAAAAAGACACTTAACCACACATGCCCTCAAACAAACATACCCTAAGTGTTTATGGGCCTTCAGAAATGGAGCCTTATTTTTTCACAAGTATGTAAATAGCCAGTACATGGACTATTTATTATTGACGATCCCATCGTCATCATGACAGGTGTACGCACTGGGATTACGAATTGTTAGAAAGCACCTACAGTTTTACCACCCAAGCTTGCTTTTTTCCCTTCATTTTATTGATGTATAACATGCTTTTTCTAATAACAAAGGAATAAGAATATCAGACACTTTTATAACCTTGAACTAAAATGTGTGGTCACCATTTTTTGGTTAAAATTATTCTTTGGCCTTATAACTTAAACAAATAGGAAAAAAATCACCTGGGAAGTAGCCAGGTTATCCGTAGAGCTACTTTTTAAGCAGGAACTGGATATATATTATTGATTTTAAGCATTTCATACAGCCATAACCTTCATGCTCTTCTTGGAAATAAACTAAGACTGATCGCAAGCATCTTAAGCATTTTTTTTTTTTCTAATCTTGCTCCTTCCCTTCCAGAAATATACATTCCTACCCAGTGGAATGATACTTTCAGAGAAATTACTCTTCCTTGTCACATACAGATATCCATTGGCCACTTGTTTAACATGTGAAGTGTCTTTTCAATCACTTTTATATGGTTTCATGTGTCTGTTCATCACCTGCACTGTGACTCAGGAAGCTGTCGGCACTCTAGTCCTCTATCATTGGGGGAGTGTGTTCTATGTTGGGATGTTTCGTTCAACATATCACCGAGAACGCCTGGCTGAGGTCAGTCCCAGCAGAGGTTCCGTCGCATGCGGCCTGAAAGCGTGTGTTTCGTGCCCGAGGAGACAGGACTAGGCCGTTAACACGTAGCAGAACCCGATTCTCACAGTATTTGAGCCCTCATCTGGGAGGGATCCATGAACTAGAGGGGGGAAGGAGAGGTCCTAGTTACTCTCGCTATTGGAGCCTTTCGCTTGTCTCCTTAAGAGTGCCGCTGCAATCTCGCTCCTGAGAGCGGCCTGTTGCTTCTGGTCAGGGAGGGGTTGGACTGAGCGGAGGCCGTTCACAATGTCCCTGGTCTTGCCGAAGTAGATTTCATTGAGGGTATTCCGGATCTTATTTTCCATGTCCTCTACCATGCGGCCAATGTTAGCAATGTGTGGAGATGATTCTGACACTGGGCAGTCCTGTTCCATCTAGGACAGAAAAGCAAAGGCAGAATGTTAGTCTTTGCAATGAAAGCAAAGCATTATCAATTATATATCCTTAACAGAAAATAATACAGAAGACTGTAATGAGAAAAAACTGACTTCTATAAAGACTTTCATCTGGAATAGGATACTGATTATATTCCATGAATTTCTGGACCCATATTTCATTTTGTAATACTGAATTACTTCATTTCTAAAATCCATTATATATATCAGAACTCCTCACCGTAACCAATTTTGCTTCTCTAAATTGACACATTTCATAATCATCTGTGCAATACAAATGTTCTGGGCTGTATTCCCATTGCCTTAACTACAGCTCTTATTATTAATGATACTCATGGCCTTAATTGACTAACACAAAATAATTTTTTGCTCTGATTTCATTGTATCTATACCTAAAAAAAAAGAGTGGACATCTCTCACCTGTCTAGTAAGGGAACCGCCAAGGTTCATGGTTCCCGATCCTTGTTTGTTGGTTTGCAGCCAAAGCATTGCTGTTGATGTGAGCTTGTAGTGTGCTGAGCGACCGCTTGACTTCTCTACAACCTCCACTACATGGATACTATCCCAACAGCCTTTTATTTTCTTGCTACCATCACCAGCTTTCTTAATAAGGATTACTCCTGCAAAGTTCAACTATCTTTTAGAAAGTGAAGTTCCTGTGAAATTCAAGAGATATGAAGTTGTGTGCACAAGAAATTAAACAAAAGAAAAGGAAAATATGTTTTTCTTATTGTTGTGAACTCTCCTTTCACATTTTCCCCACAAGTGTCCTTTTTCTTATTTGTACTTCATCTCCAACATTCTAAATTCTTTATTATTCTTATCTAAGGTATAGGACATCGCAGCTCTTAACCCCTTAACCCAATCCCGATGGGCCCGGCGAGAAGTGGCAACCCTCTACGCCAGGCCTATGCAATATTACATCGGGAACGTCACACTGGTGTGTTACCCCGTCATCAGGCATTTAGCTGTGTCACACGGGTGTGATTGGGTTAATAACGGTGACAAGATATCACGTCAAGTGGTGGCAGTGTCAGCCGCCAGGGACAAGACATTTGTCGTGGCTATCCTCCTGGTTGGTGCACGGGTGATTGGGTGTATAGTGCTCAGCCATGGCCAGTGCGGGCAAATAGCCCAAGGCATTAAGCTTACATGCTTGAAATATCCGGGTGTTTTGACCATTTGGAGCCAAAACAGCCCCATCATTAATAGGTTAACCTGTTAACGACAGGGCTATTTTGGCTCTATATGGTCGAAATGCCATGATATTACTAACACAGAAGCCTAACACCTTGGGATTCTCGGCCGCACTAGCCTCGGCCGAGTGCTGTATGCCCGATCACACGGTGCGCCAGCTTTGACTTAATATCTCATTCCACCTTTGATGTGCAGATAAATATATGAAGACCAAAATAAAAGTTCATCTCAATGCAAAACACATCACAATATCCACAGAAAAATTGTATCAACCATGATTCCTCCTCTCATATCAAATGCTGACAAGAACAATGACAAACAATGGGCTATTTTGTGGTCTCTTGATAAGAGAAATCAAAGGCAAGATTACAAAAGTCATATTAAACATCAAAATCACAACTTACTTTCATCTGAACTGCTTGAGTTAAATTCCATACGAGTTTAACTTTTCATGTATCACACGTGTATGCAAAGCTATCTATCTATCTTGCAAATTACAAGGTAACACTCATATATACCACAGGGGGACTTAGCCTAGCAGTATTCTCTAGCCACACAACTTTACCTGCAAAGCCATGGTCTAGATCCCAGAGATATACTGATGATACTCCTCCCTCAAAGTACATGTCTCGGTACTGGTCAAAGGCCTGGTTGGCATCTAGCTCTAACTTGCGTAAACGGTCGCTGGGCATGGCTCCATCTTCTAGGGGTGGGTCGTAGGTATTGCTCCATGGTGACCTAGGGAACACATATTTCTTGTACTGGATTTTACTGATTAACTTAACATGTGACACCCTCAGAGAACGTGGCATCCATGTGGTAGTGTTAAAAGAAGGACTACAAGAAAAGGAGTAAAAGTATAAAAGCAATTTCTCGAAGCACATTTTCCTTTCTTTGATATAACAAATCAATAAATATTATGACAATTACGTACAAAGTGGCTTTATTGTCTTTTGGGCAAAACTGAATTAGCAGTAGTTCAACACATGGGAAAACTACACTATCTGATTTCTTGGCCAAATTTAATTCCTTCTCGGGGAGATGACTGAAAGATATGGGGGGGGGGGGTAAGGGGGTGTAAGAAGGAGGGAAAAGAGATGGGGAGAGGGGGAGTGACTATACAGTAACATAACAGCCTTGTTTTACAGTTGTGCGTCCAATGTGCATCATGTAGTCACGGCAGAGCAAGCCATTGGTGAGGAACAGGCACTGATTTTTGTGATGCTACATACAGACTACAGGTCTAATCTAGACTCAGCAACTGGCATTGGAAGGGCCACGTCTAAAGCTCTTCCCTGATGTATAAAAGTAGTTGATATGAGGATAACAGTGTATAGGAAATTTCTCAAAAATATATATTTCACCCAGCTGTCCAATAAAAAAAAAAGGCATGACTGCATGACATATCTTTGCAACAAGTTAATATGTAAATGTATATGTATATCTTTATCTATATATATATATGGGGGGATCCCCCTTCAACCAACTCTAACGTGTGTGTGTGTGTGTGTGTGTGTGTGTGTGTGTGAGAGAGAGAGAGAGAGAGAGAGAGAGAGAGAGAGAGAGAGAGAGAGAGAGAGGAGAGAGAGAGAGAGAGAGAGAGAGAAGAGGAGAGAGAAGAGAGAGAGAGAGAAGAGAGAGGAGAGAGAGAGAGAGAGAGAGAGAGAGAGAGAGAGAGAGAGAGAGAGAGAGAGAGAAGAGAGAGAGAGAAGAGAGAGAGAGGAGAGAGAAGAGAGAGAGAAGAGAGATAGTGGAGAGAGGAGAGGAAAGTAAAGAAAGGAAAGAAAGGAAAGAAAGGAGTGAGAGGAGAAGAGAGAGAGAGAGAGAGAGAGAGAGAGAGAGAGAGAGAGAGAGAGAGAGAGAGAGAGAGAGAGAGAGAGAGAGAGAGAGAGAGAGAGAGAGAGAGAGAGAGAGAGAGAGAGAGAGAGAGAGAGAGAGAGAGGGGAAAGAAAAGGAGAGAGAGGAGAGGAAAGGAGAAAACAAAAGTGAAGAGAGGAAAGAGGAAAGAGGAGAGAGGAGTCAAGGCTCAACTAAATTATCTTTATTTTTTAATTTCTTATCAAACTTCTTCCTAAAACAAGCTGTTAATCAAAGAAAAACCTTTGTGATAATGAATTAGAATCTTCAGGATGAACAATTTTAAATTCAAGGTCATTATAATCTGGTGGTATAAAGTTTCAGTGAACTGCTGAGGGCAGTCAATAACATTAATTCTAATATTTTCACTTGCTATCTCTTCTGAGGGAGCCTGAACACCTATATTTGATCATACGAGTCTAGAGCAAAGCACTTGAAATCATTAATTTTCCTGAAAAGTGGGAATCATATCTGACAACAAAAGTGTTCAGAACATTCGTCTTCATCTTTCTATTCGGAGGGAAGTGAGTGAATTAGAATATGTTACAGTCCTGCTTACTCATCATGGCACCCAACAAAGACTGAGCTGGAACTGATAAAGAGATATGAGCCTGAGAAATGAAGATGGATATCTATGCTACCTTTTCAAGGGGGGGGGGATAGATTTACAGGCAGCAACTCTCCCATTTTTTGTTGTGCTGACCTATTTTGATTAAATTCTATACTTGATAATGCCAAAACAATATTGACAATATTCAATATTACTGTTAAGTTGGCTCCAATGCCAACCTCAAGCTCATATATGTTAAAGAACTATCATATCTTACAAAAACTCCCTATTGGGAAGTGAGTTAGGTCTCCTAATAAGGTATCCTGCCTTTCCATTAATTTCAAGGTGAAACAAGATACACTCTACATTTGGTGGATATGCATTAAAACACTGAAACATTGGAAATGGTTTCTTGAATAACATTTGCTTTAATCTACTTGACAGATATAGTTGCTCTCCAAACAAAAACATCCTGTTTAACTATCCGATTGTGATTTTTTAGACCAACTTATATGGATATATTCAATTCACTTAAGGATTTCACTACTACTTCAGTTATGTCCGGGCAAGTCTATCAAAACACTTTCTTTATCATATATATTCTACCAACAGACTAGCCTTAGCATACAAGTAACCTAATTGTAGCAAACTTCTACGAAGATAAAAGAAGAAAATAATAAAAAAAGGATATAAGCATTAATATTCATGATAACAACGGAATCAAAGAGAAAAATTCTAAAATGCAAAGACATCCACAGGGACAATTACCTATAGGAATCCCCGTCTCTGTTGTAGTCACATAGAAGGTAATCTTTTCCACTGTTTTTGTCTCGAGCGATCTTTAGGGGCTGATCCACTGACGAGAGGAGCTCTTCGCATAATGACGGTACTAGGTCAATGAGGTCACTCAAGTTGCGCTCTATTTGCTGAGGGGGCAGCCGACGCATAAGGTCAAGGGCACAATCCAGTTGTTGCTCCATCTGCTGGCACAAAAAAAGCATAGTGAAAAGGAGTTAAGAAATTCATGATTGCTTTCAGTAAGATGAGGGGGAAATTTAGGGGAAACTTGTGTGTTAGCTTTGAAAGAACCATCCATATATAAACATAGACATAAATGTAAACAAACAAACACAAGATGGTATGAAATTATGGGAGTCCCTAATGCAACAATCTACCTCTAGTAGTAATGAGATAAACCTTGGGTGAAAATAATGGGGTGTACCAGCTAACCCAGCCAAGAGGTCTATGTTAAATATCATATAGAAAAAAAGAAAGAAAGAAAAAAAAAATTCATAGAAAAAAGAACAATAATTTTCAGAGAGAAATTAATGATTCTGAAAAATATATGTCTGGATAGAGTTGATAAAACCATAAATAAACCATAATTCTAAATTCCATGGCTGATTTTAACATTTACAATACACCATCTGCCAAAAGACAGGTAAAAGCCAACAAACATTCACCAGACACAATAAGGCTGATAAGAACTCATTGCACTCCTAAGTGATTTATTGTTAACCCATTAACAACGGATGACATGATGTCATGTTATGTGGTGGCAGCACTTGCTACGAGGGATATGACATCACATCATGACTTTTTCTATACCTGCACATATTGAAATACCCTGGCATTAAGACTGGGTATAGTCAAAACCACCCCGGTGTTACTGGGTTAATTAAGCAACCAGTCCATGCCCTATCTTGCCAGAACTTATGTGGGCAAAGTATGCCGGCTTTTATAAGGGTGCCCCAAATGTGGAGGCTGTGCAGATCACTTGTTACTACAGACCTGAACTTCACAGAGTGTAGGCCTTTCAACACAGATCACACATGATAATCTTGGATACTTAACCCATTGGTTGCGGTTTTAATAAAATATGTATACAGTCATGTGACGGGTTTATGTTGTATGGCACAGTGTCATCCAAATCTATGACCGACTCTGCCTCAGCAGCAATTCATGCCATCCGCTGTCAATGGGTTTAGCGTCCTCACAAAACATTCTCTCTTTTCCATAGACTGATAGTTGTAGCTATCTCTCTATTTATTTTCCAACTTATGTAGACTTAGAATGAAAGCCATTTCTCATTGTTGGAAATGTTGGAAAACTCCCCTTTTCTTTTCTTTCTGTTACACCTCATCCCAACTGAAGTGCCATAAATTTGAAGACATCTTAGATCAAACAATGCAGCTTGATAAACTCAGTACATAACAATAAGCATCTATATCAGAATAACAGCATAGAAATACTAATTCTCCTTTCATGAAATGGCAGAAACTTTGGAAATACCAAAACACAGAAGACAAGAAAAGTATGCATCCCCTCTCCAGGACGAAGAGTTAAAAGTCAACAATTAATCACATTTTACGTACCATTCAAAAGAAAAGAAAAACGGGGCAGCAATGGCCTTTATTATGAAGATACTCCATGAATTAGGCTTAGAAATGCCCTCGGCAGGAAGTGTGCAATACAGGATGTTATCTGGCATATGACACACTACATAAAGTGAGGAAGTCAGTTTGAAAAAAAATGTGCTTCTCTTCAGTAAATGCAATTTTCACTTTAATATAAAATTGTTTGAATTTATCTTGTCTAGAATCTTATGGACTAACTTTAACAATTAACATCTCTTAAACTGACTGAAAATCATTGTCTTTTCATACATAACTATTGTCCTTTGACCTGACCTACTAGTGAAAGAGTTACTACTCCTACTCCACCCCCTAAATGCACCTTAGTGAGAAAAAGAAGTTCTGATAAGATTCCCCATCAGAACCAAGTTAATTTACTAACCTCTTCCCATACCACTTGACTTACCCTAAGAACTTAAAAAGTCTTTCCTTAAAACTGGGATATAAAGGCTATATCTACAGTACCTTTTTTCTCTTTTAATAATTTTACATGAATAGTGTATAAAATAGACTATAGGCTTGTTCTTGTTTCTAGAATAAAATTAAATATAGGGTTCTGGTGAAGATTACCCTCTACTTTTTATTGTTGATGATATGATTATGAATGTACTGCATAAAATTAACACAAGACGAACACAAACTGGTAAGGGAAAACGAAAGCCGTACATCATTTTTTCTTTTCTAACAGTATTCAAAAGTAAATAAAAAGCAAGTTACTGATAAAAGGGAAAAACTGTAATTAGGGCTTAACAATGGTTTCTGGTTGAACATTTATCTGAATTCTAAGAAGGCATTCATAACAAGGTAAAATGCCTTAATCTACATAATCAATTTTTCATACAACCATAACTTTGGTAGAAGGACACAGGATTGAAAGTTGTTTCCAGATCCTATGATGTATAAGTTGTACAAATCTGATAGTCAAGTGCAGTAAAGTCCTCTACAGCAATAACTAATAATATATGTTTTTGTGTTGCAAATATACAATTTCCTCAGTTTTTACAAAAGTAAGTAGGAAAATGAAAAGAAAAATCTCACTGGATAAATCAAAATTATCAATGAGTGTTGTTTCAGGCATTTTCTTATAATAATTTGGCTAATATATTCAAGAAATGGTTGATACATCTGGAATTCTTTTGGATTATTATATCAGAATTCTCCATTCAACATCTAAATACAGATTTTATGAATAAGAGATATTCTGATATTGAATCTATTAAAACTATCTATTCACAAGTACCTATTGATTGTTGAAAACAACTAAAGGAGGAACTAAACACAATAAAAAAGGCAATAAACCATTGATAAGAAACAAAGAAATCCATATAGGAAAAAAAAAAAGTTTACAAGACACCTGCATATTTGCCAAAGGCCTACTGTCTCTGGTGCTCTGGCAAAGGCCAAACAAACTTCGTGTAGTGTGGGGTGGTGGAGCTTGTAGTCATCTCTGGCAATTCACTGTCAAATAAGGCTCCATTCCAAGCACTATCTACCCAGAGTAGAGCTAAATTTTTTTTAACCTTTTCTGGAGCACTAAAGGCAAAGTGTGGCAGGCAGTTAATAGCTTGACAATGTGCCACTATTAAGTTGATGTAAGATCACAAATCAGAGTAGGTTTTGATAAATGTTTAGACGACACCTGTGCATCCATTACCGGCCTTGATGATGTGCGTGTCCTCTGCACCTGTTGGTGCTAGATAAAAGTTCCGTTTTAATGGCCACTGTAAATGTCTATAGTGGATGTGTATGGAATATACATAAATTACATAGAAAACTGGAGGGGTCTTGTATATAATTGCTCAGAGCAGGAATGCATGAAGCGATACCTTGATTTCTGTGCTTTGTTCTCTAGCAAAACGCCCAGCAAACTCCCCTCGTATATTTGGTAAGACAAAAAGATTGAACCAGTGCCATATTTAACAATAAATTACAAGGGAGGTTGAAAAGCTTTATCTCGACAGAATATTTAGGGCATGGTGTAGATTTGTTTGCCTTTGCTGGAATCCAAAGTGCCAAAGCCAAAACACTGGACTTAAAGAGAGCACTGATATATGGAATTTAAGAAACTCTTATACCTAGTAATGTTGTTTTATGTGTTATAGCCAATGCCATAGTTTTTCTCTATCTTGGTGTAATCCTATTCTGAAAATATGCCCTTTTAAACATCTACACCCAAAATCAGAAAACTAGCAACGAAGGAGGTTCTGACATACAACAAAAAGTTAAGCATATGAGTAGACGAAACCGAGTGAAATAGCAAAAGAATAAAGATAACGACTCAAAAACAGTCTCTTTGCCAAGTCTCCAGCTGTTTTCTTAGAAGGCATGAGTGATAGGTTCTTTAACCAAAATGAACTGTGAAATTATTTAGCATCAATCTATATGATAGTTACAGTACAGGAAGATATATGGATATTTTATATTCTCTAAATTAATGGCACACGTCCAGAACAGGAATGTACTGAGCAATGTCATGGCTTCTACACTTTACGCTCTGGCAAAGGCTATAAAATCTGCTTCAGGTGTATTCTTGCGAGATGGATTTCTAACTGGCTCCTTATTTGGTGGTAAAAGACCGTGAGGGGCTACAAGCTCTATCCTGCAATGATATATAAGACAGAAATGTCTCGGACTGCACCAGAGTATGAACGTGTCAGCCATTTGTGTACTGGCGGGTAACCTTACTTCCTCCCGGAGCACCTGCTGCTCCGACGGCGAACCCCTATTGCCATGCGATTGCAATATTGCATTGTATTCGCATGAATTGGCCACGCGCCCCGCGGGAATGGAGTATGTTGTGTCATCAAGTGTGATGCACCGTTGTCATAGGGTTAATATCTAAAAGAGTTTTCCTTCACTTGCACAAATTCATTTTCAAATGCAGTGTATGGCCCTTGTGTTCTTCTACAGAGTATGTTCATTTTCTGTACCTTCATGTGATCTTATTCTGGCAGATTACCAAAATCATATCCATCTCCCAGTACTTGACACAAACCTCTGTTTGGAGCTGGAGAATACGGAATGTGGCAAAGAAATGAAAATTCTATAAGTATATGAAATAATACAATGCCTGCATGTATAAAAAAAAAAGGAAAAATCTATAATGTGAAGCCTTTCCCGTAAACCTTCCACGAGTACCCTGGCCGAACACAAACCAGCACAGTCTTAAGAGTCTATCAGCTTTCCAACAACCCTTGATATATATATTTGGATTCGATAGAACTTGCAGACCTCCCTGGCAATTCCTCGTCAGATAAGAAGCCAGACCGAGCTCCATCTTGCCAGGATGAGGGTGGAGGAGGTCTGTTGGCCTTTGCCGGAGCGATTACCTGACACTGCCACTCCTAGATTGGGATTTAAAATTATATGCCTTCCATCACAGATCACAGCAAGTTTCAAGTGGATTTGTATAGGACACAAAAAATGTAATTAAGAGAAAAAATTCCCTGTTGAAAGCCAAGCCAGACATATTACGAACTTTCTCCCTCAACAGATGTGATCCATTTTCAGGACAGATTTTCAATTGTAACTTTCTCCAGCTCTGAGTAAACTCGAGATATTTATCAGAAATTCAAACACACTTCTGAACAAAGGACGGCCAACCTGTCCGCAACCCACGACTGACCACCCCATTTCGAAGCACGTTCTCTGACCTCGTTCAATCGCAGAGCACCACCACCCGGGCCCGTCTCCCAAGCAGAACGGCACAGCCTCAGGTACAGCAGAAACAAGTGGAAAGAGATGACAGTGCAAGCAGCAGAGAGCACACCTGCCACAAGAGGGGTTGGGGGGGGGAGGTCCTCACTCTCCCTCTCTCTCCTGATGCTGAGAGAAATGAGGCCAACTTGCTTATGTTTCCAGCCTCGTGTATTTGCCCCTTTATATGAACGCCTGGGGTGGGAAAAGCCCTCTCCAGTGACCACTATCGGGTTGAATCACTCACTGTTGCGTAATGTCGAGCAACAGCGGCCGTCTTGAGTGACTCACAAATAGTCCTAAAGTGTCTTGGGTTCCCTCTTGTCATTCGTCCTCCAGTCAACACCTTATCATGATATTTTCCTCCCGACCTCAGCCGGCCAAGAGCCCCCCTTCCTCTACTCTTTTATCCGACCTGCACGTGTGGAATATCCGACGGGTGGCCTAATAAGGTCCTGCGACGTGTCTATCCCCGTTTCCCGAAGGATTTGTGAAGAGTGAATCACTTGGTGTGATGGGCGTTCTCTCCCCCTCGCTCCACTCTCGACCCTTGTTATGGACCTCCTCCTGCTCGTGTCGTGGCCCCTCGGAGCCTCCCGTGCACACGTAGGGCTCGGGAAAGCACACTTGTGGCAGTTAACCTACTCACTTACCATACTATTTGCTTATCACAGGTAAATTTCGACTAAAAATAAGACTATCTCGACCGTCGGGCAACTGCTATCGGCTTCGTGGGTCACTGGTGGGCCGAGGAACTGAATCATCATAACCACCCGCCTATTTATCCGGCCGTTGTCCCAATCGCGAAAAAAGGGTATTGATACATCCTTAAAACGAACAAAGGAACCGCCACACACAAGGAAATATTTATTGGAGACCTTTGCGAGAGCGAGAAAGCACAGTTGCTCTTGTGACCCGGGAGTAGGTCACGTGACGCCGACTTCCGGAGTGTTTTGGTCGGAGGAGGAACCTGTCATCGTCCTCCTCGGCCTTTTCCCCTTTTCCTCGCCCCTCGCCTCATGACATCTCTCCCCAAGACCCGTGCGTCGTCCGCGTGATCCAAAGCCTCTCGAGACTCCAACCCAAGGGCGCCAGAAGTGTTAGGTTTGAGAAGGAGGAGAGAAAACGAGAGGGCGAACGCGTGCGTGTGTGAGGGGAAGGTAGGCCTATTACCTGTCAACCCGCGACCTGTCAAGAGAAACACCTTTTTTCGCTATTTTTAACCTCCCGGAGACCCGGAGAGCCACGTTACCCTTGAGAACTAGCGAGGAGGACTCCGCCGAACCAAGACAAGATGCCAGCTCAGGCCCAGGGAGGCAAGGACGTCGGGGAGCCTTCGGAGATCCGAGTCAAAATCGCCTTCAGCGGGTGAGTCACTGTCCTCGGAAGAAGCTTTTTTGGGGAGAAATCTTCCTTTCTGTCTTTTTAGGGTGTGTGTCCTGCTTGCTTTGGGGGTGGGTGTCGTGGGCGTGTAGCAGGGAGGGGGTCTCTGGAGTCCAGCCGCCCACTGTGCTGAGGGCGGGTTTGCGAGTCTTTGGGATGAATGTTTGTGTGATGCTGTGCTCTCTCGTGGGTTCGCATTTTCTTGCCTCGGTCGTGATTTTTCTGTGGTTGAACGTGTTGGATTTATTTATAGGGATTTTTTTTTAAAGTTTTTGAATTCTGTTTGTGTGGAGAGGGAAGAGTTTAGGGGAGAAATACATCTTTATTTTGAATTTTTAGAATAAAGTTTCTGTTATTGGGAGAACACATGGGCAGTTATTTGGTGAATTCAAAACTAGTGTCTGACCAGCAACCTGCTTTAAATTCAGAAAATATGGCAATTTGTAAAATGTATTGTTTAGATAAGAGAATGTACCTAGAATTTTATTACCCCCCACTGCGGAAACTGGATTAACAGCATTGAGTTGAAAAATCTCTGCAAGAAGTGGGCATTCCCCCCCACCCCTTCTCCTCCATGCCTTCCAAACTCTCTATTTAAATACAAAAATTTAGTAAATGAGTAAATTTATTCAGAATTATCTTCGTACTTACCTCTCTCTTAAATGTTTAGAAGATACCTGTGTCTGCCAGTGGCTTTGCACTCGGCAGGTTGACAAATCTAGATAGGCCTAGATATGTCAAGGTAGGCTTCCTTGGCAATTTACCATAAACCAAAGATTCCTGTAAAAATATATTTGATGTAGGGGCTGTTAGCCTTTGCTGAAGTGTGGAGTGTGGAGACCTCAATGATTGCTTTACATTGTATTACTGTTATGCTTGACTTCAAATTGTAGGCCTTCCATCACAGATCTAAGTAAAGTTCATGTGGATTTGAATAGAGTGTAGCATGAAATAAGAATGTAGAATTTGGATAGAATATATAATTCTACCCACTGTACCAAAATATTTGAAAACGCCAATCTCACTGACGGAACGGGAGTCCATATAGACGATTTCTTGGGTAACTTGCTTGGATTCCACCCTGGTGTATCTCTTTAAAGATTGTAGAGGAAGAATTAACAAATTTTACATCTGGATATGATAGTTTTACCTACAAGAAATTAGGAAAAAGTGGTGAAGAAATTGAAGATATCAGTTCTAGACGTGAGTTGACCCATTGATTATAGGAATATGTGCTGTCCACTGTGGTTTGTCTAATATCTTTGATGCACATAGATGGTTCCACAAGTTCTTAGTAACCAAGGAGTCAATAAGCTTACCTGATCTCACGTGTTCACCCCATTCCGAGAACTTTTGGGAAAAGTTTTATTCCTATGAATTGGTATTATGAGTATTTTTTATATATTTTTTGTTGTTGTTAGCATTATAATTATTGATTTTGAATTGATAGCAGTGATAATGATAAAAATAGAAATAAAAACATGTTTTTACAAAAAATTCAAGGTATAGGGTAAACAAGTCAGATAGGCCTGTAATTGAATCCTTGGTGACTAAGTGCTTGAAGAGTCATTTAGGCATAGAAAAAAAAATATATATATAAAAATAGGACCATAGTTGATAGCACATGTACACATAACATGAGTTGATTTGAAATTGCAAATTTCTTGTTCACCAAATTGTTTTGATATCATTGGGTTTAATTCAAAATAGAAACACATCGAAGCCCATTACAAATGAGGGGCCTAGTGAGCTAACTGGTTGTCAGTTTGGGCTATCTGTGGTGCCCCAGACACTGGCTGAAATTAGAGGCATGGGGGAAAATGTTTTCTCTGCCCTCCTAGCAGCACATACTTGCCTAACAAATACTTTCCCTTCAATCCATCACAAAACAAGGGGTATAGGCTGACTTTGGAAAGCTGTAACTCTAAAGCTAGTGCCAGAATACCTCATGACTGTGAACAGTTTCCGATATCTTTTTTGCCTAAACATAGCTGTCGTAGATATCGTGACACCCGTCCATAAGGGGTTAGTATTAGAACAGTTTAAGTTTCTTGATTTCCATATTTAAATGTATTTCTGTTTCCAAAATTGTTTCTTTTTTATGTTTCTGTATATATTTTTCCAAGATTCATGACATAACTCATATTGAACTTGGCAGAGATATATTGTATATAGATATTTTTGTAGGGATAAACCATTTGCCTTACTACTGACTAGGGCCATGCACAATATTTTTAAAAGATGAGGTTTTGATAAAAACGGAAATTATTTTTATAGTACTTAATAAATTAAGATATGAACCTACTTATGTGTTTACCTAGTGCTAAGATAACTTAAATGATACAAATGCATTTTTCTGTAGCTTAGTTATTATCACATCTTGCATACTTTGAGGATGGCCAGATTTCTTATATTCACAATGCTTGGGTTAATGCGATATCAGTGGACTATCAGTTATCATGATGTGCAGATTAATGGCAGATTGCACACTTCTGATAAACTGATTGCAAACATTATGAAGCTCCGAATAACAATATACATCCTGCCTCTAAACATTAGCTTTTGGGAAGGATTAATGAGTGAATGAGTCAGTAGATACAATTCATGAATTTACCGTAATTCAGAACGAATGAATATATTCATTAAGGGGATTTGAGGGAAAATCTTAAGGAAGCCACCTCACACCAGATGTTGGGAAATGTACAATTCATTTAGTTTTCCTGCATAGTATTTGTAGCTTAGGAGGGAAGGAAAAAAACATTTGTTGGTGAGCAAGGGGGGTGAGGTATCCATCGCTATTTTTCTTCAGGATCCCTTTTTTTTATATATATATATATAATGAAATCAGTTTATTAAAGAATGCAGGTGGATTATGCTGTTTACCTGCAACTGTGCTGTTCATCCATTAGATTAATTGGGTATCCTCAGGGAAATTGGTGTCCAGCCTTCTTTATTACGTATAACTTTCCGTGACCTGCATCTGTGGCATCTCCTCAGCTCCACTTGTCAAGAGTTGTGACTTGTATAGGCATGATAGTACCAATATGACTAAAACAGCGAACAATAAGATGCCAGTGTATCAATATGTTCGAGAATAATTGGGCTGACTGGTAAAAGACAACATTCATTGATCATAATTTTTGAATTAGTCCCGACTCCCCAGAAAGTATCGAATGGCCCCCAGGATAGGAGCCCCAACTTAAGGATAATGACTATTCCTTTATCGGGGGATGCTAAAGGCTATGGCAACTTCCTGCTGTGGCTAATACGTGTTCTGTTTTCATGTTTTCATTGAAGATTTGTTACACAATTTCTGCACATTTAAGGGCAATGGGATGCAGAATCTATAAGAATTTTGGTTGCAGTATTTTGATGTCCAGTTATCCACTAAGTAATTCCTTTATAAAATTGTTTTAGAAGCAGTTAAACCCTACAATTCCTTGGATATAATTGATGCTCTTTCCCATTTAAGTGATACAATCACATTAAAAGTGTAACTAAATGATGTACATGGTAAAGTAATTGAAGTGTAACCCATAATACCAATAGGAAGTCATTAACCTTTAACCCATTCATGAGGGATGATGTCATGTCAAGTCATCAGAATATTTCCCTTACAGTGGATGAAGTCCTATCATGTCAAGATGTTACACCTTATATGCACATTTCATTTGTATATAAATAATTTCCTTGACTTTATCAGAAAAGTAGAAAAATTTACAAAATCTATCTTTGTCATTCCATAGAATTGGGTAGGCGAAAATTCCTCTGAGAGGTATAGCATGGCCTCACGCGAAAGGAAATCTCCTGGTAAAAACTTGCATTACTATTTCTAGTTCTGCTCAGGTGAAGACATGGGCAACATATACCTATATTTCACAAGTTGGCAGAAAATGATTGTAATGTTTTCAAGTCATATAATGGAGATTTTTGATCAGTAGATACCAAAAATACAAGTCATTGTTTTGTGCAGATTGAAATAGAGTTTAGAGTTACAAGTGTTGCATTTCTGCTACAGGTTTCAAACCAGCATGTCCTGTAATGGTTACCAAAAATCATCTGGGAAAGAATTACAAATCTGGGTAAATTGAACATAGTTACAAGTATCTGCAAATATTAACAGCAAATATAATATCTGCTAATGGTCTTGCCTCCCCCTCTCCCTCTCTCTCTACTTATCCTTCTCCCCTCTCTCTCCCTCTCCCCCTCTCCCTCTCTCCCTCTCTCCCTCTCTCCCTCTCTCCCTCTCTCCCCTCTCTCCCCTCCCCCTCTCCCCTCCCCCTCTCCCCTCCCCCTCTCCCCCCTCCCCCCCCCCCCTCTCCCCTCTCCCCCTCTCTCCATCTTCCCCCTCTCCCCCTCTCCCCCTCTCCCCTCTTACTCTGACTAATGAACCTTCAATACCTGGAGTATGTGGGAAATGTTTTTTTTTTTTTATTGATTTCTAAGACTGTCAA
>NW_028234428.1:33596261-33598761 GCF_977035675.1 Penaeus japonicus
TGCAAGTGCATTCCAAAGGTCTTGAGTGTTACTCGATTTCTACGGACGTAAGACAGATGTATAATAAGTAAGGCAGGTGTATAATAAGTAAGACAGGTGTATGATAAGTAAGACAGGTGTATAATAAGTAAGACAGGTGTATGATAAGTAAGACAGGTGTATAATAAGTAAGGCAGGTGTATAATAAGTAAGGCAGGTGTATAATAAGTAAGACAGGTGTATGATAAGTAAGACAGGTGTATAATAAGTAAGACAGGTGTATGATAACTAAGACAGGTGTATGATAAGTAAGGCAGGTGCATGATAAGTAAGACAGGTGTATGATAAGTAAGGCAGGTGTATAATAAGTAAGACAGGTGTATGATAAGTAAGACAGGTGTATAATAAGTAAGGCAGGTGTATAATAAGTAAGACAGGTGTATGATAAGTAAGACAGGTGTATAATAAGTAAGGCAGGTGTATAATAAGTAAGACAGGTGTATGATAAGTAAGACAGGTGTATAATAAGTAAGGCAGGTGTATGATAAGTAAGACAGGTGTATAATAAGTAAGACAGGTGTATGATAAGTAAGGCAGGTGTATAAAAAAGTAAGGCAGGTGTATGATAAGTAAGACAGGTGTATAATAAGTAAGACAGAAGTATGATAAGTAAGACAGGTGTATAATAAGTAAGGCAGGTGTATAATAAGTAAGACAGGTGTATAATAAGTAAGACAGGGGTATGATAAGTAAGGCAGGTGTATAAAAAAGTAAGGCAGGTGTATGATAAGTAAGACAGGTGTATAATAAGTAAGACAGAAGTATGATAAGTAAGACAGGTGTATAATAAGTAAGGCAGGTGTATAATAAGTAAGACAGGTGTATGATAAGTAAGGCAGGTGTATAATAAGTAAGACAGGTGTATGATAAGTAAGACAGGTGTATAATAAGTAAGGCAGGTGTATAATAAGTAAGACAGGTGTATAATAAGTAAGACAGAAGTATGATAAGTAAGACAGGTGTATAATAAGTAAGGCAGGTGTATAATAAGTAAGACAGGTGTATAATAAGTAAGACAGGTGTATGATAAGTAAGGCAGGTGTATAATAAGTAAGACAAGTGTATAATAAGTAAGACAGGTGTATGATAAGTAAGGCAGGTGTATAATAAGTAAGACAGGTGTATAATAAGTAAGGCAGGTGTATGATAAGTAAGACAGGTGTATGATAAGTAAGGCAGATGTATAATAAGTAAGACAGGTGTATGATAACTTCATGTACTGATGCTTATTTGAATAGGTTACATACGACTTAGAATGGGCCGTTATTCTAAAGTTTTTGTCTCTGTACTAAAGTTCACCGGATATATTATTTATTATTATTATTATTATTATTATTATTATTATTTATGCGGTTGTGGTATAACCTCTTTTGCATTTGTGTTTTGTTAGTGCGAAAGCAAGTGAAACGTCGGTTATTTGTAGAGCATATATCCATAGCGTAGCTTAAAAATAGCCATAAAGGTAATTTATTTTTCATTGATTGCGGTTCCTGAATTTTCGAGCAAACGAAGTGCATTGTGCGTGTTATTATATGAATGTAATTGTGGTGAAAGATATATATCTAATTATCCAGTGCACAGCCCGCCCAGTTGCTTTAGTTAGTGTGAGCATGTGGCTCCATCATCGGGAGGTTTTTTGCAGAATTGATATATATTATTATTATTATTATTATTATTATTATTATTATTATTATGTGGATACGCAGGGAGTGAGTGACGGAGACGAATATAGAGACAGACAGAGACGGAGACAATCACAGACAGACAGACAGACAGACAAAGAGGGAGGGAGGGACGGCGTGTATAGAGAAGAGAAAGCAAGAAAATAAAAGTCAGGGAGTGACCAAGAACCCATCAGCCTAATTGATGATGATGCGGGTATCTCGACAATCAATTGCCAGCGGGGATGACAGGCACGGACGGACACACACACACACACACACACACACACACACACACACACACACACACACACACACACACACACACACACACACACACACACACACACACACACACACACACACACACACAATCACACACACACAAACAAACACAATCACACACACACAGTCACACACACACACACACAAACACAAACACACCTAAACACCACGAGGCAGCGACGTCCTCAAGCGGGAGGTGGAAGTCTCCTCCCCCCCCGTCCTCCCTCCCCCCTTCCCTCCCCCCTTCCCTCCCTCCCGTTCTCCCTCCCGTTCTCCCTCCGTCCCTCCGTCCCTCCCTCCCCCCGTCCTCCCTCCCTCCTTCCCCCGGACTCATGAATGAACTCGACGCGGAGAGTAGCGCCGGACGGAGAAGAGAACATGAATGACGGGAAACAGCCACCGACCGAGGTGCCGAGGTGAGGGAATCTCCTGGCAGCTTCCGATGCTAGTGTGCGCGCGAGAGGGGGGCGGCCGGGCGGATGTCCTGGCGCGCTCGTTGCTGATGCTGCTGATGC
>NW_028234428.1:33603761-33608761 GCF_977035675.1 Penaeus japonicus
TCGTTATCTCCCCAATCTTCCTTCCGCTCGCATCCGTGTGGCATGGAAGCCCAGAGGGGGGAGGGGGGACGGATTGGGGGATTTTGGGCAAGAAGGGAGGTTGCAGGAGGAGTAGGGGTGTGGTAAGGGCGGGGGAAGGGTGGGATGGGTTGGGGTGGGATGGGGGCGAGAGCCTGGTGAGTGCCTGGTTAATAATTCATCAAATGCTAGCAGTTCGTCTGGCAGATATTTGCCAATTACGATTCAGTGGAGGTTCCAGCGCATTCTTTCCTCGATTTATTTTTTATTATTATTTATTTTTTTTACTTAATGTGTGAGGATAAAATGGACGCGTACCTTGAGTGACTCTTAATTAAGAAAAATATTGTCACGTTGGTTTACGAGGTTGGTAGACATAGAAGGGGGACGGAGGGCGCGAGGAAGGAAAGAGGAGATTTAACGGATTTATTCATAAGGGAAAGAGATGTGTGTCGTTTCTGCATTCCGGTTAAGATGTGTCGTTTCATCTAAAACTAGGATTTTATTAGTTTTATTTCTTATTTATTTGTTTATTTATTTATTTATTTATTTATTTATTCATTTATTTATTTATTTTGAAATCATCGACTCAGCCGCTGAGCATAGCATCCCTGTTGCCATACACCTTAACGACCAGTCAGCCTCTCGCCGGGCCTGTTGCACCAGCCCCCCCCCCCCTCGCGCCCACGCCCACGCCCAGTCAGGACGTCAGCCAAAGTTATCCTGCATCCCAGCCATTCAGTCGGCTAATCGATATATCTAACGTCAGCCAGTCGTTAAACCCTCTTAGTCAGTCACAGGAGGGGGGAGGGAGTTGATAAGACAGGGCGGGGGAGGAGGGGAAGGAGTGAGGGGGGGGATGATAAGACAAGAGCGGGGGCAGGGAGTGAGGGAGAGGAGGGGATGCCCGCCTGCCCGGGGCCCGTCTTCCCTGCCGGAACACCTGGCGCCGCCGCTGCTGCTGCAAGTGGTCACGCGCACCTGTCCGGGCAAGTGTTCGCTCGCATTCCGACACCCGAGCGGTTTGTCGGGAGATTCGGTGCTGGAACTTCCCCTTGTCGGTTCGGTCGGTTGTAGTAGCTGTCGGTCGTCTTTGTTTGTTTGTTTGTTCTCGAGGGCGGCCGTCGACACTCGTTGAGAGGATTGGGAGAGGGGGAAGAGGGAGGCAGGGAAAGGAGAGAGAGAGAGAGAGAGAGAGAGAGAGAGAGAGAGAGAGAGAGAGAGAGAGAGAGAGAGAGAGAGAGAGAGAGAGAGAGAGAGAGGACATGCTCTAGCGGGATTTTGCGCTAAAGGGAGCGGGGCCAGAATAGAGCCGAGTCGGGGAGAGCCGACGTCGGGGCGTGAGGGAGCGAGGGTGCAGGTATGCGAAGGGCGTGGGGAGGAGGGGGTGGGGGGTGCCGGCGAGTGCATCAGGTGGCCAGCTACGTCAGTGCCGTAAAGTAGCCACGGGCTCAGGTTCCGGGATAACTTCCTGCTTGCGCGACGGGGCCATGCCTCGCAGACCGACACGCAGGCGCTTTTGCACGCACACGACACACACACTATCACCCTCACTCTCACCCTCACTCTCACTCGCCTCACTCACTCTCACACGCACACTCACTCTCACACGCACACTCACTCTCACTCTCACTCTCACTCTCACTCTCACTCTCACTCTCACTCTCACTCTATTTATCTCTCATTCGCCCTCTCACTCACACTCTCCCTCCCTCCTTTCCTCCCCCTCTCCCCCTTCCTCCCTCCCTCTCCCTCTCCCTCTCCCTCTCCCTCTCCCTCTCCCTCTCCCTCTCCCTCTCCCTCTCCCTCTCCCTCTCCCTTTCTCTCTCCCTAGTAATGGTAACTACTATTAATTATCCACATTGTTATCATTATCGTGACCATTATTCGACCAGTAGTAGTACTAGTGCTACACTCTTACCTCTTAAATGTCCACTTGCGCATCACGTCATTTCCCTCTCGGTACTGGAATGCGCACAAAGACGTCCTTCCTTGCATGTGCAATGGCGCGAATGCAGCTGTTGCTCATACGGATTCCCACACCGCGCCCCGCCCTGCCATTGCGGCGCCGCCAATCGGGCGTCTTCCGTTTCGTCCCGTTCCGTTCTCGCCCAATTATTCCCGCATCTACGGGTTCCCTTTTCTGTTGATTCTGTCTCTTCTAATTTTCGGCTCTGCGTTTTTTTTCTTTTTTTTCTATTTTTTTCCGTCTGTTCTGATTCTTTTGTCTGCTGATTCTGCCTCCTAATGTTTGCCTTTACTGTTTATTTTCGCTTCTGATTCTCTTGTCTGTTGATATTTTTTTCTCTTCTGATTTTCGCTTCTTCTTATTTTCTTCTCTGAATCTTTCTCTTCTAAAATTTCTCTTCTGATTCTCTTTTTTTTCTTTTTTTACTTTTCCCTCATTTTATTTTCCTTTTTTTTCCTTTTCCCTCTTTTTTTCGCTTTTCCCCCTCCTCTTCCCTTCCCCCTCCTCTTCCCTTCCCCCCCTTGTCTTCCCTTTTTTCCCTTTTCCTCTCCATCTCTTTTCCTTTTCTACTACATCCAGAACGAGAATTTAGTGGTTGATAAAAGGTAGGCAAGGGAAGTCTCGCTCCATGATAGAATCCCATTCCCAGCGTTTAGAAATTCGAACTTGAAATGATAACCGGAAGTGATAACATCTAGGAAGTAATAACATGTAGATCCATTGCTTAGAAAGGATGGCCTAATTAAGTATGTTCAGAAATAATGCGCGTGAGGTGGATGTTCAGAGGTTATGATGAACATGGGTTGAGTGTTGTTGAGAGGAAATGGAAAATACGTTGCAATATTCGAAAGCGATATTACGGTTTGGAATTAAAACACAGTGCGAATGTCCAGTAATAAAAGACGCAAGTTTACGGTTCTGAAAAGAATAAAACAATAAAAGTAAAAAAGAAAGAAAAAATAAGACGAGGCTGCTGTCCATGAAAGAATTACTCTAAAAATGTACAGAAAAAGGGGGAAAAACAGACAAGGCTAGTGTTCAGGAAGGAATATAATGCCAAAAATGACCAGAGGTAAAACACAAAACACACACACACACACACACACACACACACACACACACACACACACACACACACACACACACACACACACAAACAAGGCTAGTGTTCAGGAAGGAATATAATGCCAAAAATGACCAGAGGTAAAACACACACACACACACACACACACACACACACACACACACACACACACACACACACACACACACACACACACACACACACACACACACACACACACACACAAACAAGGCTAGTGTTCAGGAGAGAGTAAAACCCTCCTTGAAAATACCCAGAAGCGAAGCACACCCAAAAGAAGAAGGAGAAGGAGCAGAAGCAGATGCAGATGCAGAAAAAAAGAAGAAGAAGAAGAAGAAGAAGAAGAAGCGAGCGTTCAGAAATAACAAGAGAACATCGTCGTCAGCCACTGGGGGGGAATAATCACAGGAGGCGAGGGCGGAGGAATGTGTTCTTGACGAGAGAGAGAGAGAGAGAGAGAGAGAGAGAGAGAGAGAGAGAGAGAGAGAGAGAGAGAGAGAGAGAGAGAGAGAGAGAGAGAGAGAGAGAGAGCGCGCGAGCATGTCCGCCTTGGCGTACTCGCTCCTCGTGGAATATTCTGCGGTCGGGAGCAACAGCTGTTCAGGTGCATGGCGGGATGGCTAATTGATGGAGGGGATGAGTGAGAGAGGGGCGATGGGAGCGAGGATGTTGGTGGAGTGAGGGCTGGGAAGTGTGTTTGGGTGAAAGGGGAGATGGTGGTGTGGGGGGGGGGGGAGCGAGGGTGTGGTTATGTGAGGGATGGGAGTGTGTTTGGGTGAAGGGACCCCGCCGAGGGTGTGGTTGAGTGTGTTTGGGTGAAGGGGGAAGTGGGAGATGGGGGGGGGGGTGCGAGGGTGTGGTTGAGTGAGGGATGGGATTATGTTTGGTTGATGGGGGAGGTGGGGGGAGTGAGGGATGGAAGTGTGTTTGGGTGAAGGGGGAAGTGGGGAGAGCGAGGGAGCAGGTGAATGAGTGAGTGTTACGTGCGTGTGCATATATATGTATAGGCGAGCGTGCCCATGAGTAAGTGACTTGAGTAATGAATGAGTCGATGGCGTCGCAAGCATGTTGTGCAACACCATCCCTCCTCCCTTTCCTCCCTCTGGCCTCCCCCTACCCCACCCCTCCACCCTTCCATCACCCCTTCCACCCATCCCCCACCCGTTCCACCCCTTCCACCCTTCCTTACCCACCTTCCACCCTTCCTTACCCGCCTTCCACCCTTCTCCCACCCGCCTTCCACCCTTCTCCCACCCGCCTTCCACCCTTCCTTACCTACCTTCCACCCTTCCTTACTCGCCTTCCCCCATTCCCCCACCCCTTCCACCCTTCCCCCACCCGCCTTCCACCCTCCTTCGTTCGTCCTTGTGTTTACTTAAAGCCTCCTGAGGTGCGTGGGGTCTTTGTAGTAGTAGAGGCAGGTCCCTCGGCACCTACAAGCGAAGACCACCTGTTCCGTGAATTGTTTACAGTTTGGCCCAGATGTCTTGTGGGTCGAGGCTCTTTGGGGCTGCTTTTGTCTCGCTCTTTGGTGGGCTGGGGTGGGAGGGGGGGTTTAGGTGGGGTGAGGGGGGGCATTCTTACCTCGTTGCATAGGGAGGACTATTTTTTTTTGTTCATGGTAGTAGAGATTAGGGATGGTAGAAGGCTACTTTGTTTTAATTGTTTGTGTTTTTGTGGTAGTTTCGTGTTGTTTATATATGAGGTCTCTCTCTTTCTTTTCTTTCTTCTTTTTTTTTTAATAAAAGCTTGGGATGCGATTGCTGACAGTCTAAATCTTGCATATGTGTTAAACTAAGGCATTGTGTTGTTTCGTGTTGCATGCTAATTATGTCCACCTAATGATATATATATATCTACATTTGATATTCTGTATTCAATTAGTATGTAAAGGTATTTGCTGTTATGTTA
>NW_028234428.1:33626261-33628761 GCF_977035675.1 Penaeus japonicus
CTCCTCTCCTCTGCTCTCCTCTCTTCTCCTCTGCTCTCCTCGCTTCTCCTCTGCTCTCCTCGCTTCTCCTCTCCTCTGCTCTCCTCGCTTCTCCTCTCCTCTGCTCTCCTCTCCTCTCCTCTGCTCTCCTCGCTTCTCCTCTCCCCTCCCCACCCCTCCCCTCTTTTCTCCTCTCCTCTCCTCTCATCTCCTCCCTTCCCCTCCCCTCCCCTCCCCTCCCTCCCCTCCCCTCCCCCTTCCTTTCCGTTTCCCTCCTCTCCCCTCCCCTCCCCTCTCCTCTCCTCTCCTCTCCTCTCCTCTCCTCTCCTCTCCTCTCCTCTCCTCTCCTCTCCTCTCCTCTCCCAAAGCCCCCTCCTTCTCTCCTCCTCATCTTCTCCTCGTCCCCTCCTCTCAATCCCACTCTCTCCCTCCCTCTTCCACTCCCTCCTCTCAATCTCACTCTCTCCCCTCCCCTCTCCTCTCCTCTCCTCTCCTCTCCTCTCCTCTCCTCTCCTCTCCTCTCCTCTCCTCTCCTCTCCTCTCCTCTTCCCTCCCTCCTTTCCTCTCCTCTCCTCTCCTCTCCTCTCCTCTCCTCTCCTCTCCCAAAGCCCCCTCCTTCTCTCCTCCTCATCTTCTCCTCGTCCCCTCCTCTCAATCCCACTCTCTCCCTCCCTCTGCCACTCCCTCCTCCCCCTCCTCTCCGTGGTTGCGGTGAAGGCAGGTGTGAGAGACAGGTGCAGCCTTGAAGAAGGTACCTGGCAAGGCGGGAGGCGGTCAGTGAGAAAGAGAGAGCGAGCGAGCGAGCGAGCGAGAGAATGAGAGAGAGTGAGTGAACGATTGAGTGAGTGAGTTGTTGGTACGTGTCAGTTACTGTGTCCGCGTGTGTCGTGGCTGGTAGTGCTGCCTCTCAAACTCTTTTTTTTTCTTTTTTGTTGTCTTTTCTTTTCTTCTTTCAATTTACGACGACTGGAGCGGATCGTGTTAGTTGTTGCGGTTGGAATTGGCGTGGGCTGTGCGCGCCCGCGCCGCTTGACGGGGACACGACCCGGTCTAAGGAGTTCGGGGTTTTTGTCTGGCGTGAAGCGTGATCGTCTCTTGTGTCTGTGTTGGGGGGGGGGGGGGTTGGATGAGGGGGGATGGGGGGGGGGAGGCGGAGGAAGTTAGGTTTGGGGGTAAATAGGATGGATTTCTGAGTGTGCAGTGTGCAAGGTTGGTTGCAAAGGTGTTAGAAGACATGGGCGTTACATCTGGTTCGGAAAGTTTGGCGTGTCTGAGGCATGTCCGGTGTCTCAGGAATGTCCGCCGGGATTTGCTTTGGACTGTCTGTACTTTCCGTCAATTATGGGTATTTATGTAAGGCTCAGTTTTGTTGTTGCGATTTTTCTTTGTTTATGCGCGTGCTTGTTTTGTTTTGCCGAGTATCGCTAAGCGTGCATCATATGTTGCGTACTTGCAATATGTTAGTCACCCCCTCGAAAGGTATTGCTCGCTTTCTCGTTGGTCGAGTGATGCATTTTGCCGCTAAAGAAAATTGGTGTTCCCGTATTTCTCCGTGGAGGATAATTTCCCCATCAATTCTCGCAATATTGATAGAATGGTCGGGAGACAGGACGCCGGTTGTATTATTTTATTAATTTAGTACCAAAATCATATTTTCCCGAGAAGTGCCATTTCCCGAGTGCCATTTTGCGCTGGGATGTTCGCCACGCTCTCCAATAAGTTAAAAAAAAAAATAAACAGTCTGCGCTGTGAATCACATGGCTTGGCTTACAGTGTCCATGTGTTAGCCCTGAGTTGTATATGAGAGTTTTACGAGAAGGTATTCCGTCATATAATGCTTGCGCGGGCGCGTCTGGTGTCCCTGTGGGATATCAGTTTCCTCGCGGAATACTGTATGTGAATGGATCGAAAGAGCCAGCTATTGTTAAAATACTGAATGTTTTGGGATTTCGAAGAGCACTGCGTTCGGCACTCGGCCCATAAGGATCCACGGCGGCGTAGGAGTGCAAGTGTGTGTGCACCGACTCGGGAGTACAGTGGGAGTACTCCACACGCTGAAACGCTGGGAAGTGACACTGCGAAGTGAGTAGCCGCGATGGACACGCCCGATGGATAGGCTCTCGGGTGGATATTGGATAATCGCCCCTTGTTTCGCAAGCGCCGGCACCACCCCTGCCGCTGCCGCCGCCGCCGCTGCCAGGCCACTGTCTCCCACTGGGTCCCACCGGGTCCCACTGGCGAGGATTCCCGGTTCCTGCGGGGGTGAAGGAGGGGAAGGAGGGGAGCGTCTGATGCGTGACACCCGGGTGGCCGCCCGCGCGTGGACGGAAGGCCCGAGGGCAGCGGGGCTCGGCCGGACGGAGGACTGACTCACCCAGCCGCCCCAGAGGAAGGGCGGCCCGGAGCCTCGACTGCCACAGCCCGTGCCAACTGCCCGGAGCGACAGTGCCGCGAGGGCGAGTATGGCGGGCGTGGGCGGAGGAGCGGCGGCCTGGTGCAGCTCCAGGAACCATCGGGCGCA
>NW_028234428.1:33633761-33638761 GCF_977035675.1 Penaeus japonicus
GTCTTCCACGAACTCTGCTTGGATGGTATTGCTTGCAGTTGATCGCAGTGCCGCTGTTGCCGTCGGGTGCGAAATTGTTTGGGAGACCTCGCGGCAGTGGGTAGTGGGGGAGGAGGGAAGTAGGGAGGGAGGGAGGGAGGTAGGGAGGAAGGGGTCCCTAGTGATAGTTTTGTGCTTTCTCTGCCTCGCCGTCTGCCTCGCCGACTGCCTCCGTGCAGTAGCCTCTGTTTGCGGGGACCCCGTGTGGAGAGTCACCCCCCCTCCTCCTCCTCTCCCCCCCCTAAATAAAAATTGACAGCTTTTGATGTGCAACAGCAAGCGGCGTTAGGGAAATTGCCAGACAGGAGGGAACCAATTGCAGCTGGTGTTTT
The DNA here is from genome assembly GCF_977035675.1 of Penaeus japonicus. NCBI lineage: Eukaryota > Metazoa > Arthropoda > Malacostraca > Decapoda > Penaeidae > Penaeus > Penaeus japonicus. The sequence goes on from NW_028234428.1 coordinate 33,634,133, forward strand.
ATTTGCAACGGGTGCTTTGGCTCATTGTTGACATTGCCCAACTGCGTGGGACACGTGCGGGTATTGCTGCCGTAGATTTTTTTTTCTTTTTCTGGAGGTTGTTATTTCGCCCCCTACCCCCCTTTTCTAGTTTATTTTGGTTGCTGTGGAGGCTGTTGTGGCTCCGTCACGGCCGCTGTGTTGGCTAGCGGTGTCGGGGAATTTCCCAAATGGTTGTGTATGTTTGTCTGTCTGTATGCATGTTTGTATATATGTATGTATGTATTTACATGCAAACATGTACATACACACAAGAAAAGCACACACGCACATACAACCGCACACGCACACGCTTACGCACATAGAACCGCACACGCACACGCTTACGCACATAGAACCGCACACACACAGACACACACACACAGAACCGCACACACACAGACACACACACACACACACACACACACACACACACACACACACACACACACACACACACACACACACACACACACACACAGGACACACACACACACACACACAGGACACACAAACACACACACACACACACACACACACAGGACACACACACAGGACACACACACACACACACACACACACACACACACACACACACACACACACACACACACACACACACACACACACACACACACACACACACACACACACACACACACACACACACACACACACACACACACACACACACACCGACACACACACACACACAGACACACACACACACACACACACACACACACACACCACACACACACAACACACACACCACACACACACACACCACACACACACACACACACACACACACACACACACACACACACACACACACACACACACACACACACACACACACACACACACACACACACACACACACACACACACACACATATATACACATATATACACACATACACATACATACGTACATACGCATTCATACTCTACTTATACACGCACACTAACTCTCACTCTCACTCTCGCTCTCACTATCACTATCACTATCACTATCACTTGCACACAAGGTGCTCTCTCTTTGAACTCAGTTTTCTCTCTTTCAACCTGCATTTTGACGATCAATATATGAATGGAAATAGAAATAGAAATGTTTGTTTTTTTCTGGAACATTTATTTGTTTTGTGTGTTTCATGATCAATAAATCTATTATTAGCGTTGGTATCTTTATTGTTTTTATTATTGTTGTTATATTTATTGTTTTTTTATTATTGTTTTTATCTTTATTGTTTTTATTATTGTTGTTGCTATTATTATTACTATTATTATCATCATTATTATTATTATTTCATCTGCAAAACTAAGGGCTTAAGGTTAACTTCGTAGCAATTCTATTCAGGACTATGTGAGTACAACAAGCCTAAATTGCCCAAGCACGGAGTCGCAGAATGAGTTCTTTCCGGAAAATTAAAGTTCCCCCTCTAAGGCGAAGAGAAAACGAAATACATTTTGATGCACAATGAGGCACTAATATAATATGAGCGACCGGAAGGGCTTGTCAAAGGAGATCTATGCCGTGTACAAAGGGACCGGGGAACTATTGTCACCTACCTCTCTTTCCCTCTCTTTCTCTCTCTCGCTTTCCTCCGCCCCCCTCCTCTCTCTATCTCCCTTTATCCCTCTCTCTCCCCCTATCTCCCTTTCCTTCCCTCTCTCTCTCCCTCTCTCTCCCTTTCCTTCCCTCTCTCTCTCCCTCTCTCTCTCTCTCTCTCTCTCTCTCTCTCTCTCTCTCTCCCTCTCTCTCTCTCTCTCTCTCTCTCTCTCTCTCTCTCTCTCCCTCTCTCTCTCTCCGCACATCTCTCTCTCCGCTCATCTCTCTCTCTCCGCTCATCTCTCTCTCTCTCTCTCTCTCTCTCTCTCTCTCTCTCTCTCTCTCTCTCTCTCTCTCTCTCTCTCTCTCTCTCTCTCTCTCTCTCTCTCTCTCTCTCTCTCTCTCTCTCTCTCTCTCTCTCTCTCTTCCTCTTCCTCTCTTTCTCTCTCCCTCGCCTTCCTCCGCCCCTCTCTCACTCGCTCTCCCCATCTCCCTTTCCTTCCATCTTTCTTCTTCTCCGTCTCCTCCCCCCCTCTTTGTCTTTCTTCCCCCCTCTCCCTATCCCTCCTCCACCCCCACCCTCTCTCTCTCTCTCTCTCTCTCTCTCTCTCTCTCTCTCTCTCTCTCTCTCTCTCTCTCTCTCTCTCTCTCTCTCTCTGTCTTTCTTTCTTCCTTTCCGTCTCCCTCATCCTCCCGATTCTTCCCACTCACTTTCTCTCTCCCTTCCAACCTTCCTCTCCCATCCCCTCTCCCTCTTGCTCTTCCTCTCAATCTTTGTACCCATCCCCCATTTTCGCCCCCCCCCCCTCACCCCCTACCTCCCCTTCGCCTGACACACGTCGCGCCTGGCTTTTAAATTGGTCTCTTTGTGTGTGTTTGAGGAGGAGGGTCTGTCTGTGGGCGTACTCTTGTCTGTAGGGTGGTTGCTTTCTTTTGTTTTTGTTTTTCTTATGTTTCGTTGACACTGCTTGGTTATTTGCTTCTTTTTTTTAATGAAGTCTTGCTGGTGAGACGCTTCTGTGAGAAAGATTGTTTTTTTTTTTGTTATTTCGTTTTCTCTCTTAGTTTGTTCTTCGTTATTCTTGAACTATACATGTTCGGTATCTCTCTCTTTCTCTCTCTCTTTCTCTCTCTCTCTCTCTCTCTCTCTCTCTCCCTCCCTCCCTCTCTCTTTCCCTCTCTCTCCTTCTCCCTCCCCCTCCCTCTCTCTCCCTGCCTCCCTCCCCCTCCCTTTCTATCTCCCTTTCTCTCTCTCTCTCTCTCTCTCTCTCTCTCTCTCTCTCTCTCTCTCTCTCTCTCTCTCTCTCTCTCTCTCTCTCTCTCTCTCTCTCTCTCTCTCTCTGTATCTGTATCTGTGTGTATCTGTGTACCTTTTCAAAAGTCGGGTCAGGTCTGATCGGGCGTGGGTTTTGCCGTTGCGTTGGTCCTGCTGCAATGCAACGAGCTAGCTGCATTGACAAGTCCTTTTGAATGTTGCATTGTATGTATATTTGGTTCCTTATCAGACGTGGTGAGCGTTGAATTGAGAGAGAGAGATTAGCGTAACACAGCGGCGTGCCCTTGCCGACTCCGAGCGAGGCCGTCTCCGCCATGCAAATGCCCCTCGGCGCGGCATCGCATCCCCTCTGACGAAGGGCTCGTTTCGCATGCTTCCGTTGCGCATTGTTTACGTGGCGAGGGAGGCTTTGCTGGGTGCGGGGTCTTGTCTCTTGATTGGGGATCTGTCTGGAGGCTGGATGGGGTGTATATCGCGTGGTTTGGGTCTGTCTGAAGGCTGGGGTCTGTCTCAAGGGTGGGGTCTGTCTCATGGCTGGGGATCTGTCTGAAGGCTGGCTTTGGTCTATCGCATGGCTTGGATCTATCTCGAGGCTGGGGTCTATCTCTTGACTGGGGATCTATCTGAAGGCTGACTGGGGTCTATCTCATGGTTGGGGTCTATCAGACAGATGGCACAGGGGTGGAGTTGGTAGGGTGTTGGAGTATGCAGGTGACCGAGTGGTGGAGTACTCGAGTTGTGGGTGGGTTGGTTTGGTGGTGGAGTAGTCAGGTGGTGGAGTGGTGGAGTAGTCAGGTGGTGGAGTGGTGGAGTAGTCAGGTGGTCGGAGGTTACCGGTCAGCCGGTGGTCGGGTCAGCCGGCCGGCGATAGCTGCAGCAACACGTCAGAGATCCGAGCACGAAATTCCGACAAACTTTACTTCGTGGGCGGAATTCGGGGAGAACGAGTGTGCGGAAGAGGTGATCGAGGCTTTCATTAATTAGATGAAAGACGGGTGACTGACTGGATGAGGGGAGGAACGGAGGAACGAAGGTGAAAGAAAGTAAAAAAGAACAAATTAAAAAACAAAACCGAAAGATGATAGGGGGCTAGTATCAACGGTCGCAAGTAAAGGAGTGGGTAGGAGGGAAGGGGGGGCGAGGGGAGGGGGGAAGGAAAGGAAAAGAAAAGAAAAGAAGGGAGAGGAGAGGAGAGGGGAAAGGAAGGGAAAAGAAAGGAATGGAAAGGAAACAAAAAAGGGAGAGAGAGAGCGAGCGAGCGATTGAGCGAGAGCGCAGTGCGGGGCGGGGAGGCGAGTACAATTGGCAATTTGCCGACAAGAAAATGAAACTGCACGAGTCGGGCTTATCAAGAAGCCCCAGACTACCTCGCGGGGTCGAACGGACGCCGTGGCCCCGTGCCGTGGTCCCGTCCGCCCGGAGAAACCACGGGAATGCAGTAACGCATCGAGGGCCCGGTCGGTCGGTCGGCCGGCCGGCACGCTCACTTGCCGTTGATTGTTTGTCAGACCGGCAAGCAGGGCCTTCGGCTCCGGTGGCGGACCTGGACCTCTTACTTCTATTTTATTATTTTTTTGTTTTAGCTTATTATATATATGTGTGTGTGTGTGTATATATTTTTAATGAATGATGCACCGTTGATTATGTTTATATCAATGTATATGTATGTAAATATGTAGATGTCTATATATTTGTGTGTGTTTATGTATATGTGTATATATATGCACACACACACACACACACACACACACACACACACACACACACACACACACACACA
>NW_028234428.1:33648761-33653761 GCF_977035675.1 Penaeus japonicus
GGGGGTTTGGGGGGGTTACCATTCTTCTTTTTTCTTTTTTCTTTTTTTTTCTTTTTTTTTCTCTTATTTCTTGTTCTTTTTCTTTCTCTTTTTTTCTGGTTCATGTTCGCTTTTCTTGTTCTTTTTCGCTTTTTATTTCTTTCGCTCTCTTGTTCATATATTTTTTTATTCTCCTCTTCTTCTTTTTCTTCCTCCCACTCCCCTTCCCTCTTTCCATTCCCCTTCCTCCTCCCCCTTCCCCTTCCCCTCCTCCCTCCCCCTTCCCCTTCCCTCCCCCTTTCCCCTTTCCCTCCCCCTTTCCCCTTTCCCTTCCCCCCTCCCTTTCTCTCCCCCTTCCCCTTTCCCCTCCCCCTTCCCTCTTCCTCTTCCCCCTTCCCCTCCCCTTCCCCCTTCCCTCTTCCCCCCTCTTCCTCCCCCTCCCCATTTGCGTCGCATCTGTGCAGGACCGGGGTCAAGAATGCCATGATCTCGATCCTGCCAATTCCCTCCGCGTCCTGCAGTGTGCATCATCATCGCCATCATCTCCTTTTGATTGCTCTAATTGCGAGCAAGAAGTCGAGCCGAGCCGAGGCCTTAGTCGTCGGGCCGTGTTCATCAAGGGCGTGATTCCCTCGGCGCCAGGAGAGGGGGACCGATCGACCGTGGGACGCGGGCACCTGCAGATCGAAAGGACTGACTGACTGACTGACTGGCGGGAGCGCTCCTACTGTGCGGACTCGACAGCACACCTGTTGCTTTGAAGCGCGGCAGGCCAGGGAGGGGGAGGGGGAGGGGGAGGGGTGCTTGATTTGCTTTTGCTTCTCCTCTCGAAGTAGTAGCCCGAGTTGGCTGCCGTGGAAAGTCTGGTGGTGTGCGTGGGTATAGGTGAGTGTGTGTGGGGGCGGGGGAGGGGGGATAGGTGGGGTTAGTGGGTGGGTTTTGGAGTGGATAGGTGGATGATGGGTTTGTGGAGTTGGTGGGTAGATGGATTAGTGGATGGAGTGGGTGAGTGAGTAGGTGGGTTTTTATTTGTTTGTTTGTTTATTTGTGTTGGATGGGAGGAGTGTTATCCGAACTCTTGCTACACGGCGAGACAAGCGGGACGTGGTCAGTGGTCACGCTGTCATAAACCGCGCGGCGATGCGTCCCTCAAGACCTCGGGTGAAGTCTCAGCGGTCAGATTGCGAGGAAATCACGGCAGTTAATAGTCCTTTAGGGCCTTAATAACGGGGCGCTTTTGGCCAAACCGTTTTATGAACAGAGGTAGTTAGTCCCCGTAGGCCTATGTCAGGTACAGAGAGTCCAATTTCCTTGAATTATACAGTACCAAAGGTTTATCCAATTGTTCTGCGGACTTGCAGTGACATATGATAATAAAAAAATAAGAAAAAAAAATTCTAACGTGGTTTACTACGGTTAAAACAACGAGCTTGGCTTGAAGCAGCGGCCGTCCCTCGCCCGAGCTGGGCCACGTGTAGGGGAAGCGTCCGCGAGGGTCGGGGTGCGCCCGGGTGCGCTCGTGGCAAGAGCACATGCTGCCGGGCAGGCGCTGGTAGGCATGGAACGAATCGCGATTTTTTTTTTTTTTTTTTTTTTTTTTTTTTTTTTTTTTTGGGGGGGGGGGGGGCATGGAGAGAGAGGGAGGGGGAGGGAAGGAGGAAGGGGAAGAGAGAGAGAGAAAGGGAGGGAGAGAGGCAGATAGGCAGGCAGGCAGGTAGGCAGGTAGGCAGGCAGGCAGGCAGGCAGGGAGAGGGGGAGAGAGGGTGAAAGGGAGAGAGTGTTAGAGGGTGAAAGAGAGAGAAAGAGAAAGACAGGGGGGAGGAGGAGTAGACAGGAAGGGAGGGAGGCGGGAATGGAGATGGGAAAGGAGGGAAGGAAAGAAAGAGAAAACACAGAGAGAGAGGGGCAGGGGAAGGGTTGAAATTGCCTATTAGGTGCATGATGGCATTTTGGTAATTAAATTTTGCTGTCCGGCGGAATCTCTTATCGCAGTGTTCTTGATGGAAACCTAAATGGACGGAGGGATCGTCAGCATGAGCTTTCTGAATTTCCTGAAGCGATCCATGTAGGCCACACGCCAGATGAATTTGATTCGAAGGTTTTGGGAATTTTAACTCAGTCTCCCGCCATTCTCCTCTCTTCTCTCTCTCTCTATTTATTTCTCTCTCATTTTCTCCCCTCTTCTCCTCTTCTTTCTTCCCCTCCCCTCCCCTCCCCTCCCATACTTCCTCCCTCCCTTTCTTCCCCTCCCCTCCTCCCTCCCTCCCTCTCTTCCCCTCCCCTCCCTCCCTCCCTCTCTTCCCCTCCCCCCTCCCTCTCCCCCCCCCCCCCTCCCCTCCCTCCCTCCCTCTCTTCCCCTCCCCTACACTCCCTCCCTCTCTTCCCCTCCCCTCCCCTCCCTCCCCCCCCCCCTCCCTCCCTCCCTCCCCCCCTCCCTCCCTTTCTCCCTCCCTTTCTCCCTCCCTTTCTCCCCCTTCCCCAATTTCAAATGAGGCGACGGCGGTTACGATGATAAAGAGCAGCGAGCGGGACTGAAAGGAGAAAGGAGAAAGGAGACGAGCGGGTTTGCAGGTTTGTAGGTTTGCAGGTGGGTGGGCGGGCGTACGCATGGGCGAGTGGGTCGCGCGAGACTGACAGGTAGGTGGGCTGATGGCGAGGTGAGCAGAGGCAGGGCAAGGTGAGCAGAGGCAAGGCAAGGTGAGGTGAAGGTGAGGTGAGGTGAGGTGAGGTGAGGTGAGGTAAGGCAAAGTGAGGTTAGGTGAGGTGAAGTGAGGTAAGGCGAGGCAAGGTAAGGTGAGGTTAGGTGAGGTGAAGTGAGGTAAGGTGAGGTAAGGCGAGGCGAGGCAAGGTGAGGTGAGGTGAGGTGAGGTGAAGGTGGGAAGGAACGGAGGTCACTCTAGTAGGTATTAGTAGTACCCACCCACCCCCGGCCTCGCCACCAGCTGCCGATAGTGCGCCCCTCTATCGACTTTGCGGAGGACTATGTTTAGACGTCTCGGGTTACGTGCTGTGTGGCTAGCTGGTCGGTAGGGGGGTGGGAGGAAGAGGAGGAAGAGGAGGAAGGCGGGGGAGGAAGAAGAGGAGAACTATAGGGAGGGAAGAGGATGAGGGATAGGAGGAAGCCAGGGGAGGAAAAGGAGGAAGGTGGGGAAGAGGAAGAGGAAGAAGAGGAGGAAGGCGGGGAAGAGGGAAGAGGAGGACTATAGGGAGGGAAGAGGAAGACTATTGGGAGGGAAGAGGAGGGGGAAGGCTATAGGGAGAGAAGGGAAGGAGGAAGAGCTGTGAGAATGGAAATGAAGAGGGGGAGAGAGAGGGAGGGAAGGGGAGGATTAAAGAAAAGAGAACATGGTGGTGGGAATAAACGGAGAGAAAGAGAGAAAGTGAAAGTGAGAGAGAAAGAGAAAGGAAAGAGGAAGAGCTGTGAGAATGGAAATGAAGAGGGGGAGAGAGAGGGAGGGAAGGGGAGGATTAAAGGAAAGAGAAGATGGGGGTGAGAATAAACGGAGAGAAAGAGAGAGAGAGAGAGAGAGAGAGAGAGAGAGAGAGAGAGAGAGAGAGAGAGAGAGAGGGAGGGAGAGGGAGAGGGAGAGACAGAGACAGAGACAGAGACAGAGACAGAGACAGAGACAGAGACAGAGACAGAGACAGAGACAGAGACAGAGACAGAGACAGAGACAGAGACAGAGACAGAGGGAGAGGGAGAGGGAGAGGGAGAGGGAGAGGGAGAGGGAGAGGGAGAGGGAGAGGGAGAGAGAGAGAGAGAGAGAGAGAGAGAGAGGGAGACGGAAAGAGAGAGAGAGAGAGAGAGAGAGAGAGAGAGAGAGAGAAAGAGAAAGAGCAATAAAAAAAAAGAGAGAGAACAAGTCGAAACAACGCCAACAAACGGAGAGGACATCAAAAGAAAAAGAAAAAGAGGCATAAGAGGAAATAAAATCATGGTAGCAACAGGAGGAGGGAGAGTCTCAGCGAGGAGAACAAGAGTAAACAACGTGGAAAGAAGAACAAGGGGAGACGCAGATAACAGGACGTCGCAAGGAAAACCGAGGGGAAGAGCCCCGAGGTCGCGATTCCCCCAAGAAGGAACAAGCTGGAGAACGAAGCTTCTTTCCGTGCTGCATTTTGAGGGGGGTGAGGGGAAGGGGAAGGGGAGGAGAGATGGGCGGGGGTTTGGGAAGGGGCAGGGGAGGGGGAGGAGAGATGGGCGGGGGTTGGGGAAGGGGCAGGGGAAGGGGAGGAGGGATGGGCAGGGGTTGGGGAAGGGGAAGGGTAGGGGAAGGGAAGGAGAGATGGGCGGGGGTTGAGGAAGGGGAAGGGGAAGGGGAGGAGAGATAGAAGGGGTTTGGGGAGGAAATATGGGCAGGGGAAGGGAAGGAGAGATAGGCGGGGGTTGGAGAAGGGGAAGGGGAAGGGGAGGGGAGGGGAGGAAATATGGGCAGGGGTAGGGGAAGGGAAAGGGAAAGGGAAAGGGAAAGGGGAAGAGGCAGGGGAGGAGCACGGATAGCGGTTGGGGAAGAGGGAGAAAGCAGGGGTTCAGGGCACGCAGGGGTAGGGGTTGGGGAGAGGGGAGGTGAGGAGGGGAAAATGATTGAGCATGATGGGGGGGGGGAGGGGGGGCTTTAGCTGATCCGATGACCCGCGAGCTCGCCGTTCGCCCGAAGTTCATCACCATAAACTTCATGCACCCCTCCCCTCTCCTCCCGCCGCCCCGCCCATCCACCCCACCCACCCCACCCGCCTTATCCACCCTCCACCCGCGTCGATTCACCCCCCCCTCCCCCCCTTCCATCAGCTCGTACGCGATGGCAGCCTTTATTTTGTTATGCAGATTATTCGGCCACGCCCTCCGTGTTTTGGCTTATTTGGGCTGATGTTTTAATCTTTACAACCCCCTCCCCCATCCCCCTTCCTCCTTCCTCCTCTTCTCCCGCCGTACCACCCAAACTCTCTATCCTTCTCCTTCTCCTCCTCCTCTTCTGCCTTTTCCTCCTCCTCCTCCTCCTCCTCCTCCTCCTCCTCCTCCT
>NW_028234428.1:33659583-33664583 GCF_977035675.1 Penaeus japonicus
CCTCCCCAATTATTCCCTTCCCTCCCTTTCTTAAACCTCGTGCTCCCCCCCCCCCCCAATCTTTTTTTGTTTTACCATCGATTTAATTTCGGGGTTGTCGACCGTAGACTTGCATTCACTTATGCTAGTGTGGCGTGGTCGATGAGATGAGTTCCGCCACGAAAGAGAATGAGGGGGGGAGGGGGGGAGAGTCATCGTTGTGTAGGGATTTCACAGGTGGTGTGTGGGTGTGGGTGTGTGTTGGTGGTTGGGTGAGGGTGTGAGTGTATGGGGTGAGGGTGTGGGTGTATGTAGGGTGTGGGTGGAGGTGTATGGGGTGTGTGTGGGGGGCGGGGAGGTGTACGGGGTGGGGGATATGGGGTGTGGGAGTGTGGGGGTATATGGGGGGAGGGTTCCGCCCATATACGCCGTCGTAGAGGAGCTATGAACGGGGATGGATGTGTGATTTGGATGGCGCAACGTCGACGCACGGCAATGCCGTCTCTTCGAACTGTGGAGGTATTCACTATCTCGCCCATTCCTTCTGTCCGTCCGGATGAATGGGCGGGCGGGCTCCCTCCCCATGTTGCCAGGGAGGATCGCACGACGCGCTCACGTGAGACACCGAGGAGGAAGGCCGCCGTGATGCTTGATGCCACGGGATCCGAGAGGAAGTAATCTCGGCAGCCTCACGCGCGGCAGGCCCCGCTCGCTCGGCCTCCTTGAGGGGTGCCCTTTAAGCTGCCGGATCCTCCTCCTCCTGCGCCTCGGATCCGCCGGCGATAGGCATAGTTATTTACTGAGGGATTCCGCCGCTCGGATTACGCTGGCCAAGGTGGCAACAGTCGGCGGCCCGGGGGCGCCTTGGGACGATGGGTTCATATGTCGTGCTTACGGTTTTTTTTTCGTTTGTTTGTTTGTTTGTACTGCCGGTGGCTTTGCATTTTATTTGCGTGTTTGTATTGATGGTGGCTTTATTTTTTTTTATTATTTTTTTTTATTTTATTTTTTTATTTTTTTTTTTTTTTGTGTGTGTGTGTGTGTGTGTGTGTGTTTGTATTTGTATTTGTATTGCGGATTTTTTTTACGACCCGTTGCTTGCTCCGTTTCGTGTTGGTGGAAGTTTCCGTTCCGGCGTGCGGCATCTGTCGGTCGCAAGCAGTGTGGGCTTTTGTGGAACGCGAGGCTTCGCATTTCGCCGCGAAATTAGCCTATTTTTAGAATCACTTCGCGGCGGGCCATGAAATGAGAGACCCCGATGGAGTCGGCGAAATAATGGCCGCGGAGAGTGTGTGTGCCGCAAACACAATCACATGGCCGCGCAAGCAAGCACAGGTTTTCATTTTGCACGGAATGTGTTTACCTGCGTCCGAGTGCAGCCGAGCAGTGTGATTCTGCGGAATGGGAAAACACCCTATCGCCGCACGGAAGAGCACGGTCATCGTACCCACCCGTTTGCGATGCGACGATATTCTGACTGAGTCATCTGGTCACGTGACCTGCACCCCCCCCTCCCCTCCTTCCCTCCCTCCCTCCCTCCCTCCCTCCCTCCCCTGGGTCGCCAAAGCCTAAGCGAATTACGGGGACTCGCGGGGAAGGGACGCCCACACGCCGCCGCGGAGGAGCCGGGGGCGACCCTCTCCGTTGTGTGGGCCGCACGGGTAGAAGGAGGGGGAGGGGGGAGAGGGAGAGTGAAGGGGAAGGGGAAGGGGGTGAAGGATAGGGGTGGCAGAGGAAAGGGAGGAAGAGGGGGGGAAGCGTCCATGCCACAGCGTGCTTGCCTGCTTGATGTGGCTTGACTCCAGGAGACCGGCCCCTATTAAGGCGTTGCCAGCACATGCCCACATTCCAGGGGCGGTTGGGGCGGCCGTGGCGTGCGGATAGATCGGCGGTGCGGATAATGAGGAGGCCATGCGGATGGGGGAGCCGGGCAGACGAGCAGGGAGGCACAGAGGAAGACCCTTTCAATATATGGAAGGAAAGGGAGGGGAGGGGAAGGGAGGGGAGGGGAGGCGAGGGGAGCAAGGGCCAGGAGTGGATCGACGCGCATGTATTAATAAGGGAGTGTTGGGGGTGGTGGCGGGTGAGGGTCTGTGGGGTGTGCGTGGGGGTGGGGGTGGGGGGGTAGGAGGGGAAGTGGAAGGACAAGATACAGTATGCAAGAACGCACGCACATACGTACATACGCATATACATACACTTGTACCCATACACACATACGCACACGCAGGCTCGCACACACACTCACACTCACACGCACACTCTTACTCACACACTTATATGCATACATTTACATGACCTTGATTTACGGTATAAATATCTTCACTCTTATATAATTCCCTTCTGTTATCGACTACATGTTGCATGCCCTTGCAAGAATCTCGAGCTCTGAGAACGCCAGCCGCTCCTCGCCTTGCAATCCGTTTCGTTGCGAGAGTTTTGCCTTTTTTTCCGCGTCGTTTTCGCCATCATCTCCGGCGGTATTTCGCCCGTTTGCAGGAGGTCGTTTCCGGGTTAGTTTTATTGCACGTTGCTCTGGGCGCGGGTTGAGTAATGCGGAGGTCTAGTGCCGCGAGTACGACCGAGTACTTCCGCCGTCGCTAGGACGTCGGGATTCGCGATGCTTATGAGGACTTTGTCGATCTCTTTCTGATGATGATGATGATGATGATGATGGTCTGGAGTGTGATGATGGGGATGGTGGTGGTTGTGGTTTGATGACGGCGGTGGTCGCGTGTGGATGGGTGATAGTGCAAGCGTAAGCATATTTGTCTTTTGAACGCGGGTGCCGCTGAGGTGTGTGTAGAGGAATCATTAAAATATGGTTAGGATAGATAGACTACGATAGATGTTCTTCCCAAAGCGACTGTTTCCCGTGGCCCCGCGTGAAATGGCGCGCGTTGGCTCGGAGCCATGTTTATTCATGGTAATTCATTTCAACCAACAGGTGACACCGGCCTCATTATCATGGGGGCGATGTTTTAATTGAGAGCTGGATATGCTGCGACTCGGGGCCAGCCAGCCACACAGCCAGCCAGCCAGGGGAGCTCGGGGCTGGAAATGGCTCTCTTGTTTAGGTTCCTTTGCGTCGGGGGGAGGGGGAGGTGGAAGGGGATGGGGGGGAAGGCTTGGTCCGGCGATTTGGCCTAAATTCGGTCTCCTTTTCGGTCCGATCTCGAAGCCCAGCGGCTATTTTGCCGAACACCGTCGACATTGGCCCTTGTTAATGCAGGAAGTTACTCGCATTAGCTCGCTGGCTGCCTGCCGCCCTCGCCATCGGCTTTCGGCGCGGGAGAGAGCTCCGTGATATCAGGCTCAATCTGCAACAGTTGTGCAGTTGAGATAATTCGGTCGATGTTGACGACGTCGAGCTGACTGACTCGCTTCATATAAAAGGAGGTGGACTTTGATTGGTGCTGCGAGGCTGGGTAGATCTGGCCCTCGCGGTGTGCCTTGCTCGCCGTTGCAATGCTTCGATGTTGCTTTTGTTTTATATATATATATATATATATATATATATATATATATATATATATATATATATATATATATATGTTGTTTTGTCGTCCATTACTCTCAGATGATAAAGATCTTATTGTCAAAGAATGTGATTTTTTTTTCTCTCAAGAAAAGAAGAATTTCATTTTTTTTTTCTTTTTTTTTAAACGTCTCAGTTTAAGGAGGCGTCTCCTGAGCCCAGGCAGCTGAACTCTCTCGTCTGTCACATGTCACCCCTTCCGCTCGAGACTTGTGGCACGTGTCAGGCACAGACGCAAAACTTTTTTCGAAGAGGATAATCCGTTTTGTCCTCTCCATCCTTCTACTCTTGATTTGTCGCTCTTTCCTCTTCTTTCTTCTGGTGCTTCTTCTTCTCCTCCTCCCCTCCTCCTCCTCCTCGTCCTCCCCCTCCCCTCCTCCTCCCTCACTCCTCCTCCTCCTCTTCCTCTTCCTTTTCCTCCTCTTCGAATACTCTGCGATTAATGCCTGGCAAGGGCATGAACATTTAACTCTTCATTTCTAGATGCTAGTTGATGTTGATGCCGTTTGGAAATCTTGACCTTGAGAGGCCGGGGGGTGGGGGGGGCGTAGGGATGGAGGGCATCGGTGGTGCAATTGCATGCATTCCCATGTGTTTGCTTTGACTTTCAGAGCGGGGGTAATGTTGTTTTTTAATCAGCACTTGAGACTACCGATAGTTTGATTACAACGCGTGAAATAAATAGATAGATAAGTCGATCGATAAATAAGATCAAAGAAATAGAAGAGGATTAAAAGAAAGAAAGAAAAAACATCATCAACAACAACAACAACAGAAAAAGGTCGTTTCCAGGAAGCTCGTTTTGATAAATCGACTCCGTTGACTTTCTTCGTTTTTCGTCGTCCTCTTTTTGTGTAAATGATTTATTAGCAAACATCTGGGAGACGAGAGGCGCCGCCTGGACCACGCAGGATGTGCGGAATGTCTTTCGGACGATCCTTCCCGCGCCCCGCGAGTGTGTCTGTGGGGTTGCGATCTTGGTCAGGAGGAGGTGGGGGAGGTGTGGGGAAGTGGAGGGGGTGGGGGTGGGGGTGGGGGTGGAGGAGGAGGGGGAGGGGGTGGGGGTGGGGGTGGAGGAGGAGGGGGAGGGGGTGGGGGATGGGGGATGGGGATGGGGTGGAGGTGGAGGTGGGGGTGGGGGAAGGGTGAGGGTGGAGGTGGAGGAGGGGAAGGGGGGATGGGATGTCTGAGGGAGGTGGAGGGGATGGGGATGGGGTGGGGGTGGGATGTCAGGGGGAGGGGGAGGGGATGTCAGGGGGAAGGGAGGGGAGGGGGAGGGGGAATAAAGGTTTATTTAGGGAGGTCGGCATTATCGTTATTGTTGTTGTTATTGTTGTTATTGGTATTATTATTACTTTTTTATTAATACTATTGTTATTAACTGTTACTCTTGTTATTATTATTATTACTATTTTTATTATTATTACTATTGTTATTATCATTACTATTATTACTACTTCTGCTGCTGCTCTTACTACTACCA